>NC_063184.1:32113384-32414218 GCF_023159225.1 Perognathus longimembris pacificus
CATAGGAGGGCACGGGTTTAACCTGAACGTTCCTTGAACTTTCCACGCTTCAGGTGGTCAAGCAGTTTACACAATCTCATCACAGCGGAGGGGAGCTTCCCTGGCTAGGGTGGGGGAGGGCTTAGTGGAGATGGAGTTGGCTTCAGCTCTTCAACCTGAAGTCCCTCCAGTTTATGATGGCGCTGGTCAGATCTGACCTCCCTATTACAAGGCCCAGACACCTGAGTATTGGTGACCGTCATGTTCTCCACTACTTGTGAAGTCCACCCCCGGGGGCTCCATGCAGATAGATGCCCCCCCAACCTGTTCCCCCCACCTGTTCAAGTGTGCGCCCGGTACCTGTGCTACCTGGGTAACGGGCACCCCTGGAGGCCGTTACCTCCCCCTCCTCTGACGTCACACCCCATCCCCCTGGCCGCACCTCCCACCTTTCCCTATATGACCCGGCTCCACCCCGTCCCCACTCTTTCCTTCTCTCGTTTTCCCTTCTTCCTTCCCCCCTGTCTCCCCACGCCCCACCTTGTGCAGGCCGGCAGTTTGCTTTCTCCTCCATAAACTCCCTTCTTCCTGAACCATGTGGTGGGCTTCCTTTCCGGCGAACCTTCCAGCAAGCACACTGGGTTTCTGATCGATGTACACCAGGCAAAACCAGGCCGAACCCCACTTCAGGAGAAGCACACGGACTGCAAAGCTCACCCGTGGCAGCGGGCCCCGGAAAGAAGTGACGTGTGCTGGGCGGGCTGGACTGGAGGACCGGGACACCCCGTGTCCACCGTGTCCCAGGGACCGCAGAGAGCCGCCATCGTGAGAAGCCTCGAGAGAGTTCTGGGACCAGAAGCAACTGCAGCACAGGCTTTGTCGTCTCCATCCATGACAGCTGGGCTGTTTCGACGAGCGTAGCGAAGAAGTTAAAAGCAGCGTCTTTTCTTTTCCTCTCATGCAACACGGTTCTGAGGAGACACACGTGCTGGGGACAGACTCGGGCCCCGGGCTCGCGCCCCAACACGGCGGCGAGGGGGACGGAGAGCGAGCCCGCGCAGTCACAGATGAGCCCGTCGCTTTTCTACTCCGTGCATGAACTCGTGAGGCTGTGCGTGCGTGCACACTCACGTGCTACACATCAAATCCAGTGTGCCCGCGCGTGCTGAGCAAGTGCTCTACCAGCGAGCTGCGCCCTCGGCTGGGATTTTAGCCGCCAAGTCTCAAGTCTGTATCATCAGTGTCGGCCCACGTCTCCTCTTCCCCACGCCCTCCCCCCCGCCCCCCCCCGCCCCCCACCCCGCCCCCCACCCCGCGGCTGGGATTCCACACCAGCCATTCCTGGAACTCGCCAAACTGCCTTCCGCCCCGGCCGAGCCAGGCCCAGGGGCGGCCTCTCTGATCCCCACCACAGGGGCACCCGGGAGTGTACCCCAATAAACTCTCTCCCCACCTAGAACCTTTCCCGGTCTAGCAGCGAGGGCTAGAGCAGCCATCTTGTTTTCTGCTCCCTTTCTCGAAAACTCCTCCTCCCCCAAGTGTGGAGGCTTCCTGGTGAATCTTTTTCGGCTGTGGGGCTTGCGGGGGGGGGGGGGGGGGGGGAGGGGAGGGCACCTGACTGCGGCCAGGCCAGCTAAGTCTGTGAAACCCCCAAACTCCAAGCTGCGAGACCCTGAAGGATGGGGGGTTGGAATGCCTTCCCCCAGCACCGTCCCGGCTCAGCAGGAATGCAGCTCTCCACCCCGGGTGAGGGCTGAGTCCCCCCTAGACGGCGTGGGGGGCTGAGTAAGCTGCTTACCGTAAGGTCACCCAGCACTTCAACACAAAGTAGCATCACAGCTAAGTCCGTACCTGACTTCCTGCCCACGACCAACACAACCCTGGGTGGATGGAACCCTGGGGGCCCCCAGGCGCCCCAACCTCCATCCCGCCGTCCGGGCTCCAACCTACCTTGCTGGCTTCCTTTCCAGAGTCCAGCCGCCCCTCTACCCTGCTGGAAGAGCCACCTCAGCTCAAGTTCCAGGCCCTGAAGGGGCCGGGAGGCCTTTACCCTCAGCCACTCATCAAGAAGACCGTCCCGTCCCTCCCTGCACCCCGACACAGCCGGGCCCCCCCCCCCCCAGCTTGCTATCTGCACTGAAGCATTCTTGAAGACTCTTACTCAAGATGCTCGGAGCCCCAAGTGTTCTGGACTTGGGAATTGGGGGGTGGGGGGGGCCCTGGGGCTGGACCTCAGGGCCTAGGCGCCATCCCTGAGCATTTCGGTGCAAGGTTAGCCCTTTACCACTTGAGCCACAGCTCCACCTCTGGCCTTTCGGTGGTTAGCTGCTGGTAAGAATCTCGGACTTTCCTGCCCAGGCTAGCTTTGAACTGAGATCCTGAGATCTCAGATGATTACAGGCGAGTCACCAGCACCCCTTTCGTCCCCCCACTATCTGCATAGGCTAGACTGCTGTGCATCCCCAATCCCCAAACTCCCGGAAACTTTCGTTTCAGATTGGGGATTTTCGGATTAAGGATTTCCAACCTGTATAAATTACCTGGGGACCAGGAAGGAAGGATTTAAAGAAATTCTATTCAACCCAGTAAAGGAAGGAAACCAAACAGCACTTCCTGGGAGTGAAGATGATTTATTACTTGGTAGGAGTGGGGCCAGAGCTTGGTTCCAGTTCAGCGTGGGGGACACTTCCAGAGAGCAACAGCTGCCGTTCTGAAATGCATCTGAGAGTTCCATTAAAGCCCACAGTTAGAATCACAGACTTACAAAACGCCTGGCTGACACCTAAAAACTAAGTAGCTGGTAGATAACCACCAAGGTGGAAGTGACTTTGACAGCAGATTAAATGCTTTATAAACATTCAGAATCTATCTAAAAGCTTTATTCCCATTCATCTGATAAAATTAAAAATACATACATACCAAATAGCAAAGTGGAAATTTTTTGCAAAGGAGATACAAGTATTTTTAAATTAATAAATACTAAAGTGAAAAAAAATAAGTCCTCTTACAGACCTGTAAAGAAAGGATACGTAACTTCATACCAAAAGAAATAGTCAAATTACTGCTTTTAGAAAAATCAGAGTTGTGGGCTGGGGATATGGCCCAGTGGCAAGAGAGCTTGTCTCGTATACATGAGGCCCTGGGTTCGATTCCCCAGCACCACATATACAGAAAACGGCCAGAAGTGGCGCTGTGGCTCAAGTGGCAGAGTGCTAGCCTTGAGCAAAAAGAAGCCAGGGACAGTGCTCAGGCCCTGAGTCCAAGGCCCAGGACTGGCCAAAAAAAAAAGAAAATCAGAGTTGTACTAAAATTCATAGATGAGCTTGGAGAGTCTATACACTTTCTTCCCTTAATTTTAGAAAATGCCCTAAAAAGCAATAGACTCTCTTCTTTAAGCCGAGGGCACCCATCAATTACTAAGCTGTCATATTGTTACAAAAATAGTTACAAACTCATATTAATTTAGATAAAGCAAACCAATTTCTAATCTTTGTATTCTAGCATAATTCAGAAAAATTAATTGCTTTAAACACAAATTTGAGCTCGAATAGTTCAAACTCAGTTTTTTGTCACTATTATTTTTATAAAGTTAGTTTATTTAATAGAATTACCTTGGTTTTAGAACTAAATTATCCTGGTAGGACCACCATATTGATTAAACAACCTAAACTAGATTAGATTACATGTTCAGTTCATTTTCTGCAATCCGAAAATACAGCCTCATTTTCTCTAAAAATACCCAGAAAACGTGTGAATTCAGTTAAAGTGCATGGCTCTACACTCCATGTACATCATTTTTGTGCAAAGTCTAGGGCATAAATGTGTGTGTGTGTGTGTGTGCCGGTATTGGGCCTTGAACAGGGGGCCCAGGGCCCTTCAGCTTTTTCACTCAAGGCTGGCACTCTACCACTTGAGCCTCAGCTCCATCCTGGCCTTTTGCTAGTTAACTGGGGATAAGAGTCTCGTGGACTTTGCCGACCAGGCTGGCTTTGAACTGTGATCATCAGACCCCGGCCTCCTGAGGAGCTGGGATTAACACAGTCTTTCCATCACCGAGGGACATACAAGGTATTTTTTCAACTTATAGAGGAGTAGTTTGACTCTACGTATACGTTGTAAAAGCTGAACGAGCACAACGGCTCGCATCTATAATCCCACCTACTTGGGGGTCAGGTTGATGGGTGAAGTGCGAGGCAACCCAGGCCCCCTCAAAAATAGCGAGACCCTCATCTTAACAACAGAATCCAGGTATGTGGCCCTCGACTGTCACCTCAGCTATGTGGGAAGCACAGGTAAAAGAATTTTGGTCTGAGGCTAGCCTAGGCAAAAAGTGTGAGACCCTGTCTGGAAACTAAAGCAAAAAGGAGTAAGGGCAGATCTGAAGTGGTAGAGCCCCTGCCGAGCAAGCATGAGGTCCTGAGTTCAAATCCCAGTACCACCACCACCCCACCCCCCAAACAAATCGATAGTACAGAAATGCATAGGGGTCACACCAAGTGGAGCTGGGCCCTTGGAGTCACAACCCGCATGAGAACTGAATTAGAGCAGCGCGGTGTCGGGGCGCGAGGCCGGGGCGGGGCGGCGAGGACGGCCAGGGACCCCCATCTGCCGATCCCAACCGTAGACTCTCTCCCCAGCCGTCTTCAGATCCCGCGGTGATGCAGAGCACCTGCCTCTCAGTGTGGCGGGCGAGAGCTGAGCGTGGGGTTCGCGGGGTCCCGCACTGGCCCCCCCAGCTCACTCCAGCCACCGCCTCGGCGCCCCCACGCGAGACAAGCTTCCCACGAGATGCACGAGGAAGCCGCCGCCGGCAGACGGCCGCCCCGCGGAGGACTGTCACCTAGCACCAACACGGCGCGGGAGGCTTCGCTTCGGGCTTCAGGACCGCTCCGTTCTCGGGGGGCTGGCTCAGCATGAGGGGCTTGTGGCTCTTCAGTTTGTGCGCCAGCGTCATGAATATGGCTTCCACGTGGTCGCTGTCGTTGGGGCTTTTGGCAGACGTTTCAAACAAAGGCATACTGTGGGTGTCCGCGAACTTCTGCGCCAAGTCCGTCGGCACCTGGATGGCGCTCCCCAGGTCACACTTGTTCCCCACGAGGACCCGGGGCACGTCCGCGGCCAGCAGGTGCTGGGTGCACTCCTCGATCCACGCGGGCAGGCTGCGGAAGCTGGCCACGTTGGTCATGTCGTACACGAAGACCACGGCGTGCGCGTTGCGGTAGTAGTGCTGCACCATGCTCTTGCGGAAGCGCTCCTGCCCGGCCGTGTCCCACAGCTGCACCTGAAGGGGAGCAGGGAGCCCACAGGTCACTCACCCCGCGCCCGAGACGTCTGCGCGGAAGCTGGTCGGGAGCCATCGAGCAGGCCGCCGGGCGTGCAACACGCCGGGCGTGCAAGGAGCAGCAGCAGCAAAGGGACCCACGCTAGGGGAGTCGGGCCCAGAGTCAAATGCTTTTTTATCTAAGGAACCGACTTTGTAATTCTATTCCATTTCCGGATTCTTGCACACACGATTTTCCTTGCACTTACAAACAGATGAGCAAGGATAGACTTCTCCCACTTCAGGAGGCACTGTCACTAGCCCTGAAGGCCGGGCTGCCATCGGGGGCCCAGAGGGATTCCTGGCTTCACAAGCATCACCCGGAGCAAGGGGGAGAGTGTGTGTTCTCGGGGGAGGGGTGCTGGTTAGGAGGAAAGGTCGCGGTGTGTGGTCGAGGTTGGCCACACCTCACGGTCATCCTGTCTCCACCTGCCACGCGCCCCCGTGTCTGGCTTAGGACATTATTTTATCTGTAAAGTAATACACAGTTTTCCAGCCTTCATCCAGAACATTTTCGGATGAGGAAAGAGCCGGCAGGACGGGAACGTTTCGACAGCACACGAGATGTATGTGCGGCGGGCACCACGCTCTTTCTTATCATTTCTAGTCACAAAAAGAAAGGAAACTGCAGAGTCCTGGCTAGAGGCCCGGCTCAGGCGGCAAAGTGCTTGAGTGAAAAGCAACGGGCTCTGAATTCAAACCCCCGCGCTGCCAAAAGAGGAAGGCAGGGCGTAACGTTCCTCCTCTTAAATTCCTAACGCAGTTGCATCTTTTCTAATCCAGAAGTCTAAGAATATTTCTACAGTTTCAACTACAAAAATCTCAAATCAGAGGCACAAGACAAGGGCCGAACCCACAGCACAGAATCTCAGCAACAACCGAGACTCCAACTCAGGAGGAATGAACCCAGAAGAGAGGCTTTCCGTTTGTGTGTTTGTCTTGGTCAGTTGTGGGAGTTGAACTCGGGGCCTGGGCACTATCCCAGGGCCTCTTTGTGCTCAAGACTAGCACTCTACCAATGGAATCACAGCGCCACTTCTGGCTTAAGTAGTTAACTGGAAGTAAGAGTCTCACAGAGCCTTTTCTGCCTTTTGAACAGTGATCCTCAGAGCTCGGCCTCCCGCGCAGCTAGGACTCCAGGCCTGAGCCCTGCGGCCCGCTGCCTTTCTGTTTTCTAAGCCAGCAGGACCCACGCAGAGCCCTCCGCCCACCGTGCTGCGGTTCTGGCCTGGGCCCCCACCTCGGGAGTCACGCATCGGGCTTTCCACTCTGGGCAGTGGTGTGCCGCCCTTCAATGTTACAATCTCTTAAGATCACACCTGCTTCACCGGTGCTCCGCTTCCCACTCCTGTGTACTGGGACTTTCCTCCACTTCAGCCCCTCAGACTCTCTCTTTTGGGCCAGTCCTGGGCCTTGAACTCAGGGCCTGGGCACTGTCTCTGGCTTCCTTTTGCTCAAGGCTAGCACTCTACTACTTGAGCCACAGCGCCACTTCAGGCTTTTTCTATGTATGTGGTGCTGGGGAATCGAACCCAGGGCTTCATGCATGCTAGGCCAGCCCTTGACCACTAAGCCACACTTCAGTTTCTACTCGAGGCCTCCTCTGTCTCTGCTTTCTTCTATGGGCACACAGCTCACGACCAACAGGAATGAGGACGAAAGCAATGGTAACACCATCATGAAAGGCAACCAGGCTGTTTAAGGCTACGTTCCTATCTAATCCTACCTGCCTGATAGCTAAGGTACGACACTCCCAAGGTGTTCAGAACCCCAAAACAGCCTCGGAGGGTACAAGAAGCTGCCCGAGGGCCCAGGTGACCAACCACCCCGGGGTGGCCGGCCTGAAACCTGGACCGTCTCAGGCAAATCTGAGATTCAGTCTGTTCTGTGCCTCCAGCAGAGCACGGGGGGCAGCGTCATTTACAAGCACTGGAGGTCTGTGTGGCCAACAGCTCTGGAGGCGTGGAACCGCCCGGCTCGGCATCTGACGGACAGACGGACGCGGCCCACCACGGCAGAGGGTGTCACGCGGAGAGGCCACACCGCGGTGACCCACGAAGCCAGGGACGAGTTAACCCATCCGTCCAAGAGTAAACTAACCCTTCTGTGAGGACGGAACCCTCGAGACCCACATCCGTTCACAAAGGCACTGGGGGACGAAGTTCTCACCACAGACCTGGTCACGGCACAGCACTGCTCTTATGCCTCCACAAGGCCACGACTGAACCTGGCTCAGCCGGGCCCCAAAGACCGGGCATTTCCCCCCAGAGCTCCTGCTCCTCCCAGAAGCCCCTGTCTCTTCCTCCCTCACCAGCCTTCTGGGCATAACCTAATTCTGGTTTAAAAAAAAAAAAATGTTCAGCCTGCTGGGAGCTGGTGGCTCAGGCTTGTCATCTTAGCTATTAGGAGGCTGAGATCTGAGGACTGCAGTTCAAAGCCAGCCGGGGCAAGAAAGTGTGTGAGACCCTTATTTCAACTAATCATCAGAAAATGGAAGTGGTGCTTTGGTTCAAAGTGTTAGAGCATTCGCTTCCAGCAAGAAGAGCTCAGGGACAGTGCCCAGGCCCTGAGTTCAAGTCCCATGACTGACGGGGGGGAAGAAAAAAAAGTCCAGCCTGTTCTTATTCTCCCTTTACCTCAGTAGTGCATGTAAGTCCATATCTACCTATATAACTCCCCCTCACCCTCTTTCTTTGGTGCTAGGGATCAAACCCGGGGGGCTTTGTGCATGCTAAGGCATACCCTCTACCACTGAGCTACACACCTAACTCTACGAATCTCTCTCAACTTCCTAAAACAATGCTCCCAGAGAAAAAAAAAGACGGGCAGCTCGATCCGTGGAAAACTAAAGCATAAAACTGAAAAGCAAAAGGGTCTGGAGGGGACAGCTCCCTTCCCCACTCGGCCCGCTTCTCTCTATCATCAGCAGCGGTGCAAGGGCAGAGGGGGGAGGCAGGGTGGGCCGCGATGGGGACGAAAGGTCTTGGGGTGGGGCCTTTCCCACCTACCCCGGCCCTCAAGCAGGTGGAGGGAAAGACGAACCCCAAGTAAAAGCGAGACCAAGCAGCAGGCCGGCCTCCGGGTTAAGACGTGGAATTTGGAGACCTTTGACACTTGCAAGAGGTGAGGGGTAAGATCCTCCTTCTCCGGGGCGCCCCCCCCCCCCGCGCCCATTCCAGCCGGTGCGGGCCGGGCCCGGCCTGGTCCCCGGCTGTCCCTGCCGTTCCCGTCACAGTGCCCAAGCCCGGAACCCGCCCGTGAGACTCAAGGAGGAAGCCACCGGCGGAGGACCGGTGCCGGTGGCTCACACACCGAGCAGGCCCAGAGCGGGGGGGGGGGGGGGGGGTTCAAAGCCAGCCCGCCCCGTGGGGCGCTCGCCTCCAACTCACCGACCCCCAAAAGGAAGAAGGCAGAGGGGGGGTGTGCTCGGGCCCTGAGATCGAGTCCCGGGGAGGCGGCCCGTGGGGAACGCGCTTCGGTGGAAACGCTGCATTGCGAGCGCGTCCGTGCAGCCGGGTCACCGGGCCGGGGGTGGGGGGTGGGGGCTCCGGGGGTGGCGGCCCGGGCGCAGCGCCTCCCTCCCCCCCCCCCGCCCCGCTCACCTTGATGCGCTCGCCGTCGATGTCCAGCGCCCGCTCTCGGAAGTCCACGCCGATCGTGGCCTCGGTGCGGTCCGGGAAGCGGCCGGCGCAGAAGCGGTAGGTCAGGCACGTCTTGCCCACGCCCGAGTCTCCGATCACGATGATCTTGAAGATGCGCGAGCGCGCGGGCGCCGCGCAGCCGGACGGGAAGCTGCCCTCCAGCGACGACTCCAGCTCCGCCGCCATGCTCCCGGCCCGGGGCGCGGGGACCGGCGCCGAGGAGCCGCCGAGCGGTCGCCGAGCGGTCGCCGCGCAGCCGCCGCGCAGCCGCCGCCCCGCCGCGCAAGCGCGCCGCCCGCCCAGGGCAGGCCCCGCCCACGCCGGAGGGACGCCCCGCCCACGCCGGGGGACGCCCCGCCCACGCCGGAGGGACGCCCCGCCCCCGGCCCCCCGGGCGCGGGCGTCACGTGCCAGCGCCGCGCCGCGTGAGCGTGAGCGTGCGGCCGGGGCGCGCGCGCAGGCCGGGCGCCCTACCCCCCCCCGACCCCGCCCCGCCCCGCTACGTGGCGCTCCCCCGGGGGAGGGAGGAGGGGCGGGGCGTGCGCGGAGGGGAAGCCCGGCGGCGGGCACGACGGGCGGGACGCCCTCCCACCGGGTGGGGAGGAGAAGGTGAGCGCCGTGCCGAGCGCGGCCTGAGTGAGGGCGGGGGTCCCGGCTCGCACGACGAGCGCGCCCGGCCCCGGCGAAGCCGCCTGGAGGAGAGCAAGGTGAGCTCACGGGCACCCGCGCAGGTCTGCGCCCCGCCCCTGCCTCCTCACCGGGGTGCCGGGCGCGCCTCCCCTGACGTCACACCCCACCCCCTGGCCACGCCCCCCGCCTTTCCCGTCGGAGCCGGCTCCACAGGAGTCCCCTTGCTTCCTCTCCCCCCCCCCCCTTTTTTTCCTTTTCTTTTGTTGCCAGTCCCGGGCCTCGAACTCGTGGCCTGAGCACTGTCCCTGGCTTCTTTCTGCTCAAGGCCAGCACTCTGCCACTTGAGCCACAGCGCCGCTTCTGGCCTTTCCTATATACGTGGTGCTGAGGAATCGAACCCAGGGCCTCATGCATAGGAGGCGAGCGCTCCCCCGCTAGGCCGTATCCCCAGCCCTCTTCCTCTTTTGTCTTCTTCCTTCCCCTCTGCTTCCCCGCGCCTCCATTTGTGCGGACTAGCAGTTTAACTCCTCCCTGCCTGAGCCGTGTGGCGGGTTTCCACATTCTGTAGGGGACAAGGAGCAGCCGGGCGGGCCTGGGGAAGAAGTATTCCTCTAGGAAATGACCCCCAACTTGGAGCCTTGTAAGTACCTTGTGTAGGTGAAAAAGGCAGCCATGGTGGCCTGTCCCCCCCCCCCCCCCCGCCTTCAAAAGGTTACAAGATATTGTTCTCTGTGTATGAAACCTCAGCAAGCAATGAATAGCCTATTTTAAAAATATCTATAAATGAGAATTGACATATATTACAGTTTATAGCCTGCAGATAAAAGAAGGCCTGTGTGTGTATATATACATATATATATATATGCACATGTGTCAATATTAGGGCTCGAACTCGGGGCCTCGAGCTCTGCTTCTTTTAACTGCAATCCTCAGATCTCAGCCTTCTGTGAGTAGTTTCCTACAGTAGACTTATGTAATCAGAGAAGTTTCCCCAAAATCAGATAGCAATTAATCTCTGCACACCTGCCATCTAGTGGCTACCACAGGACATCAATTTCTCTGTTGTGTTTTGTTTTGTTCTGTTTTAACCTCTAGTAGAGACATATCTAGCATCATTAAAAAGTTACTTTGGGCCAGGTTCCAGTGGCTCACACCTGTAATCCTAGCTACTCAGGAGGCAGAGATCTGAGGATCTTGGCTTAAAGCCCACCCAGGCAAGAAAGGCCTTGACACTCTTATTTCCAATTAACCACTCAAACTCCAGTAGTAGAGCTATGGCTCAGAAGTGGTGGAGCACACAGAACCCAGGGATAGCACCTAGGCCCTGAGTTCACGCCCCTTAATCGACCAAAAAGAAAGTTACTTCGGGGCTGAGTGCGTAGCTCAGCGGAAGAGCACATTTCAGCATGCACCCGACATAAGTAAGTAACACCATCAAAAGTCCTTTAGACAGAAGCAAAACCATCAAAAAAAACCCTTCAACCAGCGCTGTTAGCCAACCCTGACAGTAGCAAACACAGAGCGGGTTCCTCGATCCTTCGTTGGATTTTCTAATTCAGTCCTCGGGGCCCTAGGAGGAAGGTCCTGTATTTCTCGTTCGTCCTGAGGCTCAGAGAAGGTAGACATGCTTATCTAAAGTTGCCCTCAGAAGCCCGTCACCTCCTCTGCTGGACCTGACCTCACGTCGCCCCCTCGTCTCTGAGTTAGCCTGGACTTCCCATCACTGCTTCCAGCCAACATGCTTTGCTGGTAATTTAGCAGACGCCCAGTACTTGCAGAATGTTCTCCATGGTTGAAAAGGCAGTGTAAAAATTGACTGAGCGAAGCACAGGAAGTAAAGTAACCTCACCCCAGCTTCTCTTAAGACCCTGACCAGATTCGAAGCGTCTGTGAACTCTGGATAGACTTCTTTGCTTCACAGTGAACACCACCACATGCGGCTGTTCGCGTTCTTCTCCTCTTCTGGGACACCCCAGCTCTCAGGGGAGGCTCCAGCTCTAGCCTCGTGCTTTTCCTGAGAGGTGCTGAACGTCCGTCTCTCCCATCGCCACGCCTCCCGTCCTCTTGCACGGGCCGCGCCTCTACCAGTCCCCAGCCAGCTTAGATTTTGTGACTCAACTTTTCGTTAACACCTTCATGTTCTTATCCTCTTGTTTATCGAGTTCGAATCTAGCCTGGGAACAATACAACCCCTGTGCTCAGTCCTCTAAATGTTTGGGCAAGAAAAAATGTTTGCTGGTCTGTGAAAGAAATCAGGTATACTAGGTCAAAGTTTAATGGCAGGACACCGGGTGACCCATGTCATTATAGTATACATGGGAAGGCCAACGTGCAGCTGGGCCTCAGAGACAGCCTGCTACAGGGACTCAGATGCAGCTCGAAATCACACGCACTTGCTTTCCTGCTTCTAACTTGCACCATTTTTTTTCCCCATGATGGAAAATATGCTCGTTATCACACTCCAGAATTTCTATCCTCAGGAAATCACACACACACACACACCCTCTCTGTTTTGTGTGTGGTTTTTGTTTTTGGTGCCAGTCCTGGGGCTTGAACTCGCGGCCCAGGCACTGTCCCTGAGTTTGTTTTGTTCTGTTACAGGCTAGTACTCTACCACTTGAACCACAGCTCCATTTCCAGCTTTTTGCTGATGAACTGGAGCTAGAATCTCAAGGACTTTGAATCCCTGGCTGACTGTAAACCTCAATCCTCAGCCTCCGGGGTAGCTGGGATTGCAGGTGTGAGCCACTAGCTGCAAGCTTGACCTTTATCTCTTACAGGTTAGAAACCCCAAGGGAAGACCATGACCCATCTTAGATTTATGTCCCCTCACAGATAAAGGTACTTTTCACTGGCAGCTTCCATTAGAACTGTGTTGCAGAGTACTGAGCAAACAAGGTAACAGACAGCTACCCCAGCTGCTGGAGATGCTTCAGAAGGCTCAGAACTGTCCTTAAAATGCTTGTCCCTAAGATTTTTGTTGTTGATTCTTTGTTCTCAGTTCCTTAATAATAGAATTTTGAGTAGTTTCATAATCATACCATACTATTCTTTCATAACTCTATGATAGACTTTACCTAGCCCTTGACTTTGAACTCTTATCAAACCTGATCCTTTCCAAGTATTGAATATTATATAATGGGAGAACTATGGGTGTCTGAAAGAGTCTGGAAATGGAAGTGTTTATTCTGGAGAGATACTGTGATCATGAATGGCTTGAAAGTTTTCATTGGATCTGACCAATGCCCTTTCACTTAGTAACTACATTCTAAGTGACACAATAAGATTATCACTGTGTCCTGGGGACTCCAAAAGTGCCAGGTTTACTTTGGTGGAACTGCTCCTCAGTGAGTGGATTATCCTCCAGGTGCGAGCCCACAGCCCAAGGCCAACAGGCATTTGGGTGGGGGTTGGTTCTTACTGATTCATTTCCTGGTGGCCCATGACTACGCTTAACTTTTGAGCAAAGGTGAGGTTTGGGCATTTGATTTTTCTTTTGAGACAAGATTTCACCATGTAATAACCCAAGAATGTCACCTAGGCTAGCCTCAAACTCATGACCCTCCTGCCTGCATCTCCTGCGTGCTGGGATTCCCGACATGTTTGCTGTGCCTGGTTCTTTTATAAACTTTCTAACCTTACAGGAACTTCGAAGTTTTCCGTCTCCTAAGCTTTAGCAGCATGATTCCTAGAGTTCAGAATTCAAGTTGGAATGGACGATGATCTTTTCTGAAGACTACAGATCCTGAATCCCCCGAGCACTCTGGAACGATGGTCTGTCCGCGTGACGGGGCTAAAGGGGACTGGATACCCTGGAGGATGATGCTACTTGTAGTGAGCAGCTTATATAAACTGACTTCCCAGAACTTTATCACCAGTAAATAAACTTCTAAAATGGAATTCATGACCCGAAGCTGCAAAGCAATACCCAACCCTGATCCGATTCTATTAGGCGAAGTGACCTACTGGTCATAGGCAAATCCTAGCTACCAGAGGTAGAAGCAAACACAGTTCATCTTGCTCTACATCTTTCTAAATTGATTTTGATGATGGAAATTGTGCAGTTTTAACTAATCACATTAAGGCCATATATGTCTTCCCAGTGCATTCCCAAGCAAGAAAAGTCACCCATTAATACTCAGGGAGCATTTCTGTCCTCACACGTTCTATGAGAAGGGCAGTGAGGTCTCATTTGGAGACTAGACCTCTGTAAGTAAAATGTTCTGTGATCAAGAACAGAAAAATGAGCTGTCACAAACCTGACATTCACAAGTGCTTAGGAAGGATGGGAACACTGAACTCCTAAAGAGGAAAGGCTCACCCTGGGTTAGAATGGTCAGGAGTAGGGCTGGGAATATGGCCTAGTGGCAAGAGTGCTTGCCTTGTATACATGAGGCCCTGGGTTCAATTGCCCAGCACCACATATACAGACAACGGCCAGAAGTGGCGCTGTGGCTCAAGTGGCAGAGTGCTAGCCTTTAGCAAAAAGAAGCCAGGGACAGTGCTCAGGCCCTGAGTCCAAGCCACAGGACTGGGCAAAAAAACAAAACAAAACACAAGAATGGTCAGGAGTACTCTGCCAGGTAAAAACTACACTAGGACAGGAAGAAATGGTATGTACCCAATCGAGAAGCCCCAGGCAATTGCATTTCTTCCCCCAAGCTGTGGGTGTGACCGCCTCAGCGCAGGCCCTAAGTCTTCCTCACCTTCAAGGCTTCCCATACTATACACAAGCAAGCCAAAGAAAAACACCAGAGTGCCGGTTGACAGCCATCTAGCCAAGCAAGCATACAGCTGAGCATCTTCATTCTTAACATAGTATAGCGGGTACTACAGAGTGACACTATAGAACATTTGTAATATAATACTAAAGGGAAGAAGTGGACCCAAAACGAAAACAGAGAGGAAGAGGAGAGCAGTATGAAAATACGGGGTAGGCAGGAAAGGGCAGAAGCGATTCTGCAAGTTCCTGTTAAGATATTTTATTCCAGGAACAATAGGAAGCTGTGAGCTATGAAATAATTGGATTTGTACTTCAGAAATAACATTCTGGCTGCAGTACAGAGAATAGATGAAAAGGAAATAAGATCAGAAACAGAGAGATGAACGAAGTTGTCAGGGTAATTTAGTCAAGAGAGAATGGTGCCAAACTAGGTTTATAAACATGGAGATGGAGAAAAGTGGGTGGATTTGGAAGATGTTTTGCAGACACAGTAAATGTGACTTGCCAAGGAATAAAAGGAAAATGAGGAAGAGGGAAACAACAAAGCTGACTTCCATGTTTCTGACTTGAAAACCAAGCAGGGGCCCAGCCCCTGCAAGGATCCAGCAAGTACCACTACCCCATGGACCTACAGACGGTCATCTAAAGCTCAAACACTGACCTGTCCTTTAAGTAAAATGACACCCTTTGCAGGGACTCAAATGAGCTAACAAATATATACTGTTCTGGCACACAGTAGCGTTACTGTTCATTAACCCAGTACTAAGACTCTAAATGAGTCTTGTAGCTCCAATTCAGCTCCTCACCCCACCATCAAAATGGAAATAGAATTGTCTCAAACGTGTTGTTCTTCTGCAATTCCATAGCTGTCCTTTGCTTATAAAAAACCTAAATCTAACTTATTATTTTCTAAAATTAAGCCATCTAATTCTGTAAGCCACAACCTTATAGCTCAGGTTCTAGTCACCCGAGGCTCCAGAAAGTCTCTGAGTACACAGTCCGGCTCTGTGTATGTGTGCCTTCAGGCACAAGCTACTGAAGGAATACTACTTTCTAGGGAGTTAAGATATTTCTGTTGCTACTCATTTCTTCATCCGTCAGTCTCCTTTAGGGGAGCAAAGACTGTCACGTATCCCCAATATGAAACTTGGTGCCTAGAGGAGGCAGATATTTAGAAATTCCTAGATGGAGGGAGAAAACTGAGACTTCATATTTCACATCTTATAATAATTTTAAACAAGCCACACAGCGAAATCGGCCAGGTTTACTAACACTATTAATGTTTTCAATGAATATCCAAATGATCACAGTGGATGGAGATTCTAAAAGACCACATGTGCTCCACAGTGTGAAAAAGGAAAGCTAGTGTAAGGTGATGGCAAGTATAGAGTAAAATATAAAATGAACAGCCATCATTGGAACCACTAGTGTCTAGGAAAGGATTATAAACCATTTCCTGAATGCTGGCCCAAACAGGATAATCAATACAGCGATACTCATGATCAGAAAAAACATACGTACTGAAAAAAATCTTTACACTGTGTCAATCCTGTAGCAATCAAAATATTAGTGGGTTTTTTTTTTCCCCTTTTGGGTCAGTCATGGGGCTTGAACTCTGGGCCTGGCCGCTGTCCCTGAGCTCTTTTGCTCAAAGCTAGCCACACTCTACCTCTTTGAGCCACAGCAACACTTCCAGTTTTCTGGTGTTCATTGGAGATAAGGACTTTCCTTCCTGGACTGGCTTTGAACAGCAACCATACGATCTCAGACTCGTGAGTAGCTAGGATTATAGGCATGAGCCACTAGCACCCAGCAAATATTAGTTCTTTTAACAACTGTTCTAGAAAATTTTAGTTTCTGGCTTAAGAGACCAAAGGTGGATATCAACTTAATTCTGTCTATCCCCACGGCTTGTTTTACCACATCAATTAGATTATGCTATAGTTTCACCCAACGACACAATTTATATTTGACCTAGGGCAATTAAATCACTGGATCAAAGCAACTAAAGCATTAAGGGGAAAAAAAAGCTGGGCTCCTGCCTGTAATCCTAGCCACTCGGGAGGGTTAAGATCTGAGGATTGTGGTTCAAAGCCAGCCAGAGCAGAAAAGTCCGTGAGACTCTTAATTAATCTTCAATTAACCACCAAAATGCCAGAAGTGGAGCTACAGCTTAAGTGGTACAATGCTAGACTTGTGCAAAAAAGCCTTGAGTTCAAGCCCCAAAACAACTTAAAGCATTAAGGCCATACTTCTAGTTAAAGATACTGTACTGACAGTAGTAATCCAGCTAGGATCATTTATCAAGTAATCTTTTCTCTCCCTGGTACCAGGGCTGAACTCAGGGAGTTGTTCTCACAACTGGTGGTGTAACACTTGAGACACTATGGTTAACTGGAGATAAGACTTTTCTGCCTGCACATCCCAATCCTCAGATCTCAGCCTCATTACAGGCAGAAAACTAGACAGAACTGAAGGTTGGCCTATAAACTGAACTCTATTTTATTAAAAAAAAATACTAGCTAGACTTTGGAGTCAATCCAGGTACACTTTACCTGCTGTGTGCCTCTATAATTCTTTCTAGCTTCTACAGCTACCAAGTAGACACTCAGTCTGAGTTCTATTTGTTCTAGAACTAGGATTCCTTTCACAACTAAAGTGTGTTGAACAGTGATTCATTTGTTTATGGAAAAAGTAGCTCTGTGAATGGGTATTTCAGGACTAGGTACCTATTTTCACAGAGTAATGCAAGTTCTTATTTAAGCCTACTGATTTCTTTTAATCTGTTATTCATCTACCTAGGAAAATTTCATTTAAAAAGTTCTCTCAGTGCAGGGCGGAGGGGGAAATTTTTTTTTTAAAGTTCTCTCAATGGAGTGGAGTTACTGTGTTATTTTACAAAACTAAGAGGCGACTTATTCCCCTGCCTCTCTGGTGTCTCAGGTGAAAGACAACCATTTACCTATGCATAAGAATGTATAAAGTATGCTCTGAGAGAGAAAAGCAAGTATTTTGAAACCAATCTGTAAGCTCTTGAAAGTTCAAGTCTGAGTTCTTTTACTTTGTGTAAAACAAGTAAAAGCTAAAAAGTTACACTTACTTTGCTCTCTGATTTCTTTAGGGAAAAAGCAGTAACATATTCTCACCCTCATCAGAGAATGTTCTTTATTTTGGGTACACTCTTAGGATCACCAGGGAAGGTGAAAGTGGGAAGGGAAGAACTACAACTGACCCCAGATCATTTGACTAGAACCTTTGCAGGTGGGCCTGGGCATCAGTGCTGGTCTTTATACCTCCCTGCGACTCCAATATACTTCATGGATGACTTTATAAAGGGTTCGACTGGGGGCGGGGAATATGGCCTAGTGGTAAAGTGCTCACCTCATATACATGAAGCCCTAGGTTCAATTCCCCAGCACCACATATGTAGAAAACGGCCAGAAGTGGCGCTGTGGCTCAAGTGGCAGAGTGCTAGCCTTGAGCAAAAAAAGAAGACCAGTGCTCAGGCCCTGAGTTCAAGGCCCAAGACTGGCCCAAAAATAAATAAATAAAAAATAAAGGATTCACCTGCCCATTCCAAGTAGAGGATGTCTTGTGGTAGGAAGATGACTCTGAGGTGCCCAGACAGAAGACAGCAGACCCCTACTATGCCAGTGTCTCACACCTGTAATCCTGACTACTCAAGAGGCTGAGACCTGAGGATTGAGGTTCAAAGCCAGCCCAAGCAAGAATTAAGTCTGTGAAGCTCCTATCTCCAACTAAGCACCAAAAAAGCTGAACGTGGACCGAAGGCTTAAGCGGTAGAGAGCCAGCCTTGAGTGAAAAACCTCAGAGGCAGTGCCTAGGCCCTGAGTTTGAGCCCCAGGACCAGAGCAAAAAGGAATATAGACACTAGGCAATTTTTTTAAGAGTGTGTTCTAGATAGGTGATGTATTACCGGGGCCTTTGTTGTTGTTTTGTTTTTTTTAAAAATATCAACGACTGACTGCCAATCCTTATAGCAACTCAATTCCAGCAGCATGGCGTTACCTGGAAGCTGGAAGGATGGTGAGGTTTCACTGCCAACTGATGCCACACTGAGAAAATCAGAGGACAGTCTTCCAGACTTCTGTTTCCTGTGAGGCCAGGGACAACCACTCCTCTGTCAAACCATAAAAGCAAACAAAGAAAGGTTTACAAACATCCTCACCGCTCACCAGTCGCTCACGCCTGTAAATCCTACCTACTCAGGAGGCTGAGATCTGAGGACTGGTTCAAAGCCAGCCCAGGCAGGAAAGTCCATGAGACTCCTATCTCCAATTAACCATCAGAAAACCAGAAGTAGCATTGTGGCTTAGGTGGTAGAGCACTAGCCTTGAGCTGAAGAGCTCAGAGACAGCACCCAGGCCCCGAGTTCAAGCCCCATGACCAGCAAATAAATAAAAATAAATAATATCCTTATAGCTCAAATATAAACGATCTGTGGTATTTTGAAGAAACTCCTTAAGACCAACAAGAGGACAAGATGACAGACAGCAGTATCCTATATCAACTACATAGAAGAGGTTAAAAAAATTTGTGAGACTTCACAGATGACCTGAAAGTTAACAGTTTTATTGCTATTTTTTACAATCTGTAGGGAAACCATATTTACCGCGGACTAACAAGGATTGAGTTAGCCTCTGTGCACTATCCTCCTAGTCACTGTATCTTCACACCAAAATGATTTCATACAGTTCACCACAAGTGGATTTACAGGGAACTGAACCCACGCAGTAACTTAACTTCATACTGTAACTAGATGGAGGTAAAAATGATATGCCAAGTGGAATGTTTGAGATTAAAAAAGAACAATCTCGAGAACATTTTGGGTTATTGAAAACTTACAAGTGAAGTGGTGATCTCATTTTTAGGTCTTTTATTAATAAAGTGTATGTTCTTAAAATCCCAACCATACAAGGATTCGAACTCAAGGCTTTACTCATTTGGCTTCCTGACAACTGGCGCTGTAACTCAAGATACACCTCCAGTCAGGCTTTTTTTTGCTGTTTACCTGGAGGTGGGAGTTTGACTTCCTTGCTTCAAACCATAATCCTCTAGACTTCAGCCTTCTGAGAATACAGGTGTAAGCCAGCCATGTCTGGTTTTTAATAAACTATTAACCGAATACATGTTGATGCATGTGTGTGCACGCACTTGAGCTACAGCTCCATTTCTGGCTTTTTGAAGGCTGACTGGATAAGTATCTCCTGGGCTTTGCTGCCTGGGCTGGCTTTGAACCACAGTCCTCAGATCTCAGCCTCTTGAGTAGGTAGGAGCCACGAGCACCTGGCAATGAAGTGTTTCAGAATACTTCTATACTACTAAATGTGAAACTACCTTACAAGATAATTAGTATTTAATACTGCAGAATCTCAGACTAAGATCTAGGTGTGTTCTCACCTACTTCAAATGGCCACCTTTTCATTTTCAAAGAAGGCAAGTAAGTAGTTCACACAGAAGGATGAGAGGCAGTAACTATTAACAACTAATAGAGTTCTGGAAGAATACTTGCGCGCTCGTGAAGCAGGTGGCACTGACAAGCTTGCACACCTACCAGAGTAAAATAATGGTAGGCTTCTTTTTAGTGTAGGTAATTGAGTATAGAAATGTCAAGTCACTAGCTGAAAGCAAACCATGGGATCCAAGGCATTCTCCAAAAACTTCTCACCTGCTGTGATTTGTAAGATGGCAATTTGTACTTCTTGGGGCCAAACTGAAGACTTAGCAACAGCAGAAATCTATCACAGAAGTTTCCAACATGGCCAGTAGCTCACACCTGTAATACTAGCTACTCAGAAGGCTGAGATCTGAAGACTGTGGTTTGAAGCCAGCCCAGGCAGGAAAGTCCTGGTGAGACTCTTTATCTCCAATTAACCATCAGAAAAGCAGAAGTGGTGCTGTGGCTCCAAGTGGTAGAACAAAAAGGGTTCAAACCCATGACTAGCAAAAAACTACCATTTTTTTCCAGTTAGAAAAATTGTCCTCCTTTTATGAAATAATGCAAAACCGTAGACTAGGGATAAAACAGTGTCTATATGGTTTTGATACATCACGAAGAATCACACTTACTTCTGTTATAAGCAGCCTAGAAACAAAGAACGTCTTACTGCTTCTGGCACATACAGGTCTATAAAGAGCAATTTATGATAAATGTACCTAAGCTTGTATATAATTGGTGTCAGGAAAAGCTTATTCAGAATGTTTTTCTTTCTTCAGGCTATAATCCCCACATGTGTTTCAAAGGCCATAGGATAAACTTTTAGACAGCAGTGAGAAACTTTTTTTTTTGGCCAGTCCTGGGCCTTGGACTCAGGGCCTGAGCACTGTCCCTGGCTTCCTTTTGCTCAAGACTAGCACTCTGCCACTTGAGCCACAGTGTCACTTCTGGCCGTTTTCTGTATATGTGGTGCTGGGAAATCGAACCCAGGGCCTCATGTATACGAGGCAAGCACTCTTGCCACTAGGCCATATCCCCAGCCCACTGTGAGAAACTTTTACTTTTCTAAAATGCACTGCTTATTTTCATCTTCAGACAGTCTACGTAGCTCAGACTGGCCTCAAACTAATGATCCTTCCATCTCCGCCTCCCAAGCCATGCAGCACCCTGCCTACCGCTGCTCCTTTTCAGTAATTTCCAATGATCATATAAGCACGTATGTGGAAGTGGGAAGTAAAAGTTTAGTTTCATTACCTAGAGAGAACAGAAAGGACATCCTTCTGCTTCATTAAAACAGAGCAATTTCTCCAGAACCTCCTGGACACTACCAAAAAATTTATTTCTACATCCATCTTACAGGTTTGCATATTGAAATATACAGGTGCAATTAGTGACAGTATTTTCCAAAGATGTTTTACTGCTATAGGTGGTGAAACTTCCATGAAAATCAGAACAAAACTACTTTTGCTTTCTACAATGTAATAGCATTGCCATTTCATGGGGTTCAACTTTTAATTTAGACTTGTCAGACTTTAGGAAAGCTTCGATGACAGCAAAATGGTACTATATCAAGAAATCTTTGAGTATGTAGTTCATTATAAGAATGCTTGCTTAGCCTGTGCAAAGCCCTGAGCTTGATTCCCCAATGACACACACAGTTTTTGCTGGGTATTATAATATTTTTTTTTTTTTTTTTTTTTTTTTGGCCAGTCCTGGGCCTTGGACTCAGGGCCTGAGCACTGTCCCTGGCTTCTTCCCGCTCAAGGCTAGCACTCTGCCACTTGAGCCACAGCGCCGCTTCTGGCCGTTTTCTGTATATGTGGTGCTGGGGAATCGAACCTAGGGCCTCGTGTATCCGAGGCAGGCACTCTTGCCACTAGGCTATATCCCCAGCCCCTATAATACATTCTTATAACCCCAACATTTAGTAGGGTTACTAATTTGAGACCAGCTTGGCTACATATGAAATCCCTATGTCAAAAACTCCCAAAAGAAACCTTGAGAGCAGAAACTAGGTCAGTCTTTTGAGTTCCTAAGATAATTTCAAAACCCGAGGCTGTCAATGAGCTAAGACAAATATATTACCAGCCAGGTACTGGTGGCTCACCCCTGTAATCCTAGCTACTCAGGAGGCTGATAGCTGAAGATTGTGGTTCAAAGCCAGCACACGCAAAAAAGTCTGTGATTCTTATCAAGTAGTAGAGTGCTATCGTAAGCAAAAAGGGCTCAGGAGTTCAAGCCCCAGGACTGGTGTAACAAAAGTACATCTCCATCTTGATTATTACTTTACTTTTTTTTAACTTTTCCCAAAGGGATACTATACACATGGTCAAGTAGAAAATTTCTAGAAGTTGTACACATTTCCTGGAACTTATCCCTGCCTGAATCTGGACCATGCTGTTCTAACACCTTCATAGTTATCTTTCACTTTACAAGCCCTAATAGCAACCAACATGCTATAGAGTACAAACATTGTGGAACAGAGAGCCAGGCAAAATCCTCTGCTAACACTGGCACTACTTTCGTTCATGCTATTGTAAATTATGCTTTTATTGCTGTGCATAACACATACACAAAAATGGTGAAAATACAGGACTCAACTATGTTAACGTGGAGAAAACTAACCTAGTCAGAGTCTAGTTTTTCAATGAGAAATGACAAGAGTAACTGAATATAAAGAAAACAAAAAGAACTTTACTTTCCTATGTTAATACAGGTCAAGGGACCCTTTCTTATCAAAAGGGTTGATAACACCAGTTCTTAGCAATAAACATAAGGCACTTGGTTTGGATTACAATATCACTGCATTTTTTCCACTTGTTTCTAATCCTGTCCCCCACGCCCACCACACGAAATAAAAGGATGACTGAGGAAAATGTGAGCAGACCCAGGTGACGCTGCTCAAAGCAAGAAGGTATACAGTACAATGTTTCAGGGGTGATCTCTGGACACAAAATGAACCCAATCAAGGTCCTCTGACACCGACAATGTAGCCACTAGCAAGTAAACCTGAAAGAAAATATAAGATTTATTCAATAGTTCCAGTAAAATTGGGTTGTAATACAATATACATGTTAGGAATTTAGCTCCTTATGGGTGGCACCTGCACCGGACTTCTGAATAGTCATTCAGAGACAATCTACATCATTTGAACATTGCCAAGACAAATAGATGAACTTCATTTTAATACACAGTAGAGTTTAAACAAAATTCACATACACCTCCTATATGGCTGGTGCCTCCTCTGAACACCTCCTCAGTGGCAGAGGTAGCACGTGCTCTTTCCCAACGGTAAGGAAGTTCAGTTGCCACTCACAGGGGGAAAAAGTGTTTGTTTTTTTGCCATTGGTTAAGATGTTCCTGAGACAGGGTCAATTAAAACAAAAGCAAGCACTGGAATTCAGTCTGTACCTCTCTTCCTATCACTAAACTGTCAGACTGGGATGTGGAATGCAGGTCATGGACTATGAAAAAGAATTGGGTCTTCTGAAAATTCCCTTTAGAGTCTATACTCGATAAACTAAAAGCACTACAAAAAGTTCGATAATATATACACTTCATTTTATTTAATCTTCCTTGCTCAGACCTTGCAAATGCAATGATTATGAAGCCCGAGGCTAGTTCTGTGTGTACAGGTGTGAGGTGGTTAAGGCTCATTTTCTTAATCACAAGAGCAGTTTTCGCTTGCCTTTCAGATTCGGCATTCCAATCACAGCACCTGCCACGGTCCTAGCCTCATCCAGTATTCCCGCAGGAGAAGCCTTCCGCCTCACTGCAACTCCCCTGACGCCAGCGCTCAGCCTGCTGGAAAAGCTCCCGGCCAGGACGGCCGAGGCGTGCCTCACACTCAACCTCTGTTTCCACCTGTGTGTTCTCAGAGAAGCCCAACACGGATTCGTGGAAATATTCACACAACTGCTTTTCAAAACAATTTATTGCATCATATTTGGTACCTTATGTTTGACAACAAAAAAGAAATTACATCTGTAACTGCAGGAAAAAGAAGCTGGTCTGTTACTGGAAAAAAAATCTTGGGCCCTTTAAAAATTACAAAGTCTCGGGCTTGCCTGAAACAACTGAGCGAGAAATATATTCTTAGAAATGTAGGGCTTCAAGTATTACAAACCTGTGACACTGTGGAAAAATTCCAGAGGTATCTAAACTGCAGCACTTTTTCTGCATATCGTGAACAAGGCCTGCTGAGGTTTTTAACTATTAGTCTCTTGATCAGTCATAGAATGGTAGTCAGGAGTTCTGCTCTGTAACTTCAAGCCATGGTAGAGTTTCTTTTTTCACTCTTGGGTGAAAGTTCCTGCTTACTATTAGTTGGTGCCACATCACAGTGCATTTGGTTCTTGCATTACAGTTTTAACAAGTTTGGCCAAAACAATGCTGAAAGGGTTGCATTGTTGCATTGTTATTTTAGTTCTTCAAGTTTAGTTAAAATTGAGATTGTTCCAACTGGTTCCTTCAGTTAAAAACTGTGGTACAAGAACACCAAACTGATCATGTACAGTGAATTTTGGAAACACAACAAGCATATTCAACACCTTCTAGGTTTCTTTTAATCCTGCTTGGTATCTATATGTCCCCGTTTCTACAACATCAAGCACTGCTGTAGATTCTGTCAATAGTGATTCACATTGCTTACTTCCTACGGTCAGAACCAACCCCGTAACAAAATCAGTCAGATGCTAAAGCCCCAACAACTCTTTGTGCTCAGTGAAAGAATCCAGTGCTAAAACAGCATTTATGCTGTCTGAGATATAGTAAAATCTCACAAGACAAACTTAAAGTAATATTTCTGCCACACACCTGCTTTGTTAGCTGTAACAGCCTCCAAATTGTATATAAATTAGTTTAAAAACATGGGTGGGTAGGTAGGAATAGGATAGGTATCTTCTTTTTTTTTAACCCTTCAATTTTAGCAGCTTTTAATTTTTTTAAGAAACTGAATCTATATCCTGTAATGTTAGATATTTTATATATATTTTTCAGCAGGATAAAAAACGTAAAACACTATTTGAAGGCAAGAACATTTACTCCTCTCATTCTGTGAAAGTTAGAGCAATGCAGCAGGTGCGTGACAAAAATATTATACACTAGATATGGTCCAAAGTCATCCCATTTGCTTGTTTAATGATGTTCAAATTTCATTGGCCAGTTCTTCAGCTTCTGCAGAACTATCTCCATTAACTGTGATCTTCATATCTTCTTCATATCCAGGAGGCATGAAAGCCAAAGCGTAAGGGAAAAGCTTATGACAATTTGCTCTATAAGCTTCAGCAGCTTCTTTACAGTCTCCAAGACTACCATCACGCAAGGCTGCTAATACCTCCATACAAGTCTAAAGAAAGAAGGAAGTCACATTAGAACTTGTTTTATGGTGAATTTATGACCTATTTCAACATCAAAAGATTTCTAAAACATTGGAGGAAAAGGGGGCATATTTACTACGGAAGATGGCAACATTTACCCCTGGCACATAGATCATTTCATTACATTGTTCTTAAAGGACTAAAAGCGGGGGGGGGGGGGGGAGCAGGGAGAGACCTATGAAAAGGGGAAAGACTAAGGTGAAGCACTGGAGGTGTATCAGGTCCACATGTCTGTAGATGGGCCATACAAGTGCACAGCTCTGGGTAACAACTCTGCCAGGTGCAGAAACACCACGGCTTGCATATTGGCCTTTCAAAAATTTTTTTGCAGGTTTACAAACATTTCCTATTTCTATATTCAAATTAAGGAGACGATTAAGTAGAACAAAGTCTCAAACAATGATTATATATTTATGAAAATCAATAATGATTTCAACAATTCCTGCTAATCCCAGTTCTTGTATTTTAAAATGATTCACTTGGATTTGTATTTCTGCTGCTTTCTTAATATTTTCAGTTAGAAAGAAAGCACTACTTCCTATTAATAGGTTTTCATTATTTCTTGTGGTAGTACCTTGTGGTGGTATGGGGCCTCAAGTACTCATCTTACTTGCTTGGCTGGAACCCTACCACGTAAGCCACGCTTTCAACCCAGCTTTGAGCTGTTTCTCTCTTCCTTTCTTTTCTTATTGTCCAAGACTGCTTTTGTTCATTGGCTGACATGCTAACACTTGAGACATGCCTCCAGTCCTTTGGCTGGTTTAATTTTTGAGAAGTAGCTGGGATTACAGACATGAGCCACTTATGAGACTTTAGAAATTCTAAAGTTCTAAACATAGCCTATGGTTAATACATCTTAAATATGCAAGAAGCTCCCTTGTGGCCAGTACTTACTGAGAAATGCATATATAAAAATAAATCTCAAGCCAACTAAGGCGTCTTCAAATCATTTCTGATCATTTTTACTGTGATTCATTTAGTTGTCATTTCGTATGTCAAGTGGTCTTCATATAATTTTACTAAGACATTTCTTAAAGGTACTCCCAAACTGCAAATGTGAAACTAGTTGTTTAGTGCTAAATACATACATATAAATACATGTAAACACACACACTTGCACATGCAAACATTCCTAAATAAATTTAAAAATAAAGTTTCTGGCAGATTCATAAAGGTTTGGAGTATGGTATGTATAATCATTTCTCTGGGGAAAAAGTGAAAAAGTATTTAGATTTGATTACAGAGAGATTAAAAAAAAAAACTTTACCTGGAGGTTTCTGTTAGTCAGTGACTCATCGAGTGTTGTTACCAATTCTATAGCTCGTTTCTGACTAGAAGACTCTAAATAATATACCATTTTGGCAGCTATAAGAAAAGAGTAAGTTTATTTTACTTTAGATAAAGTTAAAATATTAGCCTCTACTTATTCATATAAAACACAAGGACTATGTGATTATGTACTTTTATTAGAAAAGGGGGAAACCATTTAGTTTTTTTTTAAAAAACCTTGTCTGAAATAGAAGAGATTAAGGTACCTTATGGATACCCAGTAAAATCTATCAGTAAATACATAAAGAGATGTATACAAATATTCTAGCATGACTGTCAGAAAGGGGGATCATGGGTAGTTTTCTTCCTAAACTTAGCACGGCAATTGGGTGCTATGAGGAAAACTTCATTAAGAGCGGGTTGGAGAAGGAAAAATGAGGAATGGCTAATGCCTTGATAGTCTACTAAGACAAAAGGTTAAATTTAGCTTTCCACGAAGATACACAAAAGTGATGAGCTTCTTAATCAGGTATTTAAGAGCAAACTATTGAAGCCCTACCCATATGGTCTCATAAAGCCTAGACTTTTTTTTTCATGGACACAGACTTATGCCTCACAAGCTCTTCTGAACTACAAGATGGTTTTAGTCATTTGGCACTGCCAAATAGGATATTTGCATGAGAAATGGAAGATGACAGTCACATGGAATAAGCTCAATGATGGAAGAATAAGTCCCACCTCCATCATATGTACTATTCATTTAAAACCCCTCTCCTTTAAAATATATAGGCAACAACATTAAGCTGCCCTTCTCCACAGGATTAAAATGTACCATATATGCATCTATCTTCTGAGCTGATAATTGATTTATTAAGTAAAATACTGAAACTGATTTTGATGGTGAATAGAAGGAGCAATTAGTTACCTGATAATCTGTGTGGCAATGAGTCAGAATTCCTTTTCAGAAAAGTTTCATTAAAATTCTTTGGATTTGTTGCTCCAAAAAGACGATTCATTTCTTGTTTTAATACTGTTCTAACCGTTTCAGGTAAATCTTTACTTTCACACACTGCTGAATAAATAAAACCAAAATCTCTTACAATTTAGGTACTCTGATAAAAGTTTATAGTAATTACATTACCTAAGGGACTGGGAATGTGGCTTAGTGGTAGAGTGCTTGCCTTGCATGCATGAAGCCCCTGGGTTCAATTCCTCAGCACCACATAAACAGAAAAATGCCAAAAATGGCACTGCAGCTCAAGAGGTAGAATATTAGCCTTGAGCAAAAGAAAGCCAGGGACAGTGTTCAGGCCCTGAGTCCCAAGTTACAGGACTAGCAAAACAACAACAAAAACCTACCTAATTAGGCTAATGAAATGTAATTATAAAGACGAAATGACTCAGCATTTAAAAATCCACCCATACAAATTTAAATCCATCAGCAGAACAATGTAATAGTTGCTTAAAAAGCAATGAAAGAATTTCATTGACAGATAAGTTCATTCTAAGAACTACAAAATGAATTTAAAAATTAGTTCCACAGCCTTTTAAGTCCACAAGGTTGTCCCCTTTAACCTTAAGAACTGTAAAAAAGAACTGGGCCATGCCTGCCTAATAAATAAAGTCACAACAAATGGGTAGTATGAAAGACCACTTTTCTCACCGTCTGCATCTTCCTATATGCTAAACTAAGGCACTTTTATCAAGGTAAACAAAAACAAGAATATGGTCAAATTTGGGGTGGGGGGAGTATGAGGAAAAAACTGGGAGAAAGCAAGGGAAGGGGTGACCCTGTTCAAAAAATATGTAGAGCGGGCCACTGGTTGGCCTATTATCCTTGCTACTCAAGAAGCTAAAGTCTGAAGATCATGGTTTGAACCCACTCCAATCAGGAAAGTCCATGAGATTCTTATCTCCAGTACTACTCAAAGCCAGAAGTGGTGCTGTGGCTCAAATGGTAGAACACTTGTGTTGAGCAAAAGAAGCTCAGGGACAATGCCCAGACCTAGAGTTCAAGCCCAAGGACCAGCCAAAAAAAGGAAGGAACAAAAGATAAAGCAACAATTTTATAACCCTTAAAGCAATGTACTAAGCAAACCTAATACATGCAAATTAAGATTTACAAGACAAATAAAGGAGAAAGGTAGCTAATTTCAAAGACATTCCTCAATTTTAAAACAGTTTACTAGAAGGCTTATGTAATACATTAATTCTAAACTTCAACATGCATGTAACTTTTTAGAAACAGAAGGAACCAAAGGTGACTTCAAATATCTTCACTGAAATATTCTTTTTTTTTTTTTTTGGCCAGTCCCTTGGACTCACTCAGGGCCTGAGCACTGTCCCTGGCTTCTTCTTGCTCAAGGCTAGCACTCTGCCACTTGAGCCACAGTGCCCCTTCTGGCCATTTTCTGTATATGTGGTGCTGGGGAATCGAACCTAGGGCAATCATGTATACGAGGCAAGCACTCTTGCCACTAGGCCATATCCCCAGCCCCTTCACTGAAATATTCTATTGCAAAATCAGGTAATATATACAGCTTCAAAGACCTTCACCTTAAACAAAACAGACCTATTTTCCCCTCAGCTTTCCTTCAAAAAGACTGGTAAACCTCATGATGAATCTGTGGAGATTACTTCTACAGTCATGAACAATTATTTAAGTGAACATCTGAGTAATGCAAAACAAACTTACCAGTATTGAAGAGTCGAATCATGCACTCATGAAGCCAAGGATGACTAGAATCAATAGCAAATGCCCTCTTCACTGACTGCAGCATCAAAAGAAACTTTTCTATAAAAAGCAAAAGAAAATGAACATTTGATTAAAGTTGCACTCTGAGATTACTGAGACCAAACAAATAGGAAAAGTAAATTTAGACACAATCACCTAATTGAAGTAAACACATAATTCATGCAACTTTCCTCTGGTTAAGAACATTAGCTACTTCTTCTCTTTCTTAATTTCTTCAAGTACTGTGTTTGACATCAAGCCTTGGGGCTTGCTCACTAGGCATGCCACCACTCCAGATACATCCCTACTCATTTTAGTTACTTTTCAGATCGGCTGCTGCCTGAAACTGGTGAGCCTCCTACCTAGGCCTTCCACACAGCTGGGATTATGTCCACCTTGCTGGACGAAATTAAGTCTACTATTCTGCTTAGGCTGTTTTCAAACTGCGTTTCATCCTATCTCATCTCTTCTACCAGAGCAGGTAGTTACAGATGTGTACCATACCACCACATCCTTTTATCTAGTATTTTCATAACATCTTAAAATGTAGACGCCTTACATAGCATTCAGTAATGTTCAAAATATTTCCATATAAACAAAGAAAATTTAAAGCCGGTTCATTTCCTTTCTGCCTTTAATTAAAAATCTCATTTAAATAACCAAACTATTCCTCCTCTCCTTTCCATCTCTGACTCACCCAGGTTGAGTTGCTTCCAATGTCTCTCTATGCTTTCCCCATTACCATTCTCGATCTTTAAAAGCCTCCGTAGTGTTTGCACTTGTTAAGTAGATACTTGCACTCTAAGTCTTCTTTATAATCACTTTTGTTGAGACGTCCCTAACTTGGTACTCAATATTCTCCAATGACTGAAACATAAAACTCCAAGTTCTTAAAGACAGTTCTGTTAATCCTTGTCCCCAATACTCAGGAAACTAAAAAGACCACTGTGCTATTTGTTATTAACCATTTCACACTACTGTAGGAGACACGGAATGCTAGAACCCAAAGGAACTCAAACACAGCCAAGATGGCAACTTCCCTACCTTTTCTTTGTCAGTCCTGGGGCTTGAACTCAGGGGCCTGGGCTGTCCTGGAGCATTTTCATTCAAGGCTAACACTTTACCACGTTGAACCCCTTTTGGTTTTGGTGGTTAACTGGAGATAGTCTCATGGACTTTCCTGCCTGGGCTGGCTTTGAATCACCACCCTCAAATCTCAAGCCTCCTGAGTAGCTAAGATTACAGGCATGAGCCACCAGCACCAGGCTCTTCCCCACTTTAAACAAAGCAACTTTTGTTTTGATTGGCCAGTACTGGGGGCTTGGGACTCAGGGTCTGAGCGCTGTCCCTGGCTTCTTCAGTTTATGTGATGCTGAGGAATCGAACCCAGGGCTTCATGCAGGCTAGGCAGACACTCTACTGCTAATCCACATTCTCAGCACAAACAAAGCAACTTTTTAAATTTCATGTTTCACGGTTCAATCTAAGACTATTTCGATCCTCCATTAACTTTTTTTTTTTTTTTTTTTTTTTTTTTTGCCAGTCCTGGGCCTTGGACTCAGGGCCTGAGCACTGTCCCTGCCCTCTTCTTGCTCAAGGCTAGCACTGCCACCTGAGCCACAGCGCCCCCTCTGGCCGCTTTCCATATATGTGGTGCTGGGGAATCGAACGGAGAGCTTCATGTGTAGGAGGCGAGCACTCTTGCCACTAGGCCATATTCCCAGCACTCCTTCCTTAACTTATTTATCTTTGAGATGACATCTCACTGTGGAGCCCAGGCTGGCCTCAAGCACACTGGTCCTCCATGCATCCACATCCTAAATAAAATGACAAGTGCAGATTACTACACACTATTTTAAAATAATTTGTTTTAAGTGGGGGTTGTGACCAGGTGCAGTGGCTTATAGCTGTAATGCCAGCTACTCAAAAGGCCAAGACTGGATCAAGGTTCAAGGCCAGCCTGGACAAAAAGTTATCAAGCCCCTACCACAAACTGGACATGAGCCATCACAAGCTGGGTGTGTGGGGTGGACGTTTGAAGGCTAAGAATATGCATGAGTGTATCAAGGTCAATCTAGGCTGGCTCCAGGCAAAAACATGAGACCTTATCCAAAAAATAGTCAAAAAAGGGGCTTTAGGTATGGCTCAAATGTTAGAGCTTCTGTAGCAAGCATGAGACCCTGAATTCCAACCTTAGCATTTCTGGAAGAATGGACTTGTTTGAAAATTACAGATTAAACTTATTTTCTAAATTATAATTATGGAAAAACACTGGATACTGTATATGTGCCTACCTGATCTAGAGAAGGGAAAGAAAAATGAAGATATAAGATATCACAAGAAATGTATTCACTGCCTTATTATGTAACTGTACCCCCTTTGCACAAAAGCTTGTCAATAAAATTTAATTTAAAAAATAATTATGGAAAAAATAAAAAATACAGTATGTTTGGGCCGGGAATGTGGTTCAATGGCAGAGTGGTTGCCTACCATACATGAAGCCCTGGGTTCAATTCCTCAGAACCACATACAGAGATAAAGCCTGAAGTGGCTCAAGGGGCAAAGTGCTAGCCTTGAGCAAAAGAAGTTTAGGGACAGTGCCTAGACCCTGAGTTCAAGCCCCAGGACTGGCAGGAAAAAAAACAAGCAAACAAAAATTTACAGTATGTTTAACCACTCAAAATCCTATCAAGAGACAATACTTCCAGTACATTTCTTCCCAGTCATTTCTATGCCTATGGAAGTATTACTGTAATAAAACTTTGACATCTGGGCTGGGAATATGGCCTAGTGGTAGAGTGCTTGCATACATGAAGCCCTGAGTTCGATTCCCCAGCACCACATATATAGAAAAGGCCAGAAGTGGTGCTGTGGCTCAAGTGGCAGAGTGCTAGCCTTGAGCAAAAAGAAGCCAGGGACAGTGCTCAGGCCCTGACTTCAAACCCCAGGACTGGCGCACGCACACACACAAATTGACATCTAGTTCCTATTTTGAAATGGAGCTATATAGTGTCTTTCTCATTTTTTTTTTCCTAGATAGTCTCACTACATAGTCCATGCTGGCCTTAAACTTCTTAACTTGAAGTAATCCTCCTGGCCTCACATTCTGAGTAAATGGAATCTGAGGCATGAATTGCTACATATGACCATATCTTCCCAAAAATTAATTTTGAAAACTGCAGTCTTCTGTTCAATCTTTGTAACAATCAGTTCTTCTCCCTTTCAATATTTTGTTCAATGAGCCATTTGGACTGCATCAATTCAGAACTATTTATACACAAAACCAGCATTCTAAACCTGAAAAATAAGACTCTTACTTTAGCTTAGACTTGGCTTTAGGCAAAATGTATACCAATATTACTTACAGTATCTTGAGTTTTCTTAATGGAAACTTTTTATTTATTCCATTAGAAAAAGGAACATGACCCACCCTTCTAGATTAAGCCCAAAGATTAGGTCTTCCGTCATTTGTTTGTGATGCCATTGCGGGATTGATTGGACTCAGAGCCTAGGTATAGTGTAGTCCCTTAGCTTTTTCCCTTCAAGACTACCACTTAACTCTGACCCTGCACTTCTAGCTTTTTGCTGGCTAACTGGAGTTAAGTGTGTCTCACAAACTTCCTTACCCAGAAAGGCTTCAAATAGCAACCTCCAGATATGAACCTCCTAAGTAGCTAAGGTGACAGGTTTGTGACACTGGCACCCAACTTTACACCTATAACAGCTAAAAGTTATTGAAGATCTAGGCACTGGTGGTTGCATGCCTGTAATCCTAGATACTCAGGTAGCTGAGATCTGAGGATCGCTTGTTCAAAGCCAGCCAGGGTAGAAAAGTACATGAGACTCTTATCTCCAATTAACCACCAGAAAACTCAAAGGGGAGACGTGGTGCAAAGTGGTAGAGCACTAGCTATGAGCAAAAGAGTTCTGGGACAGCGCCCAGTCTAGGAGTTCAAGCCCAGTGACAGACAAAAAAAAAAAAGTTATTGAGGTTTACAAATTTTATCCACAATATTATTTTTCATTAAAGAACATACAAGTTAATAGACACAATTGATCATAACCTAGTTATATATGTATACCTAAGGTTGATTTTTGGGTCCCAGAAGAGGTTGTCACATCCTTGTACTTTACCACAATTCTTTATGTAACAGCTGTTTCTGTGAAGAAGTTGTATTAGCATTTCAAACAAGAAAGAAAAAAAACACTACAATGTTGAGGCTGAGGTGAATGACCGTACCTAAGAAATAAAGTTATCAGCATTATATGGACCTGTCATTTCCTAAATACTTACCTTTCCTAAAATAAATCTCAAAGGCAAAAAGATGAGTTTCTATCTTGTTCTTCACCAAGTTCTTCAAAGGTGTTAAAAACTTAATAGCTTCTTCTAATGGAGTTTCAACCTAACAAAAATAAAAGGTAGTATCAAAGGAAATTCATTGAGGAATGTGATTTTTCTCTACTAAAAATGTTTTGTTAGAGAAAAAAATCACTTACCAGTCACCCAGAAATGCATTGTCATATTTTACCTTCCAATGATCTAAACAAAGGAGATTCTGAAGAGTATAATTCTTTTTTTTTTTTTTTTTTTTTTTTTGCCAGTCCTGGGGCTTGGACTCAGGGCCTGAGCACTGTCCCTGGCTTCTTTTTGCTCAAGGCTAGCACTCTGCCACTTGAGCCACAGTGCCACTTCTGGCCATTTTCTGTATATGTGGTGCTGGGGAATCGAACCCAGGGCCTCATGTATATGAGGCAGGCACTCTTGCCACTAGGCCATATCCCCAGCCCAAGAATATAATTCTTAAATGATTTTTTTTTGGGGGGGGGGGGGGACAGTCGCTTGGACTCAGGACCTGAGCACTGTCCTGGCTTCTTTTTGCTCAGGCTAGCACTCTATCTCTTGAGCCACAGCACCACTTCCAGCAGTTTTCTGTTTATGTGATGCTGAGGAATTGAACCCAGGGCTTCATGCATGCGAGGCAAACACTCTACCACTAAGCCACATTCTCAGCCCCCTTAAATGATTTTTAATCAAAGATATTAGATGATTTTTGTAGAGAAACCACCCAGCAAGAAATGGAGAAAAGTTAACTAGTGAAAAACTATCAGAGAAACAGGTCAGATCGTCAAGAGGAAAAAAGACAGATGTGAATGAAATAGGACAAAAGGGGGTATGAAGGAAACTTGCAGAGAACATTTTTGAATGAGTGTTCTTTACGATCCAACAATATGAACTAAAATCAAGCTAATCAAGGGCTGGGAATACGGCCTAGTGGCAAGAGTGCTTGCCTTGTATACATGAAGCCCTGGGTTCAATTCCTCAGCACCACATACACAGAAAAGGCCAGAAGTGGTGCTGTAGCTAATGTGGCAACAGTGCTAACTTTGAGCAAAAAGAAGCCAGGGACAGTACTCAGGCCCTGAGTCCAAGCCCCAGGACTGGCAAAAAAGGAAGAAAAGACAAAAAGCCATAACTATGAGCCAATTGCCAGTGGCTCACATTAGTAATCCTAGCTACTCAGGAAGCTGAGATCTGAGGATCATGGTTCAAAGCTAGCCTTGGCAAGAGTCTATGAGACTCTTATCTCCATTAAACTACCCAAAAAGCCAGAAGTGCAGCTGTGGTTCAAATGGTTGTACACTAGCCTTGAGCAAAAGAAGAGTAGGGACCCTATCAAGGGTGTGTGTGAATGCACAGAGTCTACATTGCACTCCTACTTACAAAACTTGGTGTGATGTATAGTTGTAACCACTAGAAATATAGGTGAATATGGATACTATTAGGTATGGGCAGCTTCAAGGAAGTTAGGTTCCTCTGGTTCTAACATATGTAAGTATAGTGTATATTGAGGAACAGTCCATGAAATGGAATACCTTCAACTAAGCATCTTACAAAGAAAGCACTCAGGGGGCTGGGGATATGGCCTAGTGGCAAGAGTGCCTGCCTCATATACATGAGGCCCTGGGTTCGATTCCCTAGCACCACATATACAGAAAATGGCCAGAAGTGGCGCTGTGGCTCAAGTGGCAGAGTGCTAGCCTTGAGCAAAAAGAAGCCAGGGACGGTGCTCAGGCCCTGAGTCCAAGCCCCAGGACTGACCAAAAAAAAAAAAAGAAAAGAAAGCACTCAGAAACATTTTCTCTAGGCATTTTCCCCCTCCACAATCTTAGCCATACATAATATTATTAGGCCACACAATACCTTGCCCCGAACAATCATTATAGCCCAGACACAACAGAATAGGAGGTCTAATGTAAGAATTCTATGTAGAGGATACTCTTCAGACATCTCTTTAAGAACTGTATGAAGATAGGAAAGTCCCTCAAATTGATGTTAGGTACCAGATGACTTTGCAATTTTCTCCAACATCTAAAAGGCTAATTTTTTCTGTGTTTTTTTGCTACCTTGTGTAGTCTCCTGAATCCTTTACATTTCTTTTTTTTTTTTTTTTTTTTTTTTGCCAGTTTTGGGGTTTGGACTCAGGACCTGAGCACTGCCCCTGGCTTCTTTTTGCTCAAGGCTAGCATTCTGCCACTTGAGCCACAGCGCCACTTCTGGCCGTTTTCTGTATATGTGGTGCTGGGGAATCGAACCTAGGGCCTCGTGTATCCGAGGCAGGCACTCTTGCCACTAGGCTATATCCCCAGCCCCCCCCCCTTTTTTTTTTGTCTACCTGACCTAGGGAAAGGAAAGAAAAACAGGGTGTAAGATACCACAAGAAATGTAAACACTGCCCTACTATGTAACTGTACCCCTTGTGCACAACACCTTGTCAAAAATTTTAATTAATAAATAAATTATGCTTTACATGTATATTTTCTCTAGTCCTGTAGGATTTACTTTGTTTCTATTTTATAGATGAGAAAACTATCAAAGAGAGGTTAAACCAAAGTGTCCAGGCAAACACAATCAAAGCTTTACAACTGATTTCCAAATCTAAACCAAAATGATTCAAAAGCTAAAACCATTTCCATTATACTATACCATATTATAATGAACCAGGATCACCAATTCAGTTTGTATGATCAGAAATATAATAAAAAAGTATTAAAAACGGGAATAACTTTTTGGCTCTAAAATCTATGACCACACTGGCTAAATGAGTCAGTTATAAAACTGACAACCATGGGATATGAAATTTCACTCAAGCCAGGATTATTGTGAGGTACCTTGGCCAGTTTCTCTGGAATAAGTTCTTCTTTTGGACCTCCAATTTCCTCATCATCATCATCTTTCTTCTTTTTCTGATTTCTCTGCTGCTTTTCTTTTTCTGCATTTTTTTTCTCTTCTTCTATCTGGGCTTTCTTTTGAGCTCGTCTTTGTTTATTACGTAGTTTCTTTAGCTCCTTGTCAGACATATTTGCTATAGGCAAAAAGTGTTAATGAAATTTAAGTGAATGAGTAATTTTCAACTATTACTACTTCTTAATATTCTAAACAACAATAATATATTCCACAGCATGCAAGTAAATGTGTCTGTGAACCCCTAGAAGACTAATGGTTCGGGGCTGGGAATATGGTCTAGTGGTAAAGTGCTCGCCTCATAGACATGAAGCCCTGGGTTCCATTCCTCAGCACCACATATAGAAAAAGCCGGAAGTGGAGCTGTGGCTCAAGTGGTAGAGTGCTAGTGTTGAGCAAAAAGAAGCCAGGGACAGTGCTCAGGCCCTGAGTCCAAGCCCCAGGACTGGCAAAAAAAAAAAAAATTTAGAAAGCATTAAAAAATGAAAGTACAAGGCAAGCACTGGTAGCTTGTGCCTATAATCCCTAGCTCCTCAAGAGGCTGAGATCTGAATTCAAGGTTCAACAACCAGCCTTCAGAGAAAAATCTGTGAGATCTTTACCCCCAAAAAAATACTCCGAAAAAGTGAAAAGTAGCACTGTGGCTCAAGTGCACTAACAACGAGCACAGAAATGCACACAGACAGCACCCAAGGCCCTGAATTCAAGCCCCAAGAACAGCAAAAAACAAAAACAAACAAACAAAAAAACCCCAAGTACATAAAACCTAGTATTTGGCCAGAAAAGTACTATAGATTTCTCTGTGCTTTCTTTTGGATTACTCAAGAGGAGAAACCAGCTGCTAGGGTACGAGGAAATCTAACCAAACTTTAGGAATGTCCCAAAGACCAAGAACTGTGGGCTATAACAGTAAGAGTAAACCATCAAGGAAGCAGCCCAAGTCAGTCCTTCAAACACCTTTGCTGACAACTATCCTCAAGTTCCTGAGTCATATGTCTGAGACATTTTTAATTTCTGGCCTACAGATGAGACATCTTTGCTGTCTTTGTAAAGCTGCGAAACTTTTGAGTAATCTGTTTTGTAGCAGTTTGTCAAAGAACAGCTGATGAGCAAAAAACAAAAAACAAGGCATTGATAGCAAAACATGTCAAGAAAGTCAAGAAGTTTGACTTTAAAATCTTAAAGACTCAGAACTTAAGGAATAGGCATGGCTCAATGGCCAGAATGCTGGTCTAACAATGAGGCCCGGAATTCAAATCCTAGTACTATCAAACACACACAGAACTCAGAAAGATGGTGAGTCTCATGACCAGTGAGCCTGAAGAAAAGCTTTCCAAATTTTAATGGTATCAGTCAAAGATGGTCTCAAACAAAACTTCTTAAGAAACTTAAAAAATGTTTTTCCCTTAGCAAAAGCTAAGAGTCCATTATGATTCCAACAAAATTCACAAAAAGAGACATGATGTTCTTACGGAATAGTACAAAGAGGGCACAATTTTACTGGCAGACCACACAGACAGAGAAACTATGCAGACAAATGCAAACTTTCAAGAAAAATGAAGAGATGATTCAGAAGGTAGAATAAAAAACTCAAGAGAGCAGTGCCAAGAGCTACAGAAAGTAAGTCTAACATCTTCAGTGTACTCAAACAACTTTTAATTTGTGCTCCACTGCACATGTGATATGAACCAGCAACTTTTGTTGCTTGCATCAACATTTTGCTTTGGGTGAATAATGGATAAATGACTTGCCTCTTTAGTTCACAGGAGCTCACACCAATGACAATACTTGAGAAGCTGTACTTGAAAGGTCCAAAGTGTCACATCAGCACCTATATTTGACTTATTTTGCAACATTTTGGTAACATTCTGGTCAAGCTAATAATGCTATATGGGATAAGACTTCTGAAGAGTGTGGGGAGGAGTGACTGTATTTTGTAAATACAGAAAAATGCAAATAATTTATAAAATGTAACTTAAAAATGTCCATAAAATTCTTCAGTTTTCCTCCTCTCAAGTGTAGGTTGTACTCCGTGACTTCTTTCCAACCAACTAGGATGTGGAAGAAGTAACAGGAGTATAAAATATTAAAAGGTATTATGGCTTTGTTCCTGCTCTTTTGATGGCTGGTCATATGAGGGGAGAAATTCCAGAAACCCTGTGGAGAGACTAATAACTAAAGCCTACTACCATCAGCCACCATGTGAGAGAGTCACTTAGGACATGGGCCCTTCAGTCCCAAGTGACCCATCAGACAAGACTGCAGGCTCAGTGCACGTCATCACTATGACTTCCTAAGAGACTGGTGTGTGACACACATCTGTAGTACCAGCACAGGGGAAGCAGAAGCTTCAGGAGAATCCAGAGTTCAAAGCCAACCTAAGCTACGTAGCACATCCTGTTCAAAGAAAACACACACACAGCTGAGGGTGTATGTCAGTGACAGAGTGCTTGCCTAGCATGCCAAGGCTTTGGGTTGGATCTCTAGCAAAACAAAACACTTCACAAGAGAGCCAGCCTAAAGCAGCAACCGCTTAGAATCCCTGATGTACCAAGACAGTTGTTTTAAGATGCCAGATTGGGGGATGATTTATTAATCAGCAACGTATAACATACATGTATCACACCAAAAACAAATGGATGAAACAGTACAAGAAATGTACCCGAGGCTTAACATATGAAACTAACCTCTCTGCACATCACTTTGACAATAAATAAGAAAAAAAAACAAACTTCTGTACAACTACTTAAAGAGAAAATAAAAAAAACAAAAAACAGCTATATAAGAAAAAAAGAAAAAACAAATATATGCTTCCCCCCCCCGGTAAATACCACCTAAAACAGAAAATTTCAACAAGGACCAAAAATTGCATTCTAGAAGCACCACTGTATTAATGGGCAACCACATAAATGGTGACTTATACAAAACTGTATGGGGGATTGATTTAGGAGGTTGGGCCTCACTATGTTCCCTGGACTGACCTCAAATTCGTGATCCCTCTGCCTCTGCCCCCCAGTAGCTGGGATTACAAGTATGCACTTCCAAAGCTGGCAATGTAACTTGCAAATGATTTGTAAAATAACAGTTGCATCCTTGGCACATGCTACATAAAGTACATATATTATGTTTTCCAACATCATGAATTGAGGATACAGTTCCAGATTCTGCATCTCCATGGAAGAATAAAACGAGTCTCAGGGGGGAAAGGGTAAGGGGGAGGGGGAAGGGGGGTATGAGGGACAAGGTAACAAACAGTACAAGAAATGTATCCAATGCCTAACGTATGAAACTGTAACCTCTGTACATCAGTTTGATAATAAAAATTTGGAAGAAAAAAAAAAACCGAATCTCATTCTCTTGTCAATACTAAACATGTAGACTTTGTTTTTTCCAAGTATTTCCCAAACAATGCAACAACTGTCTATATAACATTTACATCACTGTAGTAGGTATTATAAGTCAGCTAGAAGAGGTTCATTCAGTAGATACTAAGGGACAACTAGGAGAAAAAAATGGGGTTCCACAGTGCTGAAAAGTGATGACTCAGGACAGTAAAAGACTCCGTAAAGATTTATAACTACTTCACTGTGACTCCAAAGTCTTTGCCTTTTTGATTACGCTACATCAAGGGCCAGCAAACTTCTAGAATAGCACTTGCAGCTTTGCAAGCCATAGATGGGTCTCAGTTATAACTGAACAGCTTTAGCACAAAGATAGATAATATAAAAATTGGTTGATTATATTCCAATAAATTTTATTTAGCAAATAAAGATTACAGTTTGGATTTGACTCATGGACAGTGCTCTGTGATCTTGCTTTTCTCTCCTCCTCTCCTTTTCTTTAAAAGGGAGGGGCCAGAGTTTCCTGGGAATCAAACTCAGGACCTTTCATATACTAAGAAAGAACTAGAGCTCATCTTTAGTCTTCAGTTTTTGGATTTTTTTTCTTTTTACTTTTTGGCCAGTCCTGGGGCTTGGACTCAGGGCCTGAGCACTGTCCCTGGCTTCTCTTTGCTCAAGGCTAGCACTCTGCTACTTGAGCCACAGCGCCACTTCTAGCCGTTTTCTGTATAAGTGGTGCTGGGGAATCGAACCCAGGGCCTCATGTATACGAGGCAAGCACTCTTGCCACTAGGCCATATCCCCAGCCCAGTTTTTGGATTTCTTTTGAGACAGGATATCATGATTTCCAGTTGGTCTGAATTCACTGAATTTGAGGCTAGCCTCAAATTCTGTCTTTCCCTTCTACTTCCTTGGTACATGTACCACAATATCTGGTAGTGACTGTATTCTGTTACCTGCCACTATTTTTGTTTTGTTTTTCTTTTAGTACTGGGGATTGAACTCAGGGCTTTGTGCTTGCTAGGCTCTACTGAACCATTCTTCCAGCCCTTCTAGTGTTGGTTGTTTTCCAGGTAGACTATTGCATCCTAGGTCCAGGCCTAACCGTTGGCTGAGATGGAATCTACTACAAACCTTTTTTTTAAAAATAGCGGGGCAGGGATACTCAGGTTTCTGCCTAAGTTGCTACAATTACAGGTTTAGCTACTTCATTCAGCAACTACCACTATCTTAAAATGTCTGTCAATTCACAACAGTAGTTGCCACAAGCCACAGAATACTTGCATACACAATCATATATCCTCCTGTATGAGAAACCACTTTGAGATATGGCTAGGGAAGGCTTCTCCCTAGAAATGCTGACCCTGCTATGAAAACAGCATTTTCCTAATTCAATCCCAAGATGATTTTTAATGTTTAAATAAAATTAACCTCGTTTAGTAAATTAATTACAAATACTATTTAAAAAAGAAACTACGTGCACTAACAGCCAATACTAATGTAATTACCACACTAATTGCATAGCTATAATACTGTTACGTACTATAAAGTAGTTAGCTGTGTAAATTCTGTATTTAATGCCAAAATTTATGAAATGAAATATGAACTTTTAAAGAGGAATAACTAGTTCCAAATTAAATCTATGGGGTGGGAACATAGCACACTGGTAGAATATTTGCCTGACATTCTGAAGAACATGAGTTTAATCCCCAACACCACAGAAAATAAAAATAAAAATTAAATCCTTATTTAATTGAATTTGAAAATATAAAACATCTTCCTTCTGTTAACCAGAAAGATTCACATAACATTTATCAAGATGACCAGTAAAAACCTCAGGAAAGAAAACCTCTTACATTTCTCAAAACAACATCTACATATACACACCAGAGCCAACAAGAAATCTCTAAATCTTATACCTGTATCAGCCTCATGCTCTTTATTCTCATCAGTAAGAGGGTTGTCGTGAAGCTTCAAATAGATCTCTATAGCAATTCTTGCTGCCTTGAAGTAAAATGGATGCTGTCGAAGTACATCTTCTAGTTTTAGTAAGTCCACATATGATCTAAGGGTAATCTTCCTCATACAGTATGTATGAAAGTCAAACTGGTCATCAGTGATTTCTATAAAATGCTAACAAAATTACCTTTTTATTATTACAGTGAACGATAGCAATGTGTAAGAAACTATAAAACTGAAAGCCTTGAAATTAATTATACCGCTGGCATAATAAATTTATTTTAAAAACCCCACAAAACACATTAAAATTACAATTATTCAATGAACACTTGGCATATCAAGTAAGCAAACAGAGTTGGTTACTATAAATTATGAGATACAGTAGATACTAAATTGTTGAAAATAAAAGTACTTAAAACACAGTTGTTTATAAATACATATTCATCCTACCCTTAAATCGTACTTAAGTTATTCTGCTAAACCAACCATAAAATAGTACAATAGAATAGACACACATGATAGTAAGATTTTGTTATTTAGAACAACTTATAGGGGATTAAAATATGTAGTATTTTGGCATTTTTTGAGAATATCAATTTGTTCCTATGGACTACGATGCTGGTACATGGAAAATATCCCCATGTAACAAGCAACCAAGTAGTCAGCAATGTCTACACTCTATCAACTAACTACTGGTGTTCTCTACTTGACAGAACACACAAAAGGAAGCTCACTACTAATAACAGAATCTGTAAAGGAAAACAAGATCAGAAAATGATCAACAAGATATGAAAACATTGTGAAAAGGTTTCAAAGTCACTCAACCCCACAGTAAACAGTATTCTAGCATCATTGAATGACGTCTCACATATTACAGAACAGGCAACTGCAATTCCAAAGAAAGGTTAAAAATCACTAAAAACATAGCCACAGGATTTTTACAAAGGTTAAAAAATTCCTAACAGAAAGGACACTGGAGGTATCTCAAAATATAGTATTTCGGGACTATGAATATGGCCTAGTGGTAAACTGCTTGCCTCGTATACATGAAGCCCTAAGTTTGATTCCTCAGCACCACATATATAGAAAAAGCCAGAAGTGACGATGTGGCGCAAATGGTAGAGTGCTAGCCTTGAGCAAAAAGAAGCCAGGGACAGTGCTCAGGCCCTGAGTTGAAGCCCCAGGACTGGCCAAAAAATAAAATAAAAAAGTCTTTCCATTAGAAAAATTGAGATGTGTAGTACTGATTTTTTAAAAAATTGCCTAATCTGGGTGACCATGGCTCATGCCTGTAATCCTAGCTATTTAAACGGCCAAGTATTGAGGATTACAGTTCAAAGCCAGCCCGGTCAGGAAAAGTCTATGAGATTCTTATCTCCAATTAACCAGGCCAGAGATAGAAGCAGGAATGTGGCTCAAAAAGTAAAGCACCAGCCTTGAGCTGTTTTGCTAAGGGTAAGGCCTAGACACTGAGTTCAAGCCCCAGGACTGGCAAAAAAAAAGAGAATAAACAAACCACCAACACACACACACGCGTGCACACACACACACACGCACGCACACATACCAACTAGTATGAAAATAAAAAGGGAAGGGGAAAAATTATTTTTCCCAAACCCTTAATTTCTAACAGAATGAAACAAGAAATTCATATGCATAAGGTACTTACTCTCTCAATTTCATGACATTTCTTAAGTGCTTCACCAAATTTATTCATTGCTTTATATGCCTGGGCACATTCTGTCTGGAACCACATGCACTGCATCTCATTCAAATTCTCAACCGCCGATGCTCCTTCCTACATGAAAATCATATTCAAGACCAGTTCTCACCAAATACACCATTCCACCACAGGAGCAAAGAAGGAAGAGATAGATGGTCAACTAAACTTGTTCAAAACAATGTTTAAAGCTAACTGTATGGGGAGAGGGAATTGATTATATGCATGTGAAATAGTCCTACAGTGAAACACTACAGTGAAAAAATAAGACTTCCAAATGACTAAAAAGGATATTAACCAGGCACTGGTGGAGCACGCCTGTAATCCTAGCTACCCACAAGGCTGAGATTCCAGAATCATAGTTCAAAGGCAGCCCCAGCAGAAAAAACCCATGAGACTATCTCCAATTAACCACCAGAAAACTGAAAGTGATGATGTGGCTCAAAGTGGTATAGAGCGCTAGTCTTGAGCAAAAAAGAGCTCAGAAACAACTCCTAAGCCCCCTGTTCAATCAAGCACAATGGGAACAGGAAGAGGGAGGGGGGACTAATTGGGCAAACAGGACTACTGTCTAGCACATAAAACAGATTCCCTAAATACTAGTTCCTATAACCTATAACTCCTATAAAATGGGAGTATAGTGATTCATGCCTGTAATGCCACTCCTTGGAAGACAGAGATCAAGAGGATTATGGTTTGAGACAAGCTCGGGCAAAAATGAACAATACTGCCATCTCACTCTAAAATCTGGGGTTGTTGGTAGTCCCCGGTCATCCTAGCTACATAGGAAGCCACAAGTAAGAGAAATGCAGGTTGAGGCTGGTTCTAGACAAACATGTTGAAACCTTACCTGAACAATAACTAACGCAAAAAAGGGCTCAAGGGGTAGAGCACCTACCTGCCTGCCAAGTATGGAGCCCTGAGTTCAAACTACTGTACCACCAAAGGGGGGGAAAAATTGCACAACTGCGTGAAAACAACTTATACTAAATATGACTAATTTTTTTCTAATACAGAAGATTTACAATGTTAATATTAAAATATTGAAAGCTTTGAAAAAAGAGTAAAGTAGAAGCACAAATTGGTTCATGTCCTGATTACTCATAAGAACACTGATAGTAGTACAAACCCTTGTAAACTTTGAGCACATTTCTTCAGCTTCTTTAATCAGATTGGCTTTTAGCATATATTTTGCACACTTGGAGTTAATAAATCGGTCTGCTGTATCTAGGGCCTGGGCTTCATCCATCCATCTTGCAGCTTCCTTAATATTCCCAGCATGCTACAAGGTACAAACACAAAATAAACCAGTAAGTACACTAATTTTACTGTGTAGGCAACTTGTTTGCCCTGCTGATAAAGTATTAAAACAAATAAATGAAAGAAAAGATACACTTTTGACTTGTAACATGCAAATTAATATAGAAAAGAAGAAAGTCATTCCTCTATAATTTATACCTTCTGGCAATCTAGAATGTAGGCTAACAATAAAGACCTATATTAATAGTTTTACCTGTTATATTCCTATCATAAATAATACTACTTGGCATAAAGGAAATACTAGAAAACTGTCAGACCAACGAAAAGTAGTCAGCAGCAAGAGGCTCACGTCTGTCATCCTAGCTACTCAGGAGGCTTGAGATCTGAGGTATGCAGTTCAAAGCCAGCCACTGGGGCAGGAAAGTCCATGAGACTGAAGCAGGAGGATTTTGAGTTCTATGCCAGCCAAATACATAGAAAGATGGTCTCAAAACAGTTGGAGAACACTTAGTGTTCATAAAACGTGAGGCTCACGTTTCAACATCGTTAAACAGAAAGAAAGGTGTTTTGAATATACAATGTCATTATTGACTTGCTAAATTATTGGCTCCTAATCACGCCTTCAAAAGATATGATTAATTTACTTGCAAGAAGAGAATGGTCAAATTAAAGGAAATGCTAGAACACACGACGGGAGAAACTGGGCAAGGTAGTACATTCTTGTAACTCCGTAAGATTGAATTCTGAGGCCAATTTCAAGTCAAATCAAGATCTTACTTAAAAAGTAATCAAAAAAAGCAAAAAGGGCCAGGACTAGGGGGCTCAAGTGGTAGATTGCCTAGCCTAGGGAGAATGAAAACCTAAGCTCAAACCTCAACACCTCACAAGACCAAAAGAGCGAGGGCAGGAAGGCAGGCTACATGCCTTGGAGTTAAGGAATCCAAAAAGACCGTGACACATAGAATTCACAACAAAAACCATAACTGTTGTAGTTTTCTTTCTTTCTTTCTTTCTTTACCAGTACTGGGGCTTGAAGGCAGGGCCTGGGCACTGTCCCTGAGCTTCTTTTGCTCAAAGCTAGTGTTCCTACGACATGAGCCACAGCACCACCTCCGGCTCCTTCTATTTATGGGGTACTAAGGAATCAAACCCAGGGCTTCATGCATGCTAGGCAAGCACTCTACCACTAAGATACATTCCCAGCTCGCATCACTGTTTTTACTTCAGCAAGTATCAGATATACTTCGCATTAAATACAATTACTTTTGGATTAGCTATATCTTTATTTACCCAAACCAGTAATCACCAGATATGTTTGATTACATGAGAATATACATATATGATTAGCTTTACTTAAGTCTTACATATTCACACACACACACACACGAGTTAACCACGACCATTCTAAAATAATCATACCCCAGTAAATTTTATTCCATTTTTTGAGGCATGTCATTTTTCTTACATTTAGAAACCATAAAATACAAAAAAGAGAAAGCAGTATCATTAAAAGACGCCTACCTTGTAGATTTTAGCTTTAACAAGAAAGAGTTCTATCAATGTAGGTGTACTTTCAATAGCAGTATTTATGTATTCCAGGGCAATAGATGGCTGACCAATTTTGTCATAATGTTGTGCCAAGTAGTACTGGACCCAAAGTAATGTAGTTGGTGGTTCTTCTTTTCCATCATCTTTAAAATACAAGGGGACAGGGAGGGAGAGAAATCAAGATTACATGTTACATAAATTTTTAAAACTGCACTGAATAGTCTCTATAAGGAAAGTAGTTGGAAAATGCTGAAAATCAAAGGAACATTGTGATTATTTAAAATATAAATTAAATCCTTCTACAAATAAATTGCTGGAAGGAAAGATAAAAGAGGAAACAACAGTCTAAATAAGCATGACAATTGTATAAATGATTATGTTTTGTCTTTCAGATACACTGAAAAATATTTGTGAATGAAATGAAGTCTATTTTGGTAGTTTCATCAGAATGTAAGACTAGAAGGAACTATAAGACTCCAGATGAAATATGTCTAGACATAATCAAAGCTTGTGAATCTTGTATTTTCACTTGAGGTTTCATCCAAAATTGAGATATTTTCCCCAATATATTAATTTCATTCTCTCCCAGTCAACGTGTAGTAACATAATACACAAATTAGTGAATTTCCATCATAATGGAAAAAATGTAAATATATAACATTAATCAGACCACTAATAATGACCCGATTAATAATTTCATAATACATTCAGAAATTTCAGCGTATTTTAAAAAAATAAACTATGTTTACTTACCGTTAGGGTTAAATAAACGACAGCTTTTCAGAGAGGTTTCATAACCTACAACTAATTCTTCTATGATTGCCACCTAGAATACAAAGACATAAGCACACTTTAATAGAGAAAAAGTAGATGCTTACTATTTTTGTGCAAAATATGTTATTTACACAAATGCCCCATATATACATTTTTGTGTGTGTGCCAGTCCTGAAGACTGAACTCAGGGCCAGGGGCACTGTACCTGAGCTCCAGGTTAGTGCTCTACTACTAGAGCCACAACTCCATTTCTGGCTCTTTGGTGGCTAAAACTGAAGTATCTCCCAAATTTTCCTGCCTTGGCTGGCATTCACACACAGTGAGACCAAAGGAGAGATGTTTAGGAAAGGAAAAGAAAGGTGCAATGCATGTGAACACACAAACTAATATTTATGGAACTGAGCTCTAGGAAATGGAAACAAAGTTACTTCTTCATTGCTGTTTTCCTTTTTGTCTTGTTTATCTGTCCTTAAAAGAGGGTAAGGACATGGAGTACAGAAATGGAGGGACAAAGGGTTAATAAATCAGTGGTGGTACTCTAAACCATACACTATGTGGAAAGTGAACTGTACAACTTGTGGGTGGGGGGCTGGGAATATGGCCTAGTGGCAAGAGTGCTTGCCTCCTACACATGAAGCTCTAGGTTCGATTCCCCAGCACCACATATACGGAAAACGGCCAGAAGGGGCGCTGTGACTCAGGTGGCAGAGTGCTAGCCTTGAGCTGGAAGAAGCCAGGGAAGGTGCTCAGGCCCTGAGTCCAAGGCCCAGGACTGGCAAAAAAAAAAACAAAACAAAAAAACTTGTGGGTGGGGATGGGAGTGAATACCTGCGGGAGGTCAGAGGAAAGGGTCACATTATCTAAGGAGAAATGTACTCTTTGCCTTATTCACATAATTATAACTACTCTATATCACCTTTATAATAATTTTTTTAATTTTTTAAAAAGAAATCATCAGCAGAACCAGGAACTAGTAAAGAGTAAAACAGAGAGAGGCAATGTTGTAGATGACTTATATCTTCATTCGTTTCCGCCACAAACTATATATAAATAACACCCACAGTTAACATCTGCTCTTTAAGAAACAAGAATTTAAGAAAATGCTTTTGTGGAAAGGGCATTTTTGATAAGTACATGGTAAATGAACTCTCAATTTCACAATCAAGAGAAAAACTAATAAAACCAAATCACAGATGAGTAGGGAATCTCAAGTGAGAGAATATATGCCCGGTCCACTTAAAACAAAGGAAAGAATACTAACAGTAAGCTACAGTAAGGGCAGAAAGAAAAATGATGAAAGCGAAGAGGTATACGTAGAGACACTAAGCTGCAAGCTAGGAAACATATACTCCTAGACAGAGATAACCGAGAATTAAGCATATTGAGCAATGAAATAATAGACAAGGGAAACGTTTTTGCTTTTACCTTTTCTTTGTCTTTGTACAGTGACCTCAAGGTATTGAAGACTGGTGGACAACCTTTGCTAAAATTCATCCTCAGAAACTTATCCAAACATTCTTTAAACTTCTCACCTTGAAGAGAAACAATTCTGTTGGTTTACATTTAGCCAGACAACTCTTAGTGATACGTATTTTGAGACACAATTTTTAAGAATCAGGATTAAAGTAGACAGGGATGGCTCACACCTGCAATACTAGCAACTCAGGAGGCTGAGATCTGAGGATCCAAGACTGAAGACTGCCCAGGCAGGAAAGCCCGTGAAACTTTTTTTTTTTTTTTGGGGGGGGGGGTCAGTCCTGGAGCTTGAACTTAGAGCCTGAGGACTGTCCCTGAGCTTCTTTGCTCAAAGCTAGCACTCTACCACTTGAGCCACGACAGCACTTTTGGCTGTGATCGCCAGTGACATGAAGAAGTACACAATGGAGGAACAACATGGCTCCAGTTGGTCCAGGCACAATGACCACTCCTTAAAAAGAACCAACATGGGAATGTGGCTCAGAGATAGAGTGCTTGCCTAGCATGCATGAAGCCCTGGGTTCAATTCCTCAGCACCACAGACACAGAAAAGTCCAAAAGTGGTGCTGTGGCTCAAGAGATAAGAGTGCTAGCTTTGAGCAAAAAAGAAGACAAGCCTCAGGACTGGCAAAAAAAGAAAAAAGAACCAACATGAAACCAAGTGCCAGTGGCTCATGCCTATAATCCTAGCTACTCAGAAGGCTGAGATCTGAGGATCACACTTCAAAGCCAACCTAAGCAGGAAAGCCCACGAGACTTATCTCCAATTAACAACCAGAAAATCAGAAGTGCCACTGTGGCTTAACTGGCAGAGCACTAGCCTTGAATCAAAGAAGCTAAGGGACAGTGTCCAGGTCTTGAGTTCAAGACCCAGGACCAGCAAAAAACAAAACAAAACAACCCCCTCCACCCCCAAAAAAAAACACCCATGAAAAGGACATCAGAGATGTGGCCCAAGTGGTACTTATCTTAACAAGCATGAGGCCCTACTTCACCACCCAAATAAAAAAGTTATCCTTTACAGGCACTGGTAGTCCATGCCTATAATCCTAGCTACTCGGGGCTGAGATCTGAGGATCAAGGTTCAAATACAGCTTGAGCAAGAAAGTCTCTAAAAGACTCTTATCTCCAATTAACCACCAGAAAACAGGAAGAAAACAGGAAGTGGTGCAGAAGCTCAAAAATAGAGTGTTAACCTTGTGCAAGAGCTCAGGGAAAGCACCCATGCCCTGAGTTCAAGGCCCAAGTAAACTATATATTCTAACAGCATTTTCCTTCTTTCATAAGTGTTCTTACTTACCAGATAAAAAGTTTAATGGCAACCTTCGTGGCACCAATCCCCTAGGGTATTTAGTCCAGGCCTCCTCATATATTTTTAGCCGTTCTAACATATTAGCTGCAGACAACGAAAAGTACTTTTATGTATATAAGCTTACATTTTACTGGCAAGTCACAAGTTCCTCAAAATAAATTTTTTAATCACAAAATAATTTTAGTAATAAAAATCATTTCCAATGTTTTTATATCTTAAATACATATGATCACATAAAAAACACTATTTTACCCTACTCTGACTTAGGCAAGCTTTCAACACTGCTAGCTTCTGAATAAGTCTCATTACTATGTATTACTTGGAATAACCAAATAGACATGGAACTTCTAGATCTACCTACTATGTATTTCTCCATATAGTTTCTTTTACTCTCAGTCAATCTTCCCTTTCACTCATTTTCCCTATCCTCTATTGTAGTCTCTCTCACTTTCAATCTATTAAGATATGAGTAAGGGGGCCATACACTGCCCAGATTCTTTTAGTGCATTCTCCTCACTATTTGTTTCATGGCTGTAATTCCCTGTTTATCTGATTCCTCTATCACCTCCACCACCATGCTACTGGCACAGATAGGCACCAAATCCTATGGGAACCATGAATCTTTTTGTATGTGCCGATGGTATTTAAAAGGCTTCCTACGGGTCTTGAGGAAAAAGCATCACAGTAGACTGGTGGAGAAGGGAGGACACTTAAGGCCTATTCGTCTCTGGATCTGTCTGCCCATCCACAGTGTGCACCCACTCATAAGAGAAGATTGGTAATAAGCAAGGGGCACACGGACAGTCTCTGAGTTTGAGGGATGAAGATTTACTCTTCTCAAAAAGGCAGAACGGGGCTGGGAATATGGCCTAGTGGCCAGAGTGCTTGCCTCGTAAACATGAAGCCCTGGGTTCAATTCCCCAGCACCACATCTATAGAAAACGGCCAGACTCATGACTACAGGAGTCTACTCGTTTACAGCCACAATTTACTAGGTTTACACCTCCTTTTCAGTCAGGATGAGGATATATTTCATTCATGTACAGAAATAACATACTGAATTCTAAACACATGTTTTCAATGCTACTATGCATTTTAATTTTTTTTCCGGGAGTTATTTCTGAAATTCTGTTCTCTATCATTTCTATCAAATTGTAAAAAAAAAAATACATTTCAAAACATGCTAAATCTGCAACATGAAATAAGAATGTGCAATATGCTTTCACATTCAGGGTTTGAACTGATTATTCACCGTTTCTATTGCTATACTTTTCACTGAGTTAATAAACAAGTAAGTAATAACAAAAAGAGTTAACCAAAGCTAAATTTTAAATAACTCTACCTGGCTTGAGTGCTTTTTCTAAGCCTTTGTAATAGGCCCAGTTTTCAGGATTTCTCTCTTGCAATCCTCTATAAACATCAGCAGCATCTTCCAAACGACATAATTGCAAGAGAAGCTCCCCTGATTAAAAAACAAATACATCAGCAAAAATAACCACAGAAAAAACTTACAACTAATTTCCAATGTAATTTTAACTTTTCTTAAACATTTCTCTTAAAATCTCATTATGGGGGCTGGGAATACAGCCTAGTGGTAGGCAGAATGCTTGCCTTGTATGCATGAAGCCCTGAGTTCGATTCCTCACCACCACATATACAGAAAAGGCTGGAAGTGGTGCTGTGGCTCAAGTGGTAGAGTGCTAGCCTTGAGCATAAAGGACCCAGGGACAGTGCTCAGGCCCTGAGTTCAAGCCCCAAGACTAGCAACAACCAAACAAATCTCCGTATGAATCCATGTTGGGAAGTAGTTGGAGCTGGTATCCTGCTGAATTCTCAACTCTACTGAAAAGGACTGTTTATGATATTATTTTTATTGTCTTGTTTGTAGAAGTTCACATTATTTAGAAATATATTTCCGTAAGTGGAGCCTGTGGCTCAAGTGATAGCCTTGAGCAAAAACACAGGGACAGCACCCAGGTCATGAGTTTCAAGCTCAAGGACCAGGAATCCTTTATTAAAAAAAAAAAAGAAAGAAAGAAAGAAAGAAAGAAAGAAAGAGGGGCTGGGGATATGGTCTAGTGGCAAGAGTGCTTGCCTCATATACATGAAGTCCTGGGTTCGATTCCCCAACACCACATATGTAGAAAATGGCCAGAAGGGGCGCTGTGGCTCAAGTGGCAGAGTGCTAGCCTTGAGCAAAAAGAAGCCAGGGACAGTGCTCAGGCCCTGAGTCCAAGGCCCAGGACTGGCAAAAAAATAATAATAAAATAAAATAATAAAAAAAAAGAGGCTAGACAGAAATACCTTCACAGGTTCAAGTCACTTAAAAAAAAAAGATGCTTTATTGAATCATGTAATGAAATTTCTTAACTCCTATATCCATTGTGAAGGTATTTCCCACTTTACAAATTACAGTGTAAAGTCAGGCAGTAGTGGCTTATACCTGTAGCTACACAAGCAGGCAGGCTCTTAACACTAGACTCTTTAACACCAATAAACTACTACCCCGCCCCCAATATTTTCTTTTAAGCAAATCACAATTTTCCACCATAAAAGACAAAGGCAAATGTGATAATCAGTAGCAACTAAATTATTTTTCAGTCTTGCCTTTGCTCTAATAATTAGAAAAAGTGATTCTTTAAAATACCTTTGGTTTCTTCTACAGCAAGTTTATCACAAATCTGTTTTTCATAGGTACAAAGATGTTCCAAGGCTTCTCTATAGAGACCTGCTTCCCGAAGAACTTGATTCTGATATAAAAGAAGTTCACTATATTCATAATCCACTTTATCAGGGGATGTCTGTATAAGGATATAAGGAATACTAACGTAAGAATTTGCTTTCCAATTAGAAATTTATACACTAAAAATAATATAAAACAAAAAATAATATAAAAGGATATCTTAAAAAAAACTGTTATTTGAAAAAATTCCTAAATACTTGTCTATGGAACTGTTAATTATTATGTTCTAGCGATCAAGTAAAAATAACCCAAAACTCTTTAGTGGCTCATGTCTGTAATCTTAACCCCTTAGGAGTCTGACATCTGAGGATCATAGTTCGAAGCCAGCCCAAGCAGCAAAGTTCATGAGATTTTTATCTACAATTAGCCACCAAAAAGCTGGAAGTAGAGCTGTGGCACCAGTAGTACAGCACTTAAAAAAAAAAAGGCAGTGTACTGGTGGCTCAGGAGGCTGAGATATAAGGATCACAGTTCAAACCCAACCTTGGCAGGAAAGTCTGGGAGACCCATCTCTAATCACCAGAAAACTGGAAGTGGCACTGTGGCTCAAAGTAGTAGAGCATTATCCTTGAACAAAAAGAGCTCAGTGACAGTGCCCAGGCCCCAAGTTCAAGACACACAACTGAAAAAAGAAAAAAAGGGGGGGGGGGGCGCGGCTGGGAATGTGGCTTAGGGGTAGGGTGATTGTTCAGCATGCATGAAGCCCTGGGGTTCAATTCCTCAGCACCACATAAACAGAAAAGGCCAGAAGTACAGCTGTGGCTCAAGTGGCAGAGTGCTAGCATTGAGCAAAAAAGAAGCCAGGGACGGCGCTCAGGCCCTGAGTCCAAGCCCCTGGACTCGCAAAAAAAAAAAAAAAGGAAAAAGGAAAAACTTGTAAGAAAAAACAGTGAGAGAATCCTCATATTGAAACCACAATTCAGCAGAGAGACAGAAAGACAGACAGACAGACAGATGGGGGTGGGGGGGGCCTGCTTACAAACAAAGAGCTACTAGAGATAACAGTCTCAGGGACTTTCCTGCCTGGACTGCTTTGAACCATAATCCTCAGATCTCAGCCTCCTACCTACCCAGGATTTATAGGCGTGAGGCACCAACATACAGATCCATAAGACTCTTCATCTCTAATTAACTACCAGAAAACCAGAAGTGAAGCTGTAGCTCAAAAGTGGTAGAGCACTAGCCTTGAGCAAAAGGGCTCAATGCCAGAACCCGAAACCTGAGTTCACACAAAGAAATTGTGTCTTTAAAAAAAAAAAATTGGAGGGCTGGGGATATGGCCTAGTGGCAAGAGTGCTCACCTTGTATACATGAAGCCCTGGGTTCGATTCCTCAGCACCACATATATAGAAAAGGCCAGAAGTGGCACTGTGGCTCAAGTGGTAGTGCTAGCCTTGAGTAAAAGGAAGCCAGGAACAGCGCTCAGGCCCTGAGTTGAAGCCCCAGGACTGGCAAAAAAAAAAAAAAAAAAAAATTGGGGCTAGGGATATTGCCTAGTGGCAAGAGTGCTTGCCCCATATACATGAGGCCCTGGGTGTTCAATTCCCCAGTACCACATATATAGAAAATGTCCAGAAGTGGCGCTGTGACACAAGTGGCAGAGTGCTAGCCTTGAGCAAAAAGAAGCCAGGGACAGTGCTCAGGCCCTGAGTCCAAGCTTGCCCCAGGACTGGCCAAAAAAAAGAAAAAAAAAATTGTGTCATGCAAGAAAATGGATGGAATTGGAAATTATCGCATTGTGTTAAATAAGGCAGTCTGAAAAAGACAAATAACTGCATATATAGATAGATCATGCATATATCAAATATTTACCGCTAGTTAATGGGCGTGAATTCCTACATGGAGTTTTTTGTATTACTCTCACAACTTTTCTGCATGTTTGAAATTGTTCTCAAATAAAAGATTTAGTCAGGCAATGTATTCTTTCTTTTAGTCACACACAGAATCTTATTTAGTAAGCTCTCTTCTTGATGTTACCTGTTGTGTTTTCCTAAATTCTTCTAAAATCTTTGCTGCCATTTCATAATCTTCTAATAAATGGTAAGCAATAGCATAACCAATCCATGATGCTCTCTGTGCAGGTCGAAGCTGTAGTAACTGATACCTCGTTTCCTTTAAGGAGGAAAAACACATTCTCTTAGGTTTCAGTGAAAGCAAATCCTCCTTTGGAACATCAGATTCACTTATTCCACAATAGTATGTATTTTGCAACATAATGCTGAAAACAATGATACAAAAGGTTTAACCCATATTATGTAGTTGCATAGAGGCAAAGGCTAGTTTTTTTTTTTTTTAAAGAATTAGCAATGAAGCCTCATAAACTAATTTTTTTTAGGGCTGGGAATGTGGCTTAGCAGTAGAGTGCTTGCCTAGCATGCATGAAGCCCTGGGTTCAATTCCTCAGCATAAACAGTAAAAGCTGGAAGTGGTGCTGTGACTCAAGAGGTAGAGTGCTAGCCTTGAGCAAAAAGAAGCCAGGGACAGTGCTCAGGCCCTGAGTTTAAGCCCCAGGACTGGCCAAAAAAAAAGAAAAAATTAATACCAGGTGGTATCCTTTATTTCTTCATCTTTCTACTCAAAAAAGAAACTGGATGATAAAGACAGTATAAAGGAAAAAATATTCAAAAGTTCTTTAAAAAACACCCAATTACTAAATTATGATACAAGAAAAAACAAGTCCAACAGGTTATCCACAGAAGATGGGGGGAGAGGGGAATAATAGTAAAGGGAGACTAAATAAATCCAAGACTCATTTGAGGGCTCATCAGTTCAGGGCTGGGAATGTGGTCTAGTGGTAAAGTTCCTGCCTAACATACCTGAAGCCCTGGGTTTGGTTCCTCTCAGTACCACATATACAGAAAAGGCCAGAAGTGGCACTGAGGCTCAAGTAGTAGAATGCTAGCCTTGAGAAAATGAAGCCAGGAAGGAACAGTGCTCAGGCCCTGAGTTCAAGCCCAGGACCAGCAAAAAACAAACAAACAACAAAAAACTCACCACTTCCAACATAAAAATAAAAACATCAATAACAAAAAAAGACCAAGCTAACGGCATCTGTCTATGTGAGTACTAATGCTTCTTTTTAAGAAACCGAAATAACCCTACAAAGTCATTCAAATCTACCTCACCAATACACACACACATTAAAAACTAAGGTAGTAGGGAGGGGGCTTTCCAATAAAATTACTTTAAAAAAATGGAATGAGCTAATGAAGAGCTCCAGAAGGCTGAATACAGTGGAAATCTAATCAGGAAATAATCAAAATAATCAAAGTTCTAAAGAACAAAATTTTCATCTTAAGTATTCTCATTACTTACCCTGTAACCCTCAAGATCTCTCATTTGAATCTGTAGTAGGGAAAGGTCCCTTAAGATTTGAAGATTGTCTTTATCCCACTTTAGTGCATTTCTGTAACACTTAATGGCTTCGTCATACTTCTTGTCTGACCTCTGAAGAAGGCCATAAACATGCCAACCTAAACAATTTTGTTAAGGATACAACCTGTGAGACAAGTATTAGTGTTCTAAATCATGTTCCAAGAAACTTGGAAAACTATAGCAATTTCCAAAATTATGAACTTAAACTTAAAAGAAATAGGAAACAAAGATAAAAGGGAACAAAATAGAAAAGAGCGTAGCTTTTAGAGACAGAGAAAATGATATTTAAGCCTGCTTTATTAATTGCAAGATTTCTTGGGCACTGTCCCTGAGCTTCTTTTTGCTCAAAGCTAGCACTCTACCACTCTACCACTTGAGCCACTTCCTGCCTTGTTTATGTGGGGCTGAGGAATCGAACCCAGGGCTTCATGCATGCTAGGCAAACACTCTACCACTAAGACACATTCCCAGCCTACTGCAAGATTTCTTAAGTTAGTCTCATTGTTTCCTCAGATGGGAATACAATACATAAAATGATCACTGGCTGATACAAAGTAAATGTGAAATAAGTATAAGGAGTTACCTTTATTACTGAAAGTAAAAAGAAGGAATACAATACCATCTTTGGGACAGTGCTTAGTAGAATACCAAGTTTCAGAAAGTCAATTATATACAGTATCAAAACAAAGCTGAGTGCAAGTGTCTCCCCTCTGTAATCCTAGTGACTCAGGCGGCTGAGATCTGAGCTATTTGAATCCAGCCAGGGCACAGAAGTCTATGATACTCTTATGTCCAAATAACTACCAAAAGAAGACGCCAATGCTGGGAATGTGGATTAGCCATAGAGTGCTTGCCTAGCATGCTGATTCCTCGACACCATATAAACAGAAAAGGCCGGAAGTGGTGCTGTGGCTCAAAAGGTAGAGCATTAGCCTTGAGCAAAAAGAAGTCAGGAACAGTGCTCAGGCTGAGTCCAAGACCCCTGGTGAAGAAGGAGAAGGAGGAGAAGATGGTAGAGCTGTGGTTCAAGTGGTAGAGAACCAAGCTGAGGCTTGTCTCTACTTTGTAGCTGGGGCACACTCTAGCTACCTCCCCAAATGACTAAGGGGCAAATTTCCTTAATTCCATTTATAACGGCCTCATACCTCCCACCATCCCCCCTTAATAACCTCAAGTATCAACACCATCCCTGGTGATTAGGATTCAGCATATGAAGTTAAGCGTACAGGAACATTCAGGCCAGAGCAAAGCCTCCCTCATTAAGACTAGGAAAAGCTGTCATAGATAATTTAAAAGGCAAGTCCCATTTTTTGAGACAGAACCATCATTAAAACATGGTATAGATATGAAGGCAGCTGGTTCTACTCGATTTAAAAATGAATAATTTCCTCTGGAATTGCACAGGAGGTATTTACAACTTATAACTCTGAAATTATAGCCTTTAGCTCAAGCACCCCAACTCAATTCTTATATTTATTTCAAAAAGGATACACACATGACTCTTCAAGTCATTTCTCAAGCCTCTACGAACCAGTTCATAAGCTTCTTCCTTTTTCCCCAAACAGTTCAATGTTAATCCTTTCATAGCCAGAGTTTCTATTTTTAATAACAAAGGGGAAAGAGACAGATAAAAGAAATTAAACACTAAAAATAAAAGTTTAGCAATAGGTAACTACAGTTCCTAAACCAATGACTACATTATGCTTAGAACTAATATTTTTAAGGTTAAGATATTTTCCAGGTGTATACAGAATTTTTCAAACCTGACAAAAGCATAAATTTTTTTCTTAGAGGCTTTCCTACATTTTTAAAATAAAAACACACAAAAGCTTGTATGTCTAAAAGATAAGCCAGTGATTCATCTACTGATATACAATTATCTATTAATATTCTTAAAAAGCTAGGGCAGAGACAATTAGTCCAAGCTCCAGTATCTACACAAAAATAAAAACAAAAGAGAGGGCTGGAAATGTAGCCTAGTGGTAGAGTGCTGGCCTAGCGCTAGTGCATGAAGCCCTGGGTTCAATTTTTCAGTAACACATAAACAGAAAAGGTGAGAAGTGGTGCTGTGGCTCAAATGGTAGAATGCTAACACTGAGAAAAAGCTCAAGGACAGTGCCCAGGCCCTGAGTTCAAGCCCCAGGACTAGCAAAAGAAGGGGTAGAGAGGGGAAGAAAAGGGCCAGGCTATTCAAACAGCACTTGCCTATAAGCCCAGCTATGGAGGAGGCAGAGATAAAGACCACAGTTTAAGGACAGCCCAGACAAGAAGTTACCTTTTGTGTGTTTTTATCTAAACCAGCCAAGTGTGGTGGTACTTGAACATAGATCACGATCTGAGGCTAATATAGGCCAAAAAAAAAAAAAAAAAAAACACACAAGGGGGGGGAGACCCAAGTAGAAAAATAGCTAATACAAAAAGGGATGTGGGGGGGGCTGGGAGTATGGCCTAGTGGCAAGAGTGCTTGCCTCCTACACATGAAGCTCTCGGTTCGATTACCCAGCACCACATATATGGAAAATGGCCAGAAGGGGAGCTGTGGCTCAGGTGGCAGAGTGCTAGCCTTGAGCGGGAAGAAGCCAGGGACGGTGCTCAGGCCCTGAGTCCAAGGCCCAGAACTGGCCAAAAAAAAAAAAAAGGAATGTGGGGCTGAGAATGTGGCTTAGTGGTAGAGTGCTTGCCTAGCATGCATGAAGCCCTGGATTCAATTCCTCAATACCACATCAACTGAAAAAGCCAGATGTGGTGCTGTGGCTCAAGAGGTAGAGTGCTAGCCTTGAGTAAAAAGAAGCCAGGAACAGTGCTCAGGTCAACTAAGTCCCAAGACCCAGGACGGGCCAAAAACAAACAAACAAAAAAAGAGATGGGGGCATGGCTCAGGCCAAGTGCTTGCCTGGTAAGCACAGAGTCGTTCAAATTCCAAAACTACAAAAAGACACAAACAAATGAAACTAAAAACAAAAAATTCTACCTTGAAAAAAATTTTGTCCTGTAAACCTGTTACACAAAACTTAAATTCACCTTCTAATCATCAAAATAAATACAGTTGACTAGCAGTGTGGCTCAAGTGGTAGAGCACTTGCCTAGCATGTTTAAGGCCCTGAGTTCAAACCTCAGTGCTATAAAAACAAAACTACCTATATTTCTGTCATAAATGTATTTTAAAATAATTCTTTCAATTATTAAATACACAAATTTCCAGAGCCTGCCATTTACAGTCAACAAATATTAAGTTATAGGAAATATTGTTTTCAGAAAAGAAAAATGAATTCAAGTTTTATAATATATATCCTAGGATGCTTAAAGAAATAACAATTCGAGCTGGAAATATGGCATAGTGGCAAGAATGCTTGGCTCGTATACATTCCTCAGCGATTCCCCAGCACCACATATATGCTCAGGCCCTGAGTTCAAGGCCCAGGACTGGCAAATAAATAAATAAATAAAATAAAAATTCTCATGATTTACCTTATTTTGAAAACCGTAATTTTAAGTTTACAGAGAAAAACCTATTAGGAAGGTAAATAAAAATAGAATCATAAAGAAAATATAACATCAAACAGTACAAGAAATGTATCCAATGCCTAATGTATGAAACTGTAACCTCTTTGTACATCAGTTTGATAATAAAAATTTGAAAAAAAAATATAACATGTACTGCTTTTAAATCTTTGTTATTATATCGGAACTTAATAAAATCCTTGTATAAGTAATGTAAGCTAATAAAAAATTCAAACTCAACATACTTCAAATAGTTTCACTTCATATCCAACTTGATTTCTGATATGCTAAAATATGGGAGGGGTTACATTTTAGAAATAATGAAATAAAATGGGGAAAAATTGTACTTTAGAAACAGTGCAATACATTACAGTTTGGTACTATTTAATATACATTAAAAAGTCACCTTAACCAGGATATATATACTTTAAAAATGACTATAAAACAGACTAACATCCAGATTACAAGAGCTGTTTTGTTTATTCAGAACTTAAGTTTGAATTTAGGCCTTTGTACTTTGCTATAGGGGTGCTCTACTAGTTAAGCCATAGTCCCAGCACAATAGGAAAAGGAAATAATAAGGAAAAGGGAGTAACATTAAATGCTTTCACTCCTGTTGTTTTCTCTCTCCAAATTGCTATAAGTAAAAACTGAAATGTTGGGGGAAGCATACTAAATGTAGGCAAAAGTGAAGAAAAAACATAACAAGAGGGCTGGGAATATGGCCTAGTGGTAGAGAGCTTGCCTTGTATACATGAAGCCCTGGGTTCGATTCCTCAGCAACACACACACACACACACACACACACACACACAGAAAAAGCTGAAGTGGCACCGTGGCTCAAGTGGTAGAGTGCTAGCCTTGAGCAAAAAGAAGCCAGGGACAGTGCTCAGGCCCTGAGTCCAAGTCCCAGGACTGGCAAAAAAAAAAAAAAAATTAACAAGAGAAAGCTAGAACTGTTGTTCATCTTCCTCGTCAGCACTAAGTGTCAAACTGTTGGCGAGTCCTATTTTTCTTATTTTTGCAACTCTGTACATCATACTCACCCCTTTCTCTACAAATTCAAACCACCTGCTTCCATACAGGCAAAAGCTAGTAAACTGTCTATTATAATATAAACAAACATGACTCAATTTTGAAAAACTACAACACAATTTTAAATAAACAATGGTTGATAAGCAAGAACTAATCAGTCCCTTTCTGAACAATATTTTTTTAAAAAAAAGAAAACTCCACTCATTTCATTTGAACAAGCATGCTGCCCTGTTTGTTAGGTCCTGCCTTTCTTACCCAGCAAGATTCAAAACAGGAATAAACCACAACTTAGGCAGAATGTGTTATTCTTTTATTCTCTGGAAAATAAGAGCCTGGTAGGGAAATTAGATAGATATGCAGTAAATCTTCATCTGTTTACACTTAAAGTAGACACTATTTGTTCTTACCGCCATGCTCTGCAAATTTGGGATTAGAGAGGATTTGTTTACAGAACTTCAATCCATTTCTGTATTGTTTATGTTCATAACATCTCTGTAAAAACAACAGAAAGAAAAATGTGAGATTAGCAAGAAAAGCAATAACTTTAAATTCAATGTTAAATTTGTATTCTATAAAACACAATGTTAGGGGCTGGGAATATGGCTTAGTGGTAGAGTGCCTTGCATGCATGAAGCTCTGGGTTCAATTCCTCAGCACCACATAAACAGAAAAAAGAAAAAAAGAAGAGGGAAAAAAAGAAACAACAATGTTAGGGCTTGGGAATGTGGTAAAATGTTTGCCTAGCATGCATAAAGCCCTGGGTTTGATTCCTTGGTACCACATAAACAGAAAAAAGCTGCAAGTGGCACTGTGGCTCAAGTGCTAGCCTTGGGCTTCTTAAAAGAAGCTCAGAGACAGTGCTCAGACCCTGAATTCAAGCCCCAAGATTGGCAAAAAACAAAATGTTATTTCCATATTTTTAAGTCCCACTAAAAGTCTGCTAAAGATTACTAAAGATTTAATACATAACAAGGTGCCGGTGGCTCTCACCCTTATAATCCTACCTACTCAGGATGAGATCTGAGGTTCTTACTTCAAAGCCAGCCTGGACAGAAAGTCCTTCAGACTCTTATATCCAATTAGCACTTGCCCCCCTGAGCTCAAGCCAAAGTTCTGGAATCAAATTTTAAATGAAACATACAGAATACTTGTTTATAATATTTTAATTTTAAAGAACCAAACAAGCCCATGCCTGTAATCCTACCTTCTCAGGAGGCTGAGATCTGAGGATAGCAGATCAAAACCAGCCTTGGCAGAGAAGTCCATGAGACTCTTTCGAATTAACCACCAGAAAATCTTAAGTGGACTTGTAACTCAAAGTGGCAGAGTGCCAGCCTTGAGCGAAAAAGCTCATGGAGAGTGCCCAGACTCTGAGAAAAAGCCCTATAACCAATAACAACCAACAAAAAATTCTAAGGGATGAGCCTGGAGAAAACCACATAAAAAGCATCTAAAATAAGAATGGCATTAACTTTATATTCCAAAATATGAAATCTGTTAAAAGCTAAAAGATGACAAAAATTATGGTAGAAAAAAACGTGCAGATGAAACAAGAAAAATCTAAGCCAGGTGCCAAGGGCTCATATCTGTAATCCCTAGTTACTCCAGAGGCTGAGATCTGGTTATTATGGCCCAAAGCCAGCCCAAGCAAGAAATACTATGAGACTCCTATCTTCAATTAACTGCTCTTACCACCAACACCTGGGGGCGGGGGGAAGGGAGTCAGAAATAAGTGGTGGCTCAAGTAGTAAAGCACTAGTCTTGAGTAAAAAGCTTACACACACACAAATGGTCTAACTTAATAAAATCAGGGTGAAAAAAAACTCTTATTAGGGCTGGGGATATAGCCTAGTGGCAACAGTGCCTGCCTCGGATACACGAGGCCCTAGGTTCGATTCCCCAGCACCACATAGACAGAAAACGGCCAGAAGAGGCGCTGTGGCTCAAGTGGCAGAGTGCTAGCCTTGAGCGGGAAGAAGCCAGGGACAGTGCTCAGGCCCTCAGTCCAAGGCCCAGGACTGGCAAAAAAAAACAAAAAAAAAAAAACAACTCTTATTAAAAAAAGGTCTCAGGGGCTGGGAATATGGCCTTGTGGCAAGAGGGCTTGCCTCGTATACATGAAGCCCTGGGTTCGATTCCTCAGCACCACATATATACAAAAAGGCCAGAAGTGGTGCTGTGGCTCAAGAGGTAGAATGCTAGTCTTGAGCTAAAAGAAGCCAGGGACAGTGCTCAGGCTCTGAGCTCAAGGCCCAGGACTAGCAAAAAAAAAAACAAAAGTCTCAAATAATTACCTCTACTTCCACCTTAACACCTAAAAAGAAAAGAAAAAAAACCAGGGGCTGGGAATGTGGCCTAGTGGTAGAGTGCTTGCCTAGCATGCATGAAGCCCTGAGTTCCATTCCTCAGCACCACATATATAGAAAAAGCAGGAAGTAGCACCATGGCTCAAGTTGGTAGAGTGCTAACCTTGAGCAAAAAGAAGCCAGGGACAGTGCTCAGGCCCTGCTCAGGACTGACTGGGGAAAAAAAAAAAGGAACAAATTAAACGCAAGGAGTAAATAATAAAGGTAAGGAGAAGGTCAATGAAATTTAAAGAGAGAGCGAAAAAAAGGAGAAACTCTGAAAACTAGAGCTGCTATTTGAGAAGCACAAAGCATTTATTAAAATTTTAAGGAATTCCTTTCATATCATAATAAGCAGGGACCAATATAATTCATACCTAGGAGAAGAATCTTAATTCTTCTTACCTAGGAGGAAAAAACTAGTTAGGCTAGTTCTTTTTAAGTCACAACTTTCATACAAGTTTGTCCAGCTTGTATTACAGGAGCAGGAGAGCTTGGCAGTGTAACTATACAGCCAACATTTCAGGGGAAGTTCCCTGACAGTCAAGAATACAATTCCACACCCTAATACTGATACTACTACCACTCTTTAAACGTCATCACTGTTACATTTTAGTATCAAAACCAGAACTTTTCAGAACCAATTTTCATTAAGAATCTAAGCTTTTCTCTCTTCCTCAGAGATATTGCCTGTAAATACTGGAGTTGTATCTAGATGCATATCAATGTTAATGGCTGGCTAAACTCACTGATTAGCTAAATAACTTGGCCATTCTTACACTGACTTCTTAGTACACTTTTCTAAATGCTAATAATTCAGCTTCAACGTGAATTTTAAATTTTCTGAAAAACACAAAGGCAAATTGTAAGGTTTGCTGAGAAGAAATTTATTGGGGTGGGGGGGAGCAAACTCCCAGACCACACAAGATGGAGGTGCTTGGAGATAGAGGGGAAGGAAGAAGAGAAAAGAGAAAGAATAACAAAGAGAAGGAAAGAGAGAGGGGACCCACGCTGAGCCGGATTATATAGGGAAAGGCGGGAGGTATGGCCAGGTGGATTGGATGTGCTCAGAGAAGGGGGGAGGTAACTGCCTCCAGGGGTGCCAGTTACCTAGGTAATGCAGGTACTGGGTGCAGACTTAAAAAAGGTGCAGGGGGGCTGGGGATATGGCCTAGTGGTAGTAGAGTGCTTGCCTCATATACATGAAACCCTGGGTTCAATTCCCCAGCACCACATATACAGAAAACAGCCAGAGTGGCAGAGTGCTAGCCTTGAGCAGAAAGAAGCCAGGGGCAGTGCTCAGGCCCTGAGTTTAAGGCCCAAGACTAGCAAAAAAAAAAAGCTAAAGTGGAGCTATGGCTCAAGTGCTCACTAACCTTAAGCCAAAAAGCTTAGGGACAGGTCCTAGGCCAAGTTCAAACCCCAGGACTGAAGCACACGCAATTATAGAGCTTCATGAAATCATACATGACTGATGACTACCTGAATATTCTCATTTGTCAGTCTCAGGTCACCAAGCTTACTTAATTCTGGTACTACTTTCCCCAACACTAAAGCAACTAAAAAACAGTAATAAGCTTATTATGTTCTTTGGCGAAAAAGGCCACTTAACAAACTAGTACTATTCATTCATAATGCAACTCTGGGTGAATAAATGCAACAGTGGTTCACATTAGGCACTATATAGCAAATGAACTATACAAGTATGGATGGGGACTGGAAGGAAAAACTGGGAAGCAAGGGAGGGAAGGAGTGACACTGTCCAAAAAGAATCCTACTCATGCTGGGTGCTAGTGGCTATGCCTGTAATCCTAGCTACTCAGGAGGCTGAGATCTAAGGAACACCGCCGTTCAAAGGCAGCCCAGGAAGAAAAGTCCATGAGACTCTTATCTCCAATTAACCACCAGAAATCCACAAGTGGAGCTAGGGCTCAAAGTGATCAAGTGCCAGCCTTGAGTGAAAAGGCTCAGGGACAGAACACAGGCCTTGAGTTCAAGCCCTAATATCAACAATAAATAGATAAATAAACAAGCAAATTCAGCTTAATTCCCTTTTCCAAAACTATTCACACAAGCAAACAATCCAAACTCTCCTGCCCTGAAATCACCATTTAAGTCATTTCATGTAAGAAAGTTACTGAACAGCAACAATGGTAGATTATTAATAAATGTGAGCATAGCAATTTAATACAAAACAGCCTCTACCCTTAAAGAATCTACATTTTAATTGTTGAAGATATAAAATGAATAGATAGGAAAGCATATGTCAAATGCTATTAAGTTATATTGGAGAAGACAAAGCAGGGGAAAAAAGAAAATAAGGCTGAGGAGTCTCCTGATGAAAGACAGCTTCTACGACATTAAGACACAAAAGTGCAGTCCTGGGGCTGGAAATATGGCTTAGTGATAGAGTGCTGCCCAGCATGCATGAAACCTAGATTTGATTCCTCAGCACCACATAAACAGAAAGGCCAGAAGGGGTGCTATGGCTCAAGTGGTAGAGTGCTAGCCTTGAGCAAAAGGAAGCCAGGGACAGTGCTTAGGCCCTGAGTCCAAGCCCCAGGACAGGCCAAAAAAAAAAAAAAAAAAAGTACAGTCCTATACAAAATAAGATAAAGTAGTCAGTCATGAGCTTATCTGGGAGAAAATTCTGAACAAATAGCCCTTTGCATATGATCTTTTACATGACCTGGCTTTTTATGTCCAAAGACCCTTTTATGAACAAAGGAAGATATATTTGAATCAATGTTCTTGACAGAACTGCACTGTCAGAAGTAGAAGTATTAAAGGAAATAAGGACACACATTAAGAGAAGACATACACTCATGAGGCAGAAATGTCAGTAGCTCTCCAGTCTACCATTCACTCAGGGAGCCTTGTACCGCTCTGCAAAGTCCTTTTAGCAGTGCTTCAAAGCATTAGTTGGATGGTAATTCTATTATCACCAAGTAACTAGGATGTGTGAACCCTAATAATGACCCCAAACAACTGTAAAGCTTTGAAATACCTACAGAATCTAACATTAAATATAGTTCCCTACAAAGCTTTTGTCTGCTTTTCTGAGACCGTAGTGTTGCTGTCTATTACTATGAAAAACTAAATTGTGGTCACTATTTTACTAGAATATCCTATTCGCCCCTATAATCTACCAAATATGTATTTTTAACCTACTCTCAACCTGAAAGAACAATTTTTAAAAACATTCCAGAGCTCTAACACAATACATCATTTTTAGAATATATGTTTTGTCAATTTAAAACAAAAATACACATTTATTACGCTGGGCACCAGTGGTTTATGCCTATAATCCTAGCTACTCAGGAGGCTGAGATCAGAGGATGACAGTTCAAAGCCAGGAAAAGAAAAGAAAAAAAAAACGATCTGTGAGACTCTTATCTCCAATTAACTACCAAAAAGCCAGAAGTGGTAGTAGGCTAGCCTTGGGGGCGGGGGGGGGGGGGGGGAAGAGAAGAAAGAACTCAAGGACAGGGCACCCAGGTCTTGACTTCAAGCCCCAGGTTCTTATTCTCATTTGGTCAGGCATGGTAGCTCATGCTTGTAATCCTTGCTATTAGGAAGATGTAGATCCAAATCATCCTGGATAAAAATGTACCCAGACCTCCCTGAATCTCAACCAATCAGCTGATCCTGTTGGCATATGCATCTCAGTTACAAGAGAACCAAAAGCAAGGCCCAAGCCAGCCTAGCCAAAACCACAATGTCCTACCACCCCTTAAAACAATGAACGCAAGATAATTAGAGGCAGGGAATTCAAGAGGCAGTGCTCCTACCTAGCAAGTGCTAGGACCTGAGTGCAAGTTTGGTACTACCAAAAAAGTTGTAATTTTACACTACCCAGGATGTTGCAACTTGCTAGGCAAGCGCTTTGCCACTGAGCTACATCCTAGCCCTATTTAGGGTTTTAGATTCTTTTTTCTAAACTGCCTTTAATTTACACATCGTAATTATACATACTTACAGGGGACAATGTGATATTTCAACACAAGTATAGAACACAGAATGACCAGCTCAGGGTAAATGGTATATCCATCACCTCAAACATGTATCATTTCTTTGAGAACATTCAAAATCCTCACAGCTAATTGTTTTGAAGCACTCATAATTATTGCCAGTCATAGATAACCTACTGTGCTACAGAACATTAGAAGTTACTTCTCCTGGTTTGGTGAGATACTGCAGGTGTTTAGTCCCAGCACTGGGGGGATTGGGGGCGCTAAGTAGAATAGCAAATTCAAGACCAACCTGGACTATACCTAGCAAGCCAGTCTCAGAAACAGAACAACAAAACAAAACCTCACAAACAAGAAGTTACTTCTTTATACCCACATTCATTAACCACCCTCTTTCCACTTCTCCCACTTTGTATGTTCTGTCTTTTTTTACTCCAGACAAGATCTCACTAAATAGCCTAGGCTGGCTGCCCTTGAATTTCTGATCCTGCCTCAGACTTTAGAATGCTGCAATCACAGGCATATATATATTCTATACATATATATTTTATATGTGGTGGCTGGGGAATTAATTGAACCCAGGCTTCATGTATACGAGGCAAGCACTCTTGCCACTAGTCCATATTCCCAGCCCTTTGGTAACAATTTCTGCTATGAATTTCATCAGTATCTAAAACTAATGTCATTAACTATAATAAAAACAGCACTTTTCCTGAAGGCAATAAATCATATGAAATAATTTACCTATAGTAAGCGCGACTACTTAACAATTATTATAAATCACTGGCCTTACAGAGAACATCTCCCTCCCCTAAAATAGTTAAACACTAGACAAGTACAATGTAAGTGCCCTGAAAAATAAAAATGTGATTCTTGATTCTTAACACTAGCTGCTTAATAGAAATGCCCACCTTAGCCCAGTGCAGTGGCTCAAAAGCATGGAAAGAAGCCTCCAGAAAGTCAGAGATAGTGGTCATGGCTCCATGCTAGCCCAGGTCAAAAAAAAAAAAAAAAAAAAAAAAAAAGATTTTAAGACTCTATCTTGACCAATGTCTAAGTGCCTGTCATCCCAACCTATTGATACACAGAACTAGGAATATCACAGTTAAGGCTAGCCCTTGCCTTAAGTAAGAGCCTATCCTAAACCTATCCTAAAAACAGTCAACACGAAAAGGGGAATGATGGAATGACTCAAGTGGCTGAGCACCTGCCTAACAAATGGAAGGCTGTCAGTTCAAAGTAAAGTATTACCCCCCCCCCCAAAAATAGCCCATCTTGAAAAGTTTTATAAAGGACTCTAAAAAGTGCTCTTTTTAGAACTGGGAATGGTGGTGTACATTGTAATCCCAGCACTCGGCAGGCAGAGACAGAAGGATCTTGAGTTACAGGACAGCCTGGACAACATAAGGAGACCTTGTCTCCAAAAGTGTTGTTGCATTCGCAAAATGGTATTCACCCTATTTGAATTATTCCAATCAATTAAAAATTCAGTTTCTCTAGTGCACTAGTCACACCTGAAGTATACCACAGCTACACCTGGCCAATGACTATCTTACAGCTGATAGAGAACATTTCCAAGATTGCAGAAAGTCCTACTGTGATTTGTTCCTTTATAGCATCTAAGACATAACTAGCAAATGGTAGGGTTTCAATAAGTTAAGAGTGTTAGCATCATGCTAAGTACACCCCTCCAGCCAGTTTTACGGATATGTGCACGCATGTGGCACTGAGAATTAAACTCCAAGATCATGGCTCACACTCTACCACTTACTTGAGCCATGCCTTTACCTCTGGCTTTTTGCTGTTAATAGTAAATAAGAATCTTGTGGAGGGCTGGGGATATAGCCTAGTGGCAAGAGTGCCTGCCTCGGATACACGAGGCCCTAGGTTCGATTCCCCAGCACCACATATACAGAAAAAAAACGGCCAGAAGCGGCACTGTGGCTCAAGAGGCAGAGTGCTAGCCTTGAGCGGGAAGAAGCCAGGGACAGTGCTCAGGCCCTGAGTCCAAGCCCCAGGACTGGCCAAAAAAAAAAAAAAAAAAAAAAAAACATGAATGAATACTATGAGAAAAGGGCAAAATGCAACACAACTTAATAGTAGTTATCAACTAGACTAGATCAACCTAGGCAATTAAACTACAAAACTTGAAACTATACAAATATATAAAACCAGGTTACCAATGAAAAAATTCATGTTTTCAAACTGAGGTTTCAAACTTTTAGAAAACTATTTCCTAGTTACAAACAAGTATATCACAAGAAAAGTAGCAGTTCACAAAAACAGAATGGTGGAACCTACCAACTACAAAGCATTAGAATATGACTACAAAGCATTAGAATATTTCATCTTTTCCTATATCTTACAGGAAAAAAAGAATGAAATCAAGAGCTAACTTACTACAAAAGCTGAAAAAAATAATTCTGAAAAAGCAACACAATCCTTTTGGTTGGTTATATGTCTTCATTCTTAATGTAAGTCAACAGTAAGAACGTTATACCTTCTTTACTTTTGGTAATTTCTCACATTTGTTGTGCATAGACTTCAACTTCACAATTCCTTTAGCACTGTGATTTTTAAAACGTAATTAAAGGGTTTTGCTCCATTATCACCACCACCAAAGTGAACTGTTTAAGATGCTTAATTGAGAACTGCAATCCTTTGAAAGGTTAAACTGTGGTAAATCCATGGAATACTACCAAGCAGTAAAAAGGAACAACCTATTGATCTGTTCTAAAAGGGCAACAGAGGGATTCTCTTTATTGTAGATGTAGAATGTACATATGCAAGAGCACTGCACAGATGAGAAAATACAGTTGAGAAATATCTAAGCATGAACCGGATACTAGACAATACTAAAGAATGACTGTGAATGGTTTTATGGTATACAAGACAATGTCCTTACTCATATGACATGCTAACTCAAGTGTTAAGTGATGAAATGTTTAGGGACTTGTAAACAATTTACACTTTTTTTTTTTTTTGGTCGGTTGTGGGGCTTGAATTCAGGGCCTGGACACTGTCCCAGAGCCTGTTCCCACTTAAGGCTAGGGCTCTACCACTTGAGCCACAGCACCACTTCTGGTTTTTGAGTGGTTAATTGGAGGTAAGAATCTAACTGGCTTCAAACCACAATCTTCCAATCTCAACCTCCTGAGCAGCTAGGATTACAGGCATGAGCCACCGTGCGGGCTTAACAATTTGCTTTTGTTTCATACATATAGGGAGAAAGCAAATATGCCAAATGTTAAATACAAGTAAACATGTCATGAGTGCTTCTGGGACTCTCATCTCAACTTTTTAGCCTGATTTATTTTTTCAATATAAAGGCTTGGAGCTGGGGGCAGTGGTGCACACCTGTAATCCCAGTACTCATGGAGAGTTCAGGCCAGTTTAAACTACAGAGCAAGACCCTGTCTCAAAACACAACTAACCAGTTCCGAAGGCAGGGCTCAAGTGGTAGCTTACCAGCCCAGCAAGCCAACTCAGGGAAAGGAGTTGGGAGGACTAGGCTAGAGACATAACTCAGTGTAACTCATGCTTGATCCTGGATTCAACCCCTGGCACCACTAAAGAAAAAAGATAAACCAAGGGGGTGACAATGTCCAAGAAAAGTATATATATTATGAATTATGAAGTTGCAACCCTTTTGCACATACCTTAACAATGAAATTGTATTAAGAAAAAAAGGAAACAGGAAAAGAAAAAAGTTGGTTATTAATGAGAAATTATAATCAAGCTGTATTATAATTCTACTCACCAATCACTTTCGTTGTAAATGCTAGAATTTGAATGTAGGGCTTTGGTTTGATAAAGACTTAGCTAAAATGGCTGAGCTGGCACTCTACCCTCTGAGCCACACCTTCAAACCTGCATATTGCTGGCTATTTTGGATGGTCTCATGGACTTTTCTGCCTGGTCTGGCCTTGAACCTCGATCATAAACATCTTAGCCACCTGAGTAACAAGGATTACACGTGAGTCACTCAGCTTCTTCTTTAGAAAAGGGAATTCAATGGGCTGGGAGCTTTGTGCCACAAGGCCCTGGTGAGATTATCATTCTCCTAAACTGATGCTACAATCCCACTTAATTACTCTTATGACAAAACTACAAGGATTTCATGTTATATTAGAATGTAAGTGTTCCAACATTAACTACATCTATACATATTCTGTAAAATCCAGGTTAGTTTGACATGAATGAAATTCAGAGCCCTTCTTCACAAGCAGGTGCCCTGGAGAAAAGGGTAATCACTTTCACACACATCCTCAAAATTTAAGTCTGAGGTTTCCCAAATAGTTAATTCTTTCTCAAAGGTTTGCCAAGAAAGGGGCAGCCCACACATTAAATACCAAACAAAACAAAAATGTGATACAATGTATTAATTATAGTCAAGGCTACAAGACACATTACAATGTAAACAACCCCTAACTACAATGAAGTTAAAAATGCAGACTGCACATATTTGAGATGGAAGGAATGAGCCTGAACTTCCATCAACAAAATCCATCTCAAAAGGTGTGTGTGTGTGCCGGTACCAGAAGGTTGAACTCAGGGCCTGGGTGCTCTCCCTGAGCTTTTTGTTGTCGTTGTTCCTCAAGACTGGCACTCTACCATTTGAGCCACAGCTACACCTCCAACACTCCTCTGCTTAATGGGGGTTAAAGAGTCCTGTGGATTTTCCTGCCTGGGGCTGGCTTTGAACTGCGGACCTCAGATCTCAGCCACCCGAGCAGCTACGATCACAGACACTCAAAAGTTCCTATATCCTCTTTTCTCTGGTAGGATGGTGCATCGGTGTTGTTACGATTCGGTTTAGAAGGAAAGTCAGTCGGTCTGGAGCGCCGCTGCTCTCCGCTAACTTCTCACTTCCTACCCGGCCGGCCGCCCCCTCGCAGCGGACCCCGCCTCCCGAGGAGAAGAAGGGGTGCGGTTGTTTCCCGCTCGGACAACAGAAAATAAACGCTTCTCCCTCGCTCCAGAAGGGGCCGAGGCCCAAGGAGTGGGCAGGTCTACGAGGCGCTAGTTTCTTGGAAAGCTTCCTGCCCTCCCTCCGACTGCCTCCATCCTCCCCTCCTCGGAGGTCACTCTGTGGCCGGGCCGGGCGGGGACAGGTGAATCCCGGGAGAGGAGGAGGAGGGAGGGGCGCAGGACCGAGGACGGACGGACGGACGGACGGACGGAGAGCGCGTTCAGGCAATGAATGGGGCCGGGCAGCATCCGCACCACCTGTTCCTCCCGGGGCTACCGCCCCGGCCTGCCCGCAGGGCGCAACCGGGCAACCCACCCGGGCCGGGCCTGCTGCCCGCGTGGCCGGCTGCCCCGCGCGCGGCCCCGGGAGGGGGAGGACCGCAGTCCGCAGGCCGGGCGCCCGGGGCCTAGTGCGGAGCCGGGGCCTGCGGGCGGGCGGCGCGGGAGGGGCGGGCGCGGGCGCCCGGGGCGCGGTCCCGGCGCCGGGGCTGGGGGCCGCGGGGCGCGCGGGCGGGCGCGGGCGCCCCGGGCCGGGCCTCGACGCCGAAGGCGGGGTCCGGCGGGCCGCGGCGGGCTGGGCTGGGCTGGCAGGCCCGGCCGCCGGCGGGGCCTCCCCGGGGCCCCCCACTTACCAAGATCCGCTTGAAGAGCGCGTTCTCCTTGGGCGGGAGGCTCACGGCCGGCATCGTCCCGGCTGCTCCCGCGGCTCCCGCCGCCGCCCGGCCCCGTCAGTCCGTCCGGCCGGCCGCCGCCGCCGGTCCCCAGCCGCCTCGGCCTCCGAGGGCCCGGCCCGCCGCCACCACGAGGCCTCGGGGGTCGCCGCCGCGCCCTGTGCGGACGCCCCCGCCCCTCGCCGCCTTTCTTCCCCCCTTCCCCACTCAAGGCTGCCGCCGCCTCCCCCGCGGGTCTCCGTCGGCGGTTCACGTGGTAACTGAACGGACCGACAGAGGCAGCCAAAATGGCGGCCGCGGAGGGCTTTCCCACCCGGGTCACGCCTCCCACTGCGCAGGCGCCGTGACCTCTCCCCACCCTCCCCGCCCCGGAGCATGCCGGGAGCCGGCGGCGGGCCGCGCGCGCCGGCTGACCTGCTAGGGGGGCGGACGGGAGGGCCCGCGCTCGGGCCGCCAGGGGTGGGGGCCCGCCGGGGTGGGGTTCGCGGAGACCCTGGGAGACAGACGCCCGGGAGCCTGGAGAGAAAGTAGGCAGCTCCGTGGCGGACGGCGACCCCCCCCCCGCCCTGTGGGAACTCCCAGCCCGTGTGCGCCGGGCCGGCCTGCAGCGCCTGACCGCTCCCAGGCGGGCCCCGGGCGGAGGGTGCCAGAACCGCTCCCTCGACCCGCTGCCCCGGGACTACAGTGTGACCCAAACCAGAGGAGGGGCCGAGAGTCGAGGTTGAAGAGCGCGCGAGAGGGCTTGACCTGTCCCCTGGGGCTAGCCAGCTTCGGGGGGCCCTGGGCCCGGCGTGCGCCCTGCCCGAGCGGAGCCTGGGAAGGGGCTTGGCTCGGTCGGAAGCGAGTGAGTGGCGCGCGCGTCCCGCCCGAAGAGCCTCCGGAGGTCGCAGCAGCGCTTGCTTTTCTCACTGTGGAGGCCACGCGATGCGAGGTTGAAGGACCAGCTCTGTGAGTCACCTGGCTTGGGTGAACAGGTCCAGAGTCACGACTCCCCTGGAGCTTGGCTTCCCGCTCGCTCGTGTGGACGACCGTCGAGTCATGGCCACGACGCCTCCGACCGTGGAAGCGGACGAGAATCTGGCAAGAATGCTAGAAAGGAACTGCTCTAGTAAGGCAAGGTCAGCCCAGATACTGAGTACCCTCTAGGTCCACGCAGAAGAGTCATTATCCCTCTCAGGTGCTGAATTTATCATAAATCATAAAGATGTGTCATAAAGATGCGCTCTTTAAATTTATTTACACTTACAATTCTGCAGTTTGTTTTTTTTTCATTAAGATATGTTTTCCAGGGCTTGAGAATGTGGCCTAGTGGTACAGTGCTTGCCTAGCATGCATGAAGCCCTGGGTTCGATTTCTCAGTGCAACATGTGCAGAAAAAGCAGTAAGTGCTGCAGTGGCTCAAGTGGTAGAGTGCTAGCCTTGAACAAAAGCAGCCAGGGACAGTGCCCAGGCCCTGAGTTTCAAACCTAGCAAAACAAAACAAAAAACCACCCATAAACAAATAAAAAATGTTTCCCACTGGAAATATGTGAGATTAAAACATGGGCTTTGTCTCTGCTATTACCTCTTCTTTCACCTGCGGCAGAAAGAGGGCTTTCCAAAGTAGGATCTTGAAATTTCCTTGGATTCTGTAATCTCTCTAGAAGTTCAATTAGGAAAATTGGACAAGAGGTATGGCTCCAGGGGACAAAGCACAAGGCCCTGAGTTCAAGTCCCAGTACCACCAACAATAAAAAGAAAAAAGTACTTAGGAATTGTATGTACAGGAAGTCATGTTTTAGTATCAAAAATGGTTGAGGATGTAGCACAGTGGTAGTGACCTTGCCTAGCATGTGGGCTCATTTTCCCAGTGTGACAAAAACAAAAACAAAAAAACACCCAAAAAGGCCAGCTTTTGAATGTTAACTTTGATAGAGTATATATAAAATTAAGAACACACTTAGAAATTTGTATTTTAAAAAGTCAGTAGCCATGCACTTGTCAATCATGTCTACAATCCTAGAGCTACTTGGAAGGCTGAAATTGGCCTTCAGTTCAAAGCCAGCCCAGGCAAGAAAGTTCATTGCCCCTTTCTCAGTCCACACAATCGCATGTGCCTGTCATCCCAGCAATTACCAAGGCCTAAAGAAGGCAACTTGGTTTTCAAGCATGCCTGCGTATGAAGCAGACGTTATCCTAAAAATGACTAGTTATGAGCAGGGATGGAGGCCTGGCTCCATCTTATGCTTGCTAAGCATAAGGACCTAAGTTCAAACCCCAGTCCTGGCCTGGCACCCATGGTTCATGCCTGAAACCCTAGCTACTGAAGGCTGAGACCCAAGCTAGCCTGGGCAAGAAAACCTGTGAGACTCTTATGTCCAATTAGCCACCAATAAGCCAAAAGGGGAGCGGTGGCTCAACTATAGAGCACACAAGAAAAAATGTTATTGTAATCTGCAGATCCACTGTACTAGAAACCTTTCAACTATATGAAAAATTATAATTGTCTAGGCTTCTGAGAACTCACTACAGGAGTAAATTTGTGGTCTTCGAGACAAACCCAGTTGGGCAACTTAATTCTTTTGGGCTGATAACATTTTTGTTGTTTTCCACTGAGTATTGAACTTGGAGCCCCTGCATACTAGTCAAGTGTTACTGCATAATAAGCAATAGTTCCCAGCCCTAAATAACAATTTTTAAGGTTCAATAACAATTAGTTTAATTTAGCATATCTGATTTCTTTCTAAGGTAAAATTTACCAGCAGCTAGTAGTCTGACCACACAGACAGTGATAACCTGAGCTTAATATCTTCTAATTTCTACTATTTGACATAGATTTTAGATGGTATAACAGCTAAGTTTCCAAAAAGTTTTCATACTTCCTGGTAAGATAAATGAACTAATTATCATCCTGCTTACTTCCGGGTCTCTGTTAAAATGTGTGATGGTACGTGACTGTAACTCTCCTACTCAGGAGACTCAGGTGGGACTGTTGACAGTTTGAGGTCAGCCAAATGTACATAGCAGGAGTTCCAGACTAGCCTGAGCTGCATACTGAGATACTGTCTCAAAAACTCAGAGGGACTGGATCTAAACCTGGAGGGTGGGGGGAGATCTACCTCCAAAAACATTAGCCAAAAATGAAAACATTTCAACTTGCAAACTTCAATTCTATAAAAGGGATAGAATGAAATTTCTCTCCATCTTTATGTTTTCTATTGACATCTTGAGATTTTCGCATCTTAATGCATTTTATAAACAACCAAAGAAATGTATGAATGTCACCCAGATTTTATAATATGTCCCTATTGTGAGCTTTTTTTGCGGGTTTTCTTGCCTTTGCATTTTGTTTTGGGGGATGTGTTTGGCCTTGCAGTGATGTGAAGTCAAGGCCTCATGTTAGACAAGGACTTTACCCCTAGAGATATGCCTCCGGGTTGAACCTTGACCCCCTCTCTCTGATCCCCCAAGTAGCTGAGGTTATGGGTATATACCATCATCCTTTTATTGTCATATGTAGTGTTTTGCATTTCATGTAACTTTTTTTTCAATTGTTCCTTTTCTCTAGCTCTCCCCGAGAGATGTGAGTTGAGTAAAACATTTCCTACTGGGAAAATCTAGGACTAAAACTGTTTTTCTAGATACTAACTCAAATGTCCTCTCTGCTTACCTGGGTCATGAATAAAGGATATTTAAAATATATTATTTATATTATTGTTTATATTAATGTTATGAAGCATCTCCTACCAAAATATAATAGTATTAGCTTCTGGCTGAAATGATCTCTTTGGGACTCTTTTAAGATGGAGGTTTGGAAATGGTGCCGTGGCTCAAGTGGTAGAGCACTAGCCTTGAGCACAGGAGAGGCTCAGGGACAGTGACAGCCCCACAACCAACATGAAAAAAAAAAAAAATGATGGAGTTTCACCTACAGCTGCCTACTCCAAGTGTAGAGTTCCATCGGCTCCGATGTGCTGAGGGCAGTGTTCTTATACTTCATCACCTTCCCAAAATATACACGAGTAAAAGGATACAGGGACCAAAGCTCTGACTAGGAAGGAATGAAACAGATGTTTTTCCCGTCATGGGTTCTGAAATTAGTCGTTTGCATACTAGTTGTGTATACTTTTGAGTAAATGTGAATGGCTGTTTTAACTTGTCTGAGGCTGGCGAAAGCAGGAGGACAGGCTTCTGAAGATGAGTGTACACCGGATAGGCAACCGAGAGGCTGCTGAGCGGGCGGGGAGCCAAGGAGTTGAGAGGCAACACTGACTCAGCGCTCCGTGAGTTCGGTGGTTTGCTTACTTGAGCCCGAGTCCGGGAGGCTCACGCTCGGTCTAAAATGACTCACAGTTTTAGCAACCTGTGTAGCCATCACTTGCGTTTTTAAAATGAGCTGTAAAGCAAGCCTTTTGTTTTTCTCTCCGGCCAATAATTGTTTTTTAAAAAGTTTTAAAAGTCGTTTCATATTGCGAACACTTTCTTTGCTTTAAAAGGAACCTAGATGGCATTAGGTTTGTCATTGGGGGGTGGGGGTCGGGGTCTTAGAGTTTGAATCCAGGGCCTGGCTGCTTGCCTGGCAAGCGCTCTCACGGGGTCAGAGTTCACTGTGCCGCACCACGTGCCCGGCTCCTCAGACACCAGATTGCCTTGGGACCTGAATGCCCCCAAATCTGGCTCAATTGTACCCAGAAAAAAACCCAGCCGGTCAGCACAAGGTGGGTTTGTCTTTAAGGATAATCTCTTCCGTAAGGAGAGTTTCAAGGCTTCCCAACAGGCCTAGAGGATCGGCCTGAAGGTACGGGTGTAAAAGTGTTGGACGAGCCACGCACACACACACACACACACTCACTCACACACCCTGCTAACACCACCTTCCTGACCTACTTGCCCCGGGACGCCCGGGCCCGCGGCTTCCGGCCGCCAGGGGGCGCAGGATCTGCGCCTGCGCGCTGACGCCGAGGGGGCGTGGCGGGGGAAGGGGGCGGAGCCTGGCCGACAAGATGGCGTCCTCGGCGCTGCTGCGCCCCTGGTCGCGGCTGCTGGCGCCCGCCCGGCTCCTGCGCGGCCGTGAGTGTCTTCTTCCCCCGGGCCCGGGCGGCCCGTCCCACCCTCGGCCGACGCCCGCCGGGACGCCCGGCGCTCTCGGAGGCCGAACGACGGTGACTCCCGCCGGCTTCGGCCGTGACCTTCCTGGGCCGAGGCCCTGGGCGTCTCCGGCTCCGAGGACCGGGGGGAGGAGGAGGAGGGCGACGTCAGCCGGCACCGGCCAGGCTCCGCCTTCGGGGTACCCCGGCTTCGCGGGCGTCCTGCCGGCGGGGGGGGGGGGGGTCTGACTGCCGCCGGGCCGGGCCGGGCCCCCGAGTCCCCGGGCCGGGGGTGGGGGGGAGCCGGGCCGGGCCTCCGGGCCTCCGCACCGGGCTGGGGGGGGGGAGCCGGGGCGGGGGGGGGAGCCGGGGCGGGGGGGGGAGCCGGGGCGAGGGGGGAGCCGGGCCGGGCCTCCGCACCGAGCTGGGGGGGGGGAAGCCGGGGCGGGGGGAGGGAGCCGGGGCGGTGGGGGGGAGCCGGGCCGGGCTGGGGTGGGGAGCCGGGCCGGCCCCCCCCCTCCCGCGTCCCCGGGCCCCCGCGCCGGGGGAGGTCCGAGGCGCGCCCCTCGTCGCCATGGCGTCCCCACCAGGCGGAAGTCACAGCGCCCCTGTCCCCTTTCCGCAGCCTCGCGGTCCAAGTTCTACGTGCGGGAGCCGCTGCACGCCCAGCCCAACTGGCCCAAGGTCGTGCTGAGCTTGGCCGTCTCGGGCCTCCTGTGGTTCAAAGTGAGTACTGCACACCCCCACCTCGGGTCGGTAGCGAGGGGAGACTGCTGCACGTGGCAGTTGGTGTGTAGGAGAGCCCGCTCCCAGCGGTAACGGTATTCGAGGGATGGCTGACCGCCCGCCTGTTCCTCCCCGGAGATCCCGAGAAGGACCGAGAAGAAAGATCGCAGCAGCAAGGAGAGGAAACAGTGACCAGGCTGAATCTGGTATCATCCACTAGTCTGCATTTCCTTTTTCTTTTGGGTGCCAGTAGTAGGACTTGAACTCCTGGCCCAGGTGTGTTGTGATCCCCTAGCCTTCTCGCTCAAGGCTGGTAGTTCTTCCACTTGAGCCACACCTAGACTGACAGACAGCTTTTGGTGTGATTGATTGGAGAAAAGAGCCTCTTGGAGTTTCCTGCCCTTGCTGGGCTTCCAACCATGTAATTCTCAGATCTCTGCCTCCTGAGCAGCTAAGATTACAGGTGTGAACCCCGCACCAGCACTTAGTGAGGATCAAGGCTCTTGCGTGTCTTGTGATTCTTAGGATTGAAGCCGAGACTGGCACTTGACAGTACCACAGTACTTGACTGTACCACTTGAGCCACCTTATTCAAAGCCCAACTAATGACAATCAAGATGCCATGTTTGGTTTTGTATTTGATGTGTTTGGAACTTCCTCCATTGCCATCCATTTTCCACTCTTAAAAACTTCTAGGGGGCTGGGGATATAGCCTAGTGGCAAGAGTGCCTGCCTCGGATACACGAGGCCCTAGGTTCGATTCCCCAGCACCACATATACAGAAAATGGCCAGAAGCGGCGCTGTGGCTCAAGGGGCAGAGTGCTAGCCTTGAGCAGGAAGAAGCCAGGGACAGTGCTCAGGACCTGAGTCCAAGGCCCAGGACTGGCCAAAAATAAAAATAATAAAAAAAATAAGAAAATATTTAAAAAAAAACTTCTCTAGGGGGGCTGGGAGTATGGCCTAGTGGCAAGAGTGCTTGCCTTCTACACAGGAAGCTCACAGTTTGATTCCCCAGCACCACATATATGGCAAACGGCCAGAGGGGGCGCTGTGGCTCAAGTGGCAGAGTTCTAGCCTTGAGCAAGTAGAGGCCAGGGACAGTGCTCAGGCCCTGAGTCCAAGGCCCAGGACTGGCAAAAACAAACAAACAAACAAAAAACTTCTCTAGGGATTTCTCTTTACAATGATTCAGGGGCTGGGAATATGGCCTAGTGGTAGAGTGCTTGCCTTGTATAAGTGAAGCCCTGGGTTGGATTCCCCAGCACCCCATATATAGAAAATGGCCAGAAGTGGCGCTGTGGCTCAAGTGGCAGAATGCTAGCCTTGAGCAAAAAGAAGCCAGGGACAGTGCTCAGGCCCTGAGTTCAAGGCCCAGGACTGGGAAAAAAAAATACAATGATTCAGCCCTTTGCAACCTCACAGCGATTAATCCTTTTCAGTACTACTGGTTAGTGAAATTTTCCACTATTTTTGTGTGTATGTGTGCCAGTCCTGGAGCGTGAACTCAGGGCTTGGGCTCTGTCCCTGAGCCTCTGTTCTCAAGGCCAGCGCTCTACCACTTAAGCCACTTCTGGCCTTTTCTGTTTGTATGGTACTAAGGAATCAAACCCAGGGCTTCATGCATACTAGGCAAGCACTCTACTACTAAGCCACATTCCCAGCCCATTTTCTACATATTTAAAGTTTTTCCTTAAAAACAGTTTGATTTCGGGGCTGGGGATATAGCCTAGTGGCAAGAGTGCCTGCCTCGGATACACGAGGCCCTAGGTTCGATTCCCCAGCACCACATATACAGAAAACGGCCAGAAGTGGCGCTGTGGCTCAAGTGGCAGAGTGCTAGCCTTGAGCGGGAAGAAGCCAGGGACGGTGCTGGGGCCCTGAGTCCAAGGCCCAGGACTGGCCAAAAAAAAAAAAAAAAACATAGTTTGATTTCGCTGGGAATGTGGCCTTGTGGTGGAGTGCTTGCCTAGCATGCATGAAGCCTTGTCTTGTTCAATTCCTCAGTCCCACGTATATAGAAAAAAACAGAAGTAGTACTGTGGCTCAAGTGGTAGAGTGCCAGCCTTGAGCAAAGAGAAGCCAGGGACAGTGCTCAGGCCCTGAGTCCAAGCCCCAGAACTGGCCAAAAAAGAAAAACGGTTTGATTACCGCTGAGAGCTCCAAGGAGTGAGATTGAGTCTTTGCTCTGAGTGTCTTCCTGATGTGGATTCCCAGACAGCCACCTTGGCATCTAGTTAATACACGAGTAGTTCAGAACTGTCAATTCAGAAACTCACAGCTTCAGATTTCTAAGATTAGAAGCATAACATTCCTCAGCCAGTCTGGATCCCTTCCCCTTAATAACTAAATCCTCCTGTATTGTAAGGCTGTTCATTATATTATTTTCTTATTTCTTTATAAAACATCTTTGACCCAACTTGATTTTAAACTTTCAAGCATTGCCTTTTTGAGTGTGTGTGTGGTGCAATGTGTGTATCAGTTGTAGGACTTGAACTCCGGGCCTGGGCACAGTCCTTGAGCTCTTTTTGCTATAGGCTGTTGCATTTAACCACTTGAGCCATAACCTCACTGCCAGCTTTTTTGTATGGTTAATTGGAGTTAGGAATCTCACAGACATTCCTGCCCAGGTTGGCTTCTCAATGCTATTCTTAGATCTCAGACTCCTCAGTGTATAATCCTAGGATTATAGGTAAAAGCCAATAGCCAGGCAGATTTTGAAATTTGGGCAGCTTTTAAAACTTTTAATCTCTTAGCTTTTTACTTTTAAGTAGAATAGTAATTATTTTTAACCCACTCTTTAAAAAATATAAGCATTATTATTTAGTGTCTTTCTCTTTAACTTTCTGTGACTATTGCATTCCTAATTTTAACTTTTAATTTTCAGCTTCTCACACGACATGAAGAAGATCTTTTAGAGTATAAAAAAAGAAATGGATTAGAATAAACTTTGGAAATGCTAATATAGTAAGTATACAATTTTATAGTGTGAATAGATTATGCAAGTTAATTTGCACCTATTAAATACAGTACTTTGGTTAGTTGATTTTTGTTTTTTTTTAAATTTGAACCATCTTTGACACATTAACAAGTTTTTGTGTGTGTGCCTGCCAATACTGGGGCGTATGCCAGTACTGGAGTTTGAACTCAGGTCTTGGGTACTGTCCCTGAGCTTTCTGGTTCAAGGCTGGCACTGTACCACTTAAACCATACCTCTCCTTCCAGCTTTTGGGTGGTTAATTGGAGATTAGATTCCCATGGACTTTCCTGCCTGGGCTGGCTTTGAACTGCATTCCTCAGATCAGCCCCTGAGTAGGTAATTTTACAGGCATGAGCCACCAGTGCCTGGCAAAAATCTTTCAAGTTTTTTATTTGTTTTGTTTTTTGTTGCCAGTCCTGGGGCATGGACTCAGCGCCTGAGCACTGTCCCTGGCTTCTTTTTGCTCAAGTCTAGCCCTCTGCCACTTGAGTCACAGCGTCACTTCTAGCCATTTTCTATGTATGCAGTGCTGGGGAATCAAACCCAGGGCTTCATGTATAGGAGTCAAGCACTGTTGCCACTAGGCCATACCCCCTCTTTCAAGTTTTTTATTAGTCTTTTTCTATAATGTGTACATTCATACCATGCCTTGAACTAGGGGCCTCAAACTCCCATCTAGTTTTTTGTTTATCATTAGTGAACTACTACTTGAGCCATGTGTCCATTGCCAGCTTTTTGCTGGCTAATTAGAGATAATAGTGTCAAGGGTTTTCTGCCTAGGCTGGCTTTGAACCATAACCCTCAGATCTCAGCCTTCTGAGTAAGATTACAGGTGTGAGATCCTGATACCCAGGTATTAATCCCATTAAGGGAAGGATGCCTCTTAAAAATCTCAACTTCGCTTGATGCAGCTGGCTCAAGTCTATAATCCTAGCTACTCAGGAGGCTGAGATGTGAGGATCGAGGTTCAAAGCCAGCCCAGGGCAGGAAAGTCCATGAGACTGTCATTTCCAATTAACCACCAGAAAACCAGAAGTGGCTTTGTGGCTCTAGTGGTAGAGCACTAGCATTGAGTGGAAGAGCTCAAGGGACAGTGCCCAGGTCCAGAGTTCAAGCCCCACAACTGACCAAAAAAAAACCCAAAGAGTTCAGGGACAGAGCCTAAGCCTGGAATTCAAGCCTCATGACCAAAAACAAAAACAAAACAACAACAAAAAACAAAAACACCAAACTCTCAGGTAGGAGATGTGGCTCAACTAATAGTTTGCTAGCAAGCTTTTTAGCAAGCATGCGTACATACCTTAGTACTGTCAATAATAAAGTCAACTCCTGTGGATTAGATTAGCAGAATAGAGGACTCATATCAGTTGAATAATAAGCACAGTAATCACAAAACACATGTTTTTCTCCATACTTAACTCTCAAACTCAACACTTTTGGGTTGATTATACCCCATTCTAGTGCCACAATGATCCAATGGAGATAAAAGTGAAATTGGCATTTAAATAAGGATGAGATGACTTTGGGGACTCTTCCACGGTTCAGACAATATATATTTAACCTTAAAATGAAGTACTGGTGCTATAGTTAGGCTTATTTTCTAGACTTTGAGAGTAGTATAATTTATTATGTCTGGCTAAGTCTGTAGTTTAACTTTTTCCTTCTTCGTTGTAGGGATGTTACACATGACTAGCAGTGCCTCTGGATTCCCCATCTACTGAGTTGTGAATGTAAGAGAAGTAATATACAAATATGTATCAAGTCAGCATTTGTGTTTGCATCATTAAATGAAAAATAAAAATACTTTATTCCTCAAATGATGGATGTGGTGACAACTTGTAAATATTCCAATTCTAAGGTACATTACTAGAAGTATTTAATATGGAAGACATCTAGTTTCAGGTTAGTGGTATTTAAATACACATTAGTAAGAAAACTTGTTGCAGAAATGGATTCAGTAATCATTCCTGATGGGTTTAGTATTCACAACTTTTAATTTCTAATCAAAATACCCACATATCATCCCATGCTTCCATTATTAATAAACAAGTATTTAAATATGTATTGTTTTAGGCTACTGGGTTTGTTATAGCAGCAGTAGGAAGCTGACAGTACAGAAATGGAGGCCAAGAAATTAGGTAACTCCAAATTAGGGACAATTAAAGACACATCACTCAATGAAACAAAAATTCACATCTCTAAAGGGAACAGAAAGCTTAAGATATCTGAAAAATTTAAAACATTTTTAGCTAGAAATTATAAACATCCCTAATTACATGCGTGTATGTGTGTGAGTGGGTGTTTAATGTACTGCGCAGGGCTCTGAGAATATAGCCACTCTCCTTACGTGGCTCTTCCTCTGGATTGTGCCTGTGTAACACTAGGGGGAGCCATTCCGGAAGACTACGCTGTCCAAAGCACTTGGTGTGATGAAGCCAGTGCTCCCTGGCATCCAGTGTAGTGGCCACCAAGCCTACATGGCTAGTGGGTATTGGAATATGATTTAACTAAATGTTTAGTGTGTTACTGAGCCTTGAACTCTTGAGCACTGTCCCTGCATTTTGCTCAAGGATAGCCCTCTACCACTTGAGGCACAGCTCCTCTTCCGGCTTTTTTGTGGTTAATTGGAGATAATAAGGAGAATCTTCATAAAGAGAAGGATGCAAGCAGTCACATCCAGTACAGCTAAGTTGTTAACAGAGGAGGTACAGATGATGCCGATCAGATCAGCATCTTAGAGATAATTATACAAAGCATTTCTTTTAGGTTGCTGTGGAAATACACAGTATAAGAAATAGTTACCGGTTGAATATTACTCTCAAAAAAGATAGTGAAGCTGGTCACTGGTGGCTTATACCTATAATCCTAGCTGCTCAAGAGACTGAGATGTGAGGATTTTTGCTTCAAAGCCAACTTGGGGAAAGACAAATCTGTGAGGCTCTTATCTCCAATTAATGGCAAAAAGCCAGAACTGGAGGCTTGGCTCAAGTTGTGAGTGGAAAAAGCCAAGCCAAAGGCTCTTGAGTTCAAACCTTAGCATGACAGGAAGATAGCCTTTTGTGCTGATCCTGGGGCTTGAACTCACTGCCTAAGTGCTGTCCCTAAGCAATTTTGTTCAAAGCTAGTGCTCGATCTCTTGGGCAGCAGCTCCACATCCAGCTTTTGGGTGGTTAATTGTCAATAAAGAGTCTCATGGACCAGGCTCCATGGGTCACTCCTGTAATCCTAGCTACTCACAAGGCTGAGATCTGAGGATTATACTGCGAAGCCAGTGTAGGCGGGAAAGTCTGTGAGACTCTTGTCTCCAATCACATCTCAGAAAAAGCCAGAAGTGGCACTGTGGCTCAAGTGGTACAGTGTTAGTCCTAAGCAAAAAGTTCGAATATAGAGCCTACACCCAGAGTTCAAGCCTCAGGACCAGCCAAAAAAAAAGAAGTTTCATACACTTTCTTGTCCATGCCAGCTTTGAACCATGATCCTCAGATCGCAGCCTCCTGAGTAGGTAGGATTACAAGTGTGAGCCACTGTGCTCAGCTTTGAAGGCCTTTGTAAGTGACCTTGTTTGGAAGTAGAGTCATTGCAGGGATGGGGGTGTGGCTTATTAATAAAGGGCTTGCCTACCATGGGTGAGGCCCTGGGTTGGATACCTAGCAGCCCCCCTAAAAGGGAACTGGGTCACTGCAGATAGTGATTAGCTATGACAACTTCATACTAGAGAGACAACTTCATACAGTAATTCCAATGTGAGTGAAAGACATACAGCCAGACATGGCAAATGCGCCTATTGGTGAGACTGAGACTGTAAAGTCACTAGAACCCATTAATTGGAGGCCAGCCTACATGGGGGCTTTGAGAAGGAGGCAGAAGAGGGAGAGGGAGAGAAAGAGAGGAGAGACACAGATAGACACATGGAGGAGATAGCCATATAGGAAGAGATTGAAGTAATGCCTCTCCAAATCCAGAATGTTGGCCAAGCAGCCGAAAGATTCAAGGAAACTCCCCCAGCCTGGCCCTGCCCACTCCATTGATGACTTTCAGTGTCTACTTCCGGTGTTATAAACCAAGCTTATTGTTTGCTATGGTATCCTCAGGGAAGCGCACAGAAGTATTTATTTTGTTATAGGAGAGAAAATGAGTAGGGAGGACAGAGTGTTAGAAATTACTATCAATTATGCTTTTTTTTTTTTTTTTTTTTGGCTAGTCCTGGAGCTTGAATTCAGGGCCTGAGCACTGTCCCTGGCTTCTTTTGTTCAAGGCTAGCACTCTGCCACTTGAGCCACGGCACCATTTCTGGCTTTTTCTGTTTATGTGGTGCTGAGGAATCGAACCCAAGCATACTGCTACTAAGCCACATTCCCAGCCAGCCCACTTCCAGATATTTTTTGCTTATGTGGTACCGAGGGATTAAACTCAGGGCTTCATGAGTGCTAGGTAAGCACCCTACCACTGAGCCACATTTCCAGCTCTTTTTTTCTGTTTTTCCTGTAATTGGGATTTGAACTCAGGGATTTGTGCTCTTCAGCCTTTTTGCCCCTAACTGGTATTCAGCCACTTGATCCATACCTGCAGTCCAGCTTTTGGCTAGTTAACTGGAGATGGAATGTCTTGGACTTTTCTGCCCAAGCTGGCTTAGAAAGTTGATCCTCCAGATTTCATCCTCCCGAGTAACCAGGATTACAGGTATGACCCACCAACACCCAGCTTCATTTACCATTTTTTTAATACCAGTTCTGGGGGCGGGGGCGGGGGGGAATGATGGTTTCTAGGCCAGATGCATAGCAAGACACTTTCTCAAAAAACAACAGAATATAACCTTTTCAGCCAGGTGCCAATGGTTCATGCTTATAATCCTAGCTACTCAGGATGCTGAGATCTGAGGGTTGTGTTTTGAAGCCGGCCCAGGCAGGAAAGTTGGTGAAATTTATCTCCATTTAACCACCGGAAAAGTGGGGGAGTGAGACTGGACAGTTCAAGTAGTAGGGCACTAGCTTTGAGCCAAAGAATCTCAAAGTGCCTAGGCTCTGAGTCCAAGCCCCAGGATTGTCACCCCCCCAAAAAAAACACAACCAAAACACCTTTTCTCCATTTCATCTAAATTATTTAGGATAAGGTTCTTTTTAGGACCTTTTTTTGTTACCTATTTTTCTTCCTAGGCATTTCTGAGTTGTTTTGCTTTCTATCAATATTGATCTGTCAAAGAAAAGAATAGGAGCTGGGAATATGGCCTAGTGGTTGAGTGCTCACCTCATATACATGAAGCCCTGGGTTCGATTCCCCAGCACCACATAGACAGAAAATGGCCAGAAGGGGCGCTGTGGCTCAAGTGGCAGAGTGCTAGTCTTGAGCAAAAAGAAGCCAGGGACAGTGCTCAGGCCCTGAGTCCAAGGCCCAGGACTGGCCAAAAAAAAAGAAAAAAGAAAAGGTTACTCGTGTGCATATAGTTGTGTAATGCTGACGTAGTAGGGTGGGTGCCAGTTCGAGACCAGCCGGGGTTATCCGGTGAAATCTTGTCTCAAAGCAAAGAAAACAACAAAATTGCAGCCTAAGAGCTGACTCGGAAGAGAAGCCCGGTTGCCTTGGAGCTTTCTGGAAGTCACTGCTTCTCACCCCAGAGCTCCGAGGCTGTGAGAGAGAGGGGACCCTGCTCTGGGGTAGGCAGCAGGTTCTCCCCGGCCAGAAAGCTGTCACGGGTGTGCTCAGAGGCCGCCTGGGAAGGCTGGGAGCCCCTGACCCCCTGACCGAGTCTGCCAGTGGGGGGGAGGGGGGCCGAGGGTTATTCAGGACGGGTTTTAGGGGGGTTCGGGGGTCCGGTGCCAAGAGCAGGAGAGATGGCAACGAAAGGCGCACATTCCTTGAGGTCCCCTTGCTGGCCTTGGATCCCCAGCACACCCGGGCAACGCCGGGGTGGGCGGGGCGTGCGGAGGGCGGAGCGGGGTGGGACGTGGGGGCGGGGCGTGGGGAGCGAAGGGCGGGGCGTGTGTGCAGAGGGCGGGGCGTGGGGACGCGAGGGGCGGGGCATGTGGTGCGGGGGGCGGGGCGGCGCTCGGGGAGGGGCGGAACCCGGGGCGGGGCGGTGCTAGGGGCGGGGCGGGGCGGTGCTCGGGGAGGGGCGGAACCCGGGGCGGGGCGGTGCTAGGGGCGGGGCGGGGCGCAGGGCTGCGCTTGGGGCGGGGCGGGGCGGGGCGGTGCTCGGGGAGGGGCGGACCTCGGGGAGGGGCGGGGCGGTGCTCGGGGAGGGGCGGACCTCGGGGAGGGGCGGGGCGCAGGGCTGCGCTTGGGGCGGGGCGGTGCTCGGGGCGGGGCGGCGCTCGGGGCGGGGCGCGGGGCTGCGCTGGGGTCCGCGCGTCCGGGCGTCGGGGCGGTCGGCGGAGCGCGCGGCTCGGCGATGTATCTCCGCCGGGCGGTCTCCCGGACCCTGGCGCTGCCCCGGAGGGCGCCCCCGAGCCCCGCGCCGCTCGGGAAGGGCGGTGAGTGCGGGGCGCCGGGCCGAGGTCGGGGGCCCGGAGCCCGCGGGCGCCCGGTCCCCAGAGCCGGCCCCGGGTCGCGGGGGGACATGGGACCGACGCCCCCAAGCCCCCCGGCGGCGGCGGCGTCCGCGGCTGCGGTTGGGCCCGGCGCGCGGCTCGGGTCCCGGCACGCGGCCGGCGGGGTGCGAGGCGCCCGGTGAACCGAAGGGCTCGGCATGGCGGGCGCCGGGCGATGGCGGCCCGCGGCGGGACGGGGGGCGCACGCGGTGGGCGCCGGGACGGGCGGGCGCTCGGGGCCGTTGCCGCCCGGGCGCCGGATTCCCCGACGGGGCGGACGCGGGCCCCCGGGGCGGAGGCCGTCCGGGCAGGCGGCGCGTTCACAGCCCCCAGCGCCGGGGCTGGAGCCGCGGGGCCGGCTCGGAGCCCCGGCGGGCGGGCGTTGGGCGGTGGGGTCCGCGGAGCCTCCCCGTCCGGGCCGGCCTCCCAACGGCGATCCCCCACGCCGGGCCTCGGAGGGGCCGAGGGGGCCTCCCCGCGGGAGGGTCACACGCACACTCACTCACACGTAGAGGGGAAACCGGTGATTCAGTTAAATCGTGTGTGTCCGTGTGTCCGTCCACCCCTGCCCGCCGTCCTGCCCCGGTGACCCTCAGATCTCAGCCCCGGGGCGGGGGGGGGGGGGTCGGCTCGGATTGCAGGCCCTGAGGAGGAGGACAGACGGGGCTGGTGGGGGGGGGGAGGGCGGCCCGCCCCGCTGCGCAGCCTCCCGGGCGCCCCGCCCTGGCTTGGGGGCGCAGGGTCCCGGGAACCCCTTCTCCAGCGCGTCACCCGCGGCGCTGGCGGCGACCGTCGCGGTTCCCGTCGCGGTTCCCCTCGGGTTCCTGTCGAGCCGCCGTGTCCACAGCTCCGGGGCGTGTACTTTAGGACGAAGCAGCCCTGTGGGAAGGCTGCGCATGCGTCCTCACTGGCTTTTATTGGCGCTTTGTGCTTGGATTAAAAGATAAAATCGTGTCAGGTGTGTGTGTGTGTGTGTTCGTGAGCCAGGCCTGGGTCTTAAACTGGAGGCCCCCCGGGCGTAGCTTTCTTGGTACTCCACCATGCCGCCGGTCCGGCTTTGTGCCTGCTGGTGAAATGGTAGATGGAGTGTCTTGGACAGTTCTGCCTGGGCTAGCTTTGAACCCATGTCCTCCGGATTTCAGCCGCCTGAGTGGCTGACACGGGCCATCCGCGTTCGGTGTGGATGTATTTCCAAGCACACGTCAAAGCCATAACCTTTAATCCTAGGTTACTAGGCCACCTTTTGTGTGAGCGAGCCCGTGTGCATGTGCGTGTGCGTGTGCGTGTGCGTGTGGGGGGGGGTGGTTTCCAAGAGACTGCTGTTTACAACGGGACTGAGAAAATGCAGAGGAAATGGTCGTGATTTTGCTACTACAGAGGCTTGAAACCTGTGCAGATGTCTTAAGATCTGCCCCGGGCTGGGAATGTGGCTTAGGGGTAGAGTGCTCACCTAGCATGCCTGAAGCCCTGGGTTCGATTCCTCAGCACCACACACACACAGAAAAAGCCAGAAGGGGCGCTGTGGCTCTAGTGGCAGAGTGCTAGCCTTGAGCAAGAAGAAGCTCAGGGACAGTGCTCAGGCCCTGAGTCCAAGCCCCAGGACTGGCAAATAAATAAATAAAAAACTTGCCTTGTGCAAGTCCTATCTGCCATGCTCAGGGTTGGGCCGCTTGAGATTGCCTTGACCTTCCCAGGATGCACCGACGCGCACACACGTCTCCAGCTCCACCGCATGGGTCCTTGGGTGTAGCTGACAAACGCCTTACTTTTCAAACGAGGAGGGCCTCTCTTCTAACAGTTACCTTGAGCCAGTTCACTGAGGTTTCTTTTCTCAGAATTTTTAATCTATTGAACAAGTGGTACAGCTCTTTTCGTTCTGTATCACAATTATATGTCTGTAGTTATTTCTGCACACACATCCCCTTTTTCTAGACTTGAGGTACTAAGGGGTTAGGGACTATGTTTTTCTGGTTACCATAGTATTCTTAATGCTTGGAACGATTACAAACACACAGGTGCTCACCTGTATTTGTGGAGTGAATGCATGTCTCTGCTTCACCTTTAAAATAAAAAACTGTAAGCACTATGAAACTTAAGCCCCTAGCTTTGAGTCTGTGGTAAAAATGTAAATTCTAGGACATTATAGTATGTACAGATTCCAGCACTGCTAAATAAGCATTTAAATAAATCTATGGGTTTTTTTTTCCGCCTTTCCCCTTCTCCTTCCCCCTCTAGGTAGTTCTTTAGTTAGGTTCATGTGCTGTGATTTTTTTTGAAGATGTACTTAAAGTGACTGCTGGAATGGTGACTGTTGAAACTTGCTTTCCGTAGCATCCCTCCGCCGGATGTCATCCAACAAACTCCCTGGAACATCAAGATCCAATATGCTTTATTACCTGGTTGTAGGCGCCACGGTCAGTGCTGGTGGATATTACGTAAGTAGCGCTCAGGGATCCAAAGACCTTACAACCTGTGGCGAAACTCACAGCAGTGCTAAGATCAGGACATCGGACTAATGGTACTTAGAGAATATCTTGTCATGTTTTTGTGAGAATTTAGTGATTTAGATGATTATGAAGATTTCCCACCCGCCCACCCCCGTCAACTGTGGGGTTTGAACTCAGGGTTTGGGCACTGCCCCTGAGCTCTTTTGGCTAGCTCTCTGCCACTTTGAGCCACAGCTCCACTTCCGGTTTTCTGGTGGTTCACTGGAGATAAGAGTCTCCATGGACTTTCCTACCTGGGCTGGCTTTGAACCACGATCTTCAGACCTCAATCTCCTAAGCAGCTAGGATTACAGGCGTGAGCCACCAGTGCCCAGCAATTATGAAGGTGTCTTTTTTTCCCCTGGGTATGGCGGCTTATTCTGAGGGGATAATGAGGTTTGAGTGCACGCTCCACCTTTGCTGCTGAGCCCTGCCTCCGGATCTGACTTTGGCTGGTTCTTTTTGAGAGTCGGGTCTCATATTTGTTACCTCGGGTCAGCCTGAGACCACGGTCTGCCTAGGTATGCCTCCCAGGCAGCTAGGACGACAGGTGCATGCTACTTCATGTGGGCTTTAAAATGAAGATTTCTTCTTTCAGAAAAAAGAACAAACACGTTGCTTTAAGTGTTATTAATAATAGCTAAAAAGTTGAGTGCTTATCATTTGTCAGACTCTGGAGTAATTTAATCATTACAATTCTGTAAGGTAGGTATTGTTGTTTATATCGAGTAAGAAGTCTTTTGGAAGTCTTCACGTTTTCTTTTCTTTGTATCACCGGGAATCACACCAGGACCCCGTGGCGTTGTGCCACGGAACTTCCTCCCCTTGCTCATTCTTCTATACATCTAGTACTGATCTACACAAGCTGGGGAAAATGAGCTGGGTAGCTCACTGGAAGAGCACTTGTCTACCATGCAAAAGAAAGAAAGAGAGAAAAGAGAGAGAGAAAGAAACAGGCTCTTACTCTGCAGCCCTGCCTGGCCTTGATCTCATGAGCCTTCTCCGTCAGCCTTCTGAGTCGCTGGGATCGAAGGCATGCCGTTCTGCCTGGGTGTTCACGAGACACCGTCAGAGATGGACATCTTGGAGTGCGAAATGACGGTCACGCCCTGCTCCATTTAGATGGAAGCCAAGTTTTCCCTCTAGTTTTCCTAGAGGCACTGGTTGGCAGGACGCTGCGCTGCAAGAATTGAAAGAGACAAATGCCAAGGCCAAGGCCTCTGAGCGTCTGATCATGTAAAGCAAAACTTACCCACGTGAACTCCAGGAAGTAGAAACGAGTTTTTTTCCTTTGTTGCTATTTCTGGGTGGCTTTTTTTGTTGTTGTTGTTGTTTTGGCCAGTCCTGGGGCTTGGACTCAGGGCCTGAGCACTGTCCCTGGCTTCTTCTTGCTCAAGGCTAGCACTCTGCCACTTGAGCCACAGCGCCACTTCTGGCCGTTTTCTGTATATGTGGTGCTGGGGAATCGAACCCAGGGCTTCCTGTATACGAGGCGAGCGCTCTTGACACTAGGCCACATTCCCAGCCCCTTGATTTTGTTTTTTTCTATTTCTCTTGTTTGTTTGATTATCCGTGTTTGGTGGGGTACGGCGGGCCGCACAGCAATGGAGGGAGACAAGCTGACCAAATGCAGCAGTGGTTCTCATTAGACATTGTTCAAAATGAACTATACACCTTGTGGATGGGAACAGGAGGGAAAAACTGGGAGAGAGTGAGGGAAGGGGTGACATTGCCCCAAAAGAAATACACTCAATTCCTGATTTATATAACCCCCTCTGTACATCACACTTATAGTAATAATTTAAAAATACCCCAAACCTTCCCACAAAAAAAAAAAAAGGCTAAGACAACACCCACAGCATCACCTGAAAAGTGAGATTTTCATTTTTGTGTGTCATCATTTTTGGAGTTGAGAATCAATTCTGGCTTCCCATGCGTTCCACACAGCCTCAGGTGTTCATTTCCAGATGTCTCTGCCTAATGTGAATGCAGGTCAGAGGAGACGGGGGTTAAATTCAGGGCTTCATACTCTCACTTTTTATCACTCAAGGCTGGGGGTCTACCACTTGAACCACACCTCCACTGCTTTTTTTTTTTTTTTTGCTGGCTAGGTGGAGACAAGAGTGTCGTGGACATTGCTGAGGCTGGCTTTGAACTGTCATCCTCAGGTCTCAGCCTCCCAAGGAGCTGAGATTTTAAGTGTGAGCCACCAGCCCCAACTTGCTTTCTTCCTTTTCCTCACTGTGTGTGTTTCGGTTAACTCTGGTGACCCTTAGAGCACGATTCTCTCCCGTCATCTTATTTCACTAAAGCAGAAAGTTGGTAAAAGGAGAGCAAATGCGCAAATGGCATGCATAGATTTCTTTGCTGCACGGGGATTGTAGCTTAAACTTCTAATGATGATCACATGGAGAAGAACTGTAAATGATTTTGAATTTGGCACAATCATTTTTTAGCGCTCAAGAAGAATAGCTAAGCTATATTTTCTTTCTTTCAGACTTATAAGACAGTCATATCAGAGCCAGCCAAGCACACAGAACATACAGCCGATTTCAAAGGGAAGAAAAAAGCAGGGCTACATCCATTTCAAGGTAAAGTGAATTTCTAATTGGACTATTCTTTTTCTGGTTTTTGCTTTGCTGGTCCTGGGGCTTTAACTCAGGGCCTAGGTGCTGTCCCTGAGCCTGTTTGTGCTCAAGGCTTGTATTCTACCACTTGAGCCACAGTGCCGCTTGTGGCTTTCTCTCAGTAGTTTGTTGGAGATAAGTGTCTCATGGGCTTTCTTGCACAGGCTGGCTCTGAACTGTGATCCTCAGATCTCAGCCGCCTGAGTTGCTAGGATTATAGACGTGAGCCACCGGTGCCTGGTTTTTACTATTCTTTGGAGGCACTAATTCCCATCATCTTAGAACAGAGTTGTGGCTTGCAAACATAAGCTGGAATGGCTCCGTGCAGGAATTACATTCAGAAAAGAAAAACCCAACCGAAACCCAAAGAATGTTGTGGAGGGTTTTGGGGTGAGTGCACTTGACGAGTGAACATGTTAATTTATACTGATGACCCGTGGTTTGACTTCTTTGCACGGCAGTATTGTCTTTCCCTCGCTCAGGCATCCGTTCATGCAAGCAGAGTTTTAGCACCCGTCTCCCTCGGCAGCCTGACCCTTCACATTCCTGATGACTGTCCTAAGTCACCGTGCTGCTACATTGTTTTCACTAAGACCACCTCAGGGTCTTTGCACAGAGCATGCTAGATGTTATCAGGGGTGGGATTTTTGTTGTTGTGGTTCCTTTGCCAGTTCTGGAGGCTCCAGCTCTGGGCCTGCGCACTGTCACCTGGCTGCGTCATTCAAGGTCGCATCCTACCACTGGTGCCGCAGCTCCACTTCTGGCTGTTTGCAGGTGAATTGGGGATAAGAATCTCTCGGGTTTGCCTGCCCAGCGTGGCTTTGAAACACAATCCTCAGACCTCAGCCTCCGGAGTAGCTAGGGTTACGGGTGCGAGCCACTGGCCCCGGGCATTTTAGCTTCTTTTCACAGTAGCACTGTGAGGTCGGTAGGGATTTCCAGGGTTCCTGTTTGGCAGATGATAAAACTGAGGCTGACCTCTCAGAGTTGTGATTTCCTCAGTCAGCAGCTAGAAAGATGACTTCCCAGGAGGTTGAAGTTTCACGATCTTACCATGAGAGTGAGTAATCTTATCTATGCACGTTTTTTTAAGTTCAAAAGAGTTCATAGGAGCTGGGTGCCTGGTGGCTCACGCCTGTCATCCTAGCTACTCAGGAGACGGAGAGCTGAGGATCGTGGTTCAGAGCCAGCCTAGGCAGGAAAGTCCATGAGACTCTTATCTCCCAGAAAACGGGAAGTGGCACTGTGACTCAAAAGTGGCAAAGCACCAGCCTTGAATGAAAGTGCTCAGGGACAGCACCTAGGCCCTGAGTTCAAGCCCCAAGGCTGACAAAAAGAACGCTTTTATGGGAAAGCAGACCTCCATTTTCCTTCCAAGAGGCTCTGAATCCTGAAGAGTCTCCGCGCTCCTTGAACAACAGCTTTGCAGAAACCTTTCCTTGCCTTGCTCTTCCGCTTTGCAGTTCACCTTGCCGTTTACCACGCGCGTGGATCTAGTTCACTCTCTCCCGTGATTGCCTTGTTTCCTGTGCCCGTGTTCTTTGGATTAACATCCCGCCTCATGAACTAAATCTTGAAGGACTTTTGGTTTTTCTTTTCTGTGCCAGAGAACAGAAAACTAGAGGGCACCCCAGAAGACAAGGAAGAGTATTCGGGAGCCACTGAAGAGTGTGACTTGGGAGCCGAGGCGAGAAGCCTGGAGGAGACTCCAGAGGCCGAGGCGGTCGAGGAGGCCACCCCAGCGGAGGCCACGCCGGTGGCTTCTGCCACCGGGCCAGAGGTTCCAGCTGAGGCCCCGGGCAAGAGCTGGGAGGCCCGTTCCGCAATGGGCCCCGAGGTGAGTCACGCAGCGCCGGACCAGGAGTGTCCCCACTGTCCCAGCCATGGCACCCCAGGGAGCCCCGAGCCGGGCCACGCACCGCCGCCAGCCGCCCCCCGGCCCTGCGCCCATCACGATGTCCCGGAAGGCGCCGGCGTGGACCAGGAGATGGCCTCGGCCCACGACCAGTAGCCCGCTGCGTAGAACGCGCCTCAGGATCGCCAGGCGCCGCTGACCGCCTCCCCCTAGCGCTCAGGGGCGCCCCTTCAGAGGACATCCGCGTGCCTTGAAGATTGGGGGTGTCTGCCGACAGGTTCCTAGACGGAGGGATTCCAGATGTTGCATGGTTTCCTACTGTCTAAAAATCAGACTCTGTCACTGCAGTCCAGCTTCCATAGTTTTACCTTTGAATTCACATCTCGCATTACTGGAATTGAGTTAGCTACCCAGCTTGGATTCATTCTGCCTGCTCTATCTTTGCCTTCCCTTATTGCGTGTAGATCTGAATTACTGAGTTTGGTTTGAACTCATTTAAATAAAAAGAGAAAGTGTTTATAGCGTTTCTGTTCTTATCCGCAAAGACCTACAATGCAGAGAAATATATGGCACGTGACTACACACATACCACACGAAGGAACTAGATTTCTGTAACAGGATTGAAGACAGAAGAACGCTTAAGGACAATCACGTGCTTCCCTTCCCCCATCTGGGTTACATAAGGGATTGTGCAGGTGTTTCCACTAAAAGTCAAACAGCGTCTAATGCGGGTTTACGTTTATGTCAGGATTCAATTATTCCTTCATGCATGCATGCATTCAACAAAGATTGACTGGGCACCTACTTCCTACTAATGAGACTCTGTTTTAAGTACTCCTCAGCCTACAGTCTAGAGTGGGAGCAGGTAATAAGACAGCCAACAGAAACAGAAATTGTAAATGCTGACTGGTATGGAAGTTATCATTTGTACACAGGGCAGCCAGAGAAAGCCTGATGAAGGTATTTTTTTTGGTTTTGTTTTATGCCTATCCTCGGGCTTGAACTCAGGGCCTAGGTGCTATCCCTTAACTATTTTTTTCCTACTCAAAACTAGCACTTTAGTTTTGGAGCCACCATTCCACTTTTGACTTTTTAGTGTTTCATTGGAGATAAGAATATTTCTGTCTGGGCTGGCTGTAACCCCACTCAGGAGACTAAGACAGAAAGATCTTGGATTGGGCTAGGGATATGGCCTAGTGGCAAGAGTACTTGCCTCCTATACATGAAGCCCTGGGTTCAATTCCCCAGCACCACATATATAGAAAACTGCCAGAAGTGGCGCTGTGGTTCAAGTGGCAGAGTGCTAGCCTTGAGCAAAAAGAAGCCAGGGACAGTGCTCAGGCCCTGAGTTCAAGCCCCAGGACTGGCAAAAAAACAAACAGAAAAACAAAACTCAAGAGTTTGCAGTGGCTCACACCTGTAATCCTAGCTACTCAGGAGGCTGAGCTCCGAGGATAGTGGTTCAAAGGCAGCCTGGGCAAGAAAGTTCATGAGACTCTTCAATTAGCCACCGGAAAACTTGGAAGTGGCACTGTGTTCAAAGTGGTAGAGTACTAGCCTTGAGTGACTGCTCGGAGACAGTGGCTGGATCCTGAGTTCAAGCCCCACAACTGAAAAGAACAAACAGACTCAGAGTGGGATAGAGTATGAGGTCTTAACTGTAAGGCATCTTATAAAGGATGAAAACGGGTAGTAGACTCACTTAACCAAGATAACTTCTCTTGGGTTAGGGGTTTAAAGAATGATTAGCTATACAATGCAGCACACTTTCCAATCCATATTGGTTATCAAAAACATATGGAACAAACTTGAATAGTTATTTGCGATAACTATTTCTATTTTTTAATGAGAATTTTCTGTTCTAAAGCACAGTGTCCTCCACAGCCAGCATTTGAGAGTTCAAGCTGGATTCAGGGAACATTAGATTCTGAACGTGTTAGTAGTTTCTGTGCCAGCTATTGGCATGATCGGATAGCACCCACTGACTATCCAGCAGCACATGATTAAGCACATTTAATAATGGTTTTCTCACAACTCACTAAAGAAACGTCTGGGAAACGTTTACGTTTTTGCTAAGTCGTGAATGAACAAGTTAGAAGATTTTTGAACAAAGATTGTGTTAGGGCCCCACAAACGTCTGCTGAGTATAATCGTGAGACTTAGGGTGTTGTGGTCTGTTCTCTAGAGCGACACCTAGGAGAGGCCAATGGCTTCATTGGCCAATGTTTTTTTTTTTTGGTTTTTTTTTTGGGGGCCAGTCCTGTGGCTTGGACTCAGGGCCTGAGCACTGTCCCTGGCTTCTTTTTGCTCAAGGCTAGCACTCTGCCTCTTGAGCCACAGCGCCACTTCTGGCCATTTTCTGTATATGTGGTGCTGGGGAATTGAACCCAGGGCCTCATGTATACGAGGCAGGCACTCTTGCCACTAGGCCATATTCCCAGCCCCTGGCCAATGTTTTTTAACTTACAACATGAGAATTTTCATCGGACTTAACCTAAGTACATTCGAAAAAGTACATCTTGAGAAAAGTTCAGATTGGTTCACTTCATTAACACCATAGCTACTGGGTCTGGGAGTGTGGCTCAGTGGTAGAGTGCTTGCCTAGCATGCATGAAGCCCTGGGTTTGATTCCTCAGCCCCACATACACAGAAAAGCCAGAAGTGGGCGCCGTGGCTCAAGTGGTAGGTAGGCGCTAGCCTTGAGCAAAAGAAGTTCAAGGACAGTGCTCAGGCTCTGAGTTCAAGACCCAGAACTGGCAAAAACAAAAAATCATAGCTACTTACCAGGCACTGGTGGCTCACACCTATAATCCTGGCTCCTCAGGAGACGGAGATCGGAGGATTGCAGTTCAAAGCCAGCCCAGGCAGGAGAATCAGTGAGACTCTTACCTCTAATTAACCTCCAGAAAACCGGAAGTAGAGCTGCAGTTCCAAGTAGTGGATCTCTAACCTTGAGCCAAAGAGCTCAGGAATCAGCCACAACCAACAAAAGAGTTCAAGCCCTACAACCAACAACAACAGCAACTAATAATAATACAATAGCTGCTGCCTCGCGTCCGTGGCTCACACCTGTAATCCCTAGCTACCGCAGAGGCTGGGGTCTGAGACTCACGGCTCTAAGCCAGCTCAGGCTGGGAGCCCATGAGACGCTTATCTCCAGTTGACCAGCAGAAAAGCTGGAAGGGAAGCGAAGGACGGTCCCCAGCCCCTGAGTTCAAATCCCAGTACCAGCACACAATAGAAATTATAGTTGCTAAGGTCAACAGAACTTACTTGGGTTATATAGAGAGTAATGAAATTTCCAGATACATCTTTTTAATAAATGAGCTAACTTGTCTTTCTTTTTCTGTTGAAAGCCCACTTAGTTATTCTAAATGGCGTGTTCATTCTGTTTATACGTTTTGTTTTGCTTGCCAGTCCTGAGCCTTGGACTCGGCCTGAGCACTGACCCTGCTAGCTCAAGGCTAGCGTTCTATCACTTGAGCCACAGCGCCACTTCCGGCTTTTTCTGTGTGTGTGTGTGGTGCTGGGGAATCGAACCCAGGGCTTCATGCACTCAAGTCAGGCGCTGTACCGCTGAGCCACATTCCCAGCCCGTTTGTACTTTTCTCAAGGGAGCATTCTACTTGGCAGTCTGTTGCTCAGGCCTTCGTCAGACCGTTGCCCCTCACCCCTTCATCAGTAAGCGGGAGCCGGGCGGGCGTGTGGGGCCGGCAGTGCCTTCTGCCCTTGAGGTCAAGCGTCCCTGCGCAGTCAGCGTCCGTGAGAACTGCGGCCGCCGGCAGATTCCAGGGCAATTACGCACGCCGCCGCCTCGCATTAGCTCAGCCTCACTGTGCCTGAAGAAGCGGGCTGTTCTCAAGTGTGTAAACCTGACTCTTCACATCAGAGTGACTGGCTGTCTCCTCAGCTGAGAGTTGAACAGTCACCCCAACTCACATCACTCCGCAAAGTGCATTCAAGAAGCAGGTCGGTGCGGGAAGCTTGGTAGGAGGGCTTATATAAAGCTCTTGCACTGATACTAGTTTTTTGCCCACTGATGTCTCACTTCAAAAGAATTATTCGTGAGAATGACAGTAATAAAACTAGGTCCCCAGTACCATCTTAATTTGTTTTTACCCACTGGCTATTTTGATTTCAGTAGTATTTCCTGATTTTCTCAAAACTCAATTTCCCGTTCCTGCATGACTCTTGGCAGAACTGCTCGTAGAGTCTTTGTCAGTGGTCATAGCTGACCAGCATCATCAGGACTTTAATCAAGTCTCAATACATTGAAATCTGTATAAATACATAGTCAAAAAGACATGGTAAAGCCCGGTGCTGGTGGCTCACGCCTGTCATCCTAGCTACCCAGGAGGCTGAGATCTGAGGATCGTGGTTTGAAGCCAGCCCAGACAGGAAACGCTATGAAACTCATATCGGCAATAAACTACTAAAAAAAAAAAAAAGCCAGAAATGGTGCTGTGGCTCAAGTGGTCGAATGCTAGCCTTGAGCAAAAGAAGCTCAGGGATAGCACTGAGGTCTTAATAGATAGCTATCATCTACATCCAGTAAAAATAAAAGTCAAGGGCAGAGGGCATGGGTAAAGTGGCAAAGGGCTTTCCCAGCAAACAAAAGGCCCAGAACACACACACACACACACACACACACACACACACACGAAATACCAGCGTTGGTTGGAAGCATGGCTCGGCTGGTAGAGTGGCAGCCACTGAGTCCTAGCTCTCTGGAGCAATGTGGAAAGCCTTGCTCCCCACAGCTGGAGGTTACACTTAGGAGCGAGCAAGGCGGTGTGCCAGCCTGCATCTAGCAGAGCCTGGGCCATGGTGGGCAGGCAGCCCCTTTATACCAACCAGGAGAGGCTGGACCTGGCGGGCTCTGCTCCTGGGAGGCCTTGCTACACATCCTGGAGTCTAAGACCCAGGATCTACACGGCGGAACGTTTGAGCTCTGGCGGATGAAGTGGAAGTGGAGTGTGCCCAAATGGACCCCAGAGGACGGGGCCTCTTTTCCCTCCTGCACCAGCTAATGGGCTCCCAGGCCCCTCCCCATCTGGAGGGTGCAGCGCTTGCTCACCATCTGTAGCTAGTGCCTCCCACTGACCCCTCGGCTGTTCCCCAGAGTCCTCGGTCTTGCTCCAAATGTTGCCAAGCACATAAACAAGGGGCGCTGTCTCGGTCGGTGTCTGTCTTTCTGTCTCGGTCGGTGTCTGTCTTTCATAGGACTGGGTTTGAACTCGGCTTCATGCGTGCATGCTTGCTAGGCTGTCTGGTGCTTAACCACATGAGTCGTACCTCCAGCCCTGTTTTATTTTTATTTTTTGAGATGGAGTCTTGAGAACTTTTCTGCCCAGGTTGGCTTCTGATTTCAGTCCCCCTGAGCTTCCTGAATGGCTAGGACTACAGGCATGAGTCACCAGAGCCTGGCTAAGTAAAAGGGAACACTGAGAGGGTGCCTGAGTTTCTCTGTGAGTGCCGGCGTGTGTGTGTGTGTGTGTGTGTGAGTGTGTGTGTGTGTGTGTGTGTGTGTGTGTGTGTGTACTGGAGCTTGAACCCGGTGCCTGGTACTCTCATTTTGTCCTTTTCACTCATGGCAGGCACTCTACCACCTGAGCCAAATCTCTAGTCCAGATTTTTTGCTGGTTACTTGGAGAGAAAGTCTTGCAAATGCTTCTTTTGAACCCTGATCCTTAGATCAAGCTAAGCATGAGCCAGCAGCACCCCAGTATGAATATTATATTTCTTTTCTTTTTGCCAGTCATAGGGATTGAACTCAGGGCCTGGGCACTGTCCCTGCGCTTCTTTTGCTCAAGGCCAGCACTCTACCGCTTGAGCCACAGCGCCACCTTTGACTTTTTCTGTTTATGTGGTACTGAGTAATTGAACCCAGGGCTTCGTTCATGCTAGGCAAGCGCCATTCTACCACTAAACCACATTGCCAGCCCAGTATTATATTTCTTTAACATGGAAAAGAAATACAGTACTGAGAATCCAGTCAATTCAAATAAGAAGAGGAAGTGGCACTGTGGCTCAAGCGGTAGCACACTAGCCTTGAGGTGAAGAGCTCAGAGACAGCACCCAGGCCTAGAGTTCATGCTCTGTGATGGACAATACATAAAAAAACAAACAGCAAATAAGAAGACTCAGCTATGGCATTTGAAAACCTTAGGACTTTAGAAAAAGTCTAAAAAGAATCCTTTTCCATCTCTCTGCCTGAGTCCCGGAGAGAACGAAATCTCCACAGAGAAACAGAAGGTGCAGCAGACGGTATCTGCAGAACGGTGCTACTGTTCCTGCCGGCATCTTCCATAACCAGAAAAAACAGAGCCGCCCCTGTCCTTCCCCAGACTCTGGGGCCTCGTGACCACAGCCGCAGCGAGAGCCGCAAACGCTCCGCAGGCAGCAAACACGGACAGGCGGCCCGTGGGCTCTCCCTCCGCGAGAAGGGCGTCTAGATAGGATAGCCCCCACAGCTGAAGAATAGCTTTACAAAAGAAACCTCCTTCAGTTTTAAACCATCAGTTGTTACTAGGTTGTTTTTTTTTAAATTATCTTTGGTGGGAAGTTTTACTTAAAAAAAAAAATCCAGCTCAGGGGTGAGGGGAGGGAAGATAATTAAAAAAAAAAAATTCCATTCCTCCGAATAGTTTGAAAATAATTCTTCTTTTATTTAAGACATATTTTGAAGTAATTTCCTGTTTTGTTTTCAGAAATGTCAACTATGTGATAGGGATAAGGAAAGATCTACTTGAATTTGGAACAGATAGTACTTACGTAAGGCTCTAGCTAAACTTTCTCAAGAATAAGTATGTGCTTGCTGTCCTTTGCATTTGGTGCTAATGATTAGACTCAAAATCGAAAAGTTGTTTCTCCTTTTTGTTTTAATAATTAGGATGGGGACTGGGAATATGGCCTAGGGGCAACAGTGCTTGCCTTGTATACCTGAAGCCCTGAGTTCGATTCCCCAGCACCACATATATAGAAAACGGCCAGAAGGGGCGCTGTGGCTCAAGTGGCAGAGTGCTAGCCTTGAGCAAGAAGAAGCCAGGGACAGTGCTCAGGCCCTGAGTCCAAGCCCAGGACTGGCTAATAATAATAATAATAATAATAATAATAATAATAATAATTAGGATGGCAAAGGCTCCCAGATGCGTTTTGAGGTTGCCTGGACTATCGGACCAACCATCGTCTTTGATTCCCTTCTGAATTTGGCTGCTGGCTCTGTGATTTGCTGAGATGGAAGGCTGACCGTCCTATCGCTTTGCATCTGTTTTTCTCTGTCAGGTGGAAATGTATGAACGGACTTTCTCCTTAGCCATCGGTGTTGCTGATGTGGAGCCTGAGCCCTTTCAGCCCCTGCCCAGGAAACCACAAGGCCGCGTAGGACCACGCAGGCCCTCCTTGTCAGGCATTTCATATCAACCGTAGCAGACAGTGTGGACGCTTGTGTCCACGCTTGTTTCTTTCGCTCAACATAGTGCCATTGTTTCTTAGAAAGAACCTGGAGGGAAATATTTGTGGCTGATGAGTGAGCTTCGTTTGAAAGCCATCTTCCTGACTTAAAGAATATACAAGAAGTTGTGTGATCAACTCATGCCAGGGAAGGAAGCAGCGCCCTCTACTGTCCATTGAGAATTTCTGCGTTCTCGATTTTTCTGACAGCCTACTCTTCCCCCTGCTGGTCAGAAAAAGGAAATGCTAAGATAACACGTATTTCCAAAGCCAGTAGCTGGTGGCGCACCCCTGTAATCCTAGCTACTCAGGAGGCTGAGATCTGAGGAGCATGGTTTGAAGCCAACACAGACTTGTATCTTCAGTTAATCAGCAAAAGCTATGGCTCAAGGGGTAGATCACCAGCCTTGAAAGAAAAAGCGAAAGGACAAAGCATAGGTTCTGAGTTCAAGCCCCTGTACTGGCACAACAATAAATAGATGGATAAATAAATAAAATTTAAGACTCCATTAAACAAACTGCATCCTAGGTCCTCCACAAGTTCTGAAAGGAGAGACGCTACACTTGGGATTTCGCGTGAAAGTTCTTTTTTTTGTTTATGGTAGTCCTCTTAAAATGTTTTCTATTGTTATAAAGGTGCTGTACAGAAGGGTGACATAAATATGGGAGCGTGCATTTCTCTCTGGACAGGGTCACCCCTCCCTCACGCTGTCTACTGGAGCCCTCCTCTTTGTGGGTGTGTGCTGATAATGGGGCGTCTCACCCTTGATAGTCTCTTCGGCTCAGGGCTGGGTGCTCTGTCCCTGGAGCCGCCCTTCAGTCTCGCACACGGAACCAGGCAGGATAAGCTCCCTCTGCCCATCCCTGGCCCCAGGGGGCCGCGAGCATCCCAATCTCAGTGAAACAAGCAGCAAGACCTCGGACGGAACCCACAGGCTACGTGTCTACGCCGCGGTAAATGACAAGCCACGCCAACAAAGCCTGTTCTGTCCTCCCAACTTGAAAGGTCAACCTTCAGAGCAACGGCGTCGAGTCTATGTAAAGCTGTGGTGTTTCATATGACTACACATTGGCAAAATATCAAAATGAATGAATTTGATCGTTACTGTTCATATAATAATTACTGCAGTTTTCTACTGATGTGTAGTAAAGGCAATCATAACTCATAAATATTTATGTTTTCACAATTTTCATTTCTACAAATCATCAGTTATTTAGCTGTAATCAAGATTTTCACAATGATGTTTGCTAATGTTATGATTCTAAGTCCAAAAATAAAGCATGGGCTGGGGATATAGCCTAGTGGCAAGAGTGCCTGCCTCGGATACACGAGGCCCTAGGTTCGATTCCCCAGCACCACATATACAGAAAAAACGGTCAGAAGCGGCGCTGTGGCTCACGTGGCAGAGTGCTAGCCTTGAGCGGGAAGAAGCCAGGGACAGTGCTCAGGCCCTGAGTCCAAGGCCCAGGACTGGCCAAAAAAAAAAAAAAAAAAAAAAAAAAACAAAAATAAAGCATAACTGTGTGCAAAGGATAAAAAAAATCTGCGTGTGTGGTAATAAAAATTATAAAGTGGATGTAAAAGTCTAATCTATTTGTAGCTATTCTCAAAGCAGTTGTTTTTCTTGAAAAATATTTGGCTATGAAATCCCCAAAAATGTAAATTACAATTAATTGGCATCACATTTAAAAACTTACTTTTAAAGGATCGATTTTCATTTCATTTATGTATGTATGTGTGTATTTATTAATTGTCTTTTTCATTTATTTTGGTACTGGTGATCAAACCCAGGAGTTGCACTTGCTAGGCAAGCACTTTGCCACTGAGCTACATCCCAGCCCTATTTATTTATTTTTTGGTCAGTCATGGGGCTTGAACTCTGATCGTGGGTACTATCCCTGTGCTCTTCAGCTCAAGGCTAGCACTCTACCACTTGCGCCACAGCAACACCTCCAGTTTTCTGCTGGTTGACTGGAGATAAGAGTCTCACAGACTTTCCTGCCTGGGCTGGGTTTGAACTGAGATCCTCAGATCTCAGCCTCCTGAGTAGCTAAGATTACAGGTGTGAACCACCAGCGCCCAGCTTAAAGTGTTTCTATAAAGGTAAGTACTCACCTAATATTGTGCTTTAACAAATTATAGAGGGGCTGGGAATATGGCCTAGTAGTAGAGTGCTCGCCTCATATACATGAAGCCCTGGGTTCGATTCCCTATCACCACATATATAGAAAAAGCTGGAAATGGCACTGTGGCTCAAGTGGTAGAGTGCTAGCCTTGAGCAAAGAGAAGCCAGGGACAGTGCTCAGGCCCTGAGTTCAAGCCCCAGAACTGGCAAAAACAAATAAATAACAGAGATGAGCACCTTCTACAAGGAGCAGAAGCAGGTTTCTCTTGGCTCACAGTTTTGGATGATGCTAGTCTGCCGTCGGTCCCGTTGGTTTGGATGTGAGAGGAACACATGGTAAACTAAAGCTGCTCACATCCTAGTCAGGACGCCACGGAGACAAAAAAAAAAGAGCCGTGGTCTGGAGTCTCTCCCTCCACTTGCAGGCCAGTGTCCTAGCGACCTGAGGACTGCTCTTCTCCCCTTCCAGGCCAGTGCCCCCAGGGATCTCATTATTATTATTATTTTTCCAGTCCTGGGCCTTGAACTCAGGGCCTGAGCACTGTCCCTGGCTTCTTTTTGCTCAAGGCTAGCAACTCTGCCACCTGAGCCACAGCACCTCTTCCAGCTTTTTCTATATATGTGGTGCTGGGGAATCGAACCCAGGGCTTCATGGATACGAGGCGAGCACTCTGCCACTAAGCCACCTTCCCAGCCCCTACTCTCGTTATTTTTAATAGGGTATTACTTTTTCTTGCCAGGACAGGCCTGGGCTGCAGTCCTCTTGCTTGTGCTTCCCCACATAGCTGGGTGAGGTGATACGCACGTCTCCTTACTCGAAATGAAGTTTCCCCACAATTTTCCCAATACTGGTGTCAAACCGCGACCCCCCCAATCTCAGCCTCCCAAGTGGGTAGGATATTATGAGTATGAGCCACCACGCCCAGGTAGACCTCACTTCTTGAAGACGGGCCTGCCCTCCCAACAGTGCCATCTGGGGAACTGAACCTTCAACACATGGGCTTTGGTGCTGGTGGGGGGGCGGGGGACATTCAACATCCATACGATTTCAATTACCTACTTACTATTCCCTACAAACATGGATGACGTGATTACCCCATGCTTCATCCACAACTATGTGGCGGTCGACTCTAAGATGGCTGGGCTGCATATCCAGTATGGAGATTGTGGAGGAAAAGCTGCGGAATGAGTCTGAATGTAGGTCATAGAACTCGATGAGCCTCTTGATCTCAGCTCGGCTGCTGGGGGCCGGGGGAAGCTGGCAGGCGTGGACTGGCATTCAAGCAGGCCCTCATAGAAAGGCACCGAGGCCCCGGCAAGGGGCGCGTGCTTTCCAGTGACGGGGCCGAGCGCTTTGGAAATAGATTCTCCAGTATCAGCCCCAGTCCCAGTTATGGACCCACCCAACAGTTAAACATCACGAAAGACTGAGGAACAGAACAGCCCCGCCCAGCTGCTCCTCAATGGTGAGAGCGGATACGTCGTGATCATGGACGTGTTACGACGTTAAGTAATGCATGGGTTTTGCACGCTTTTTTTTTTTTATTAACATCAAATAGTTGCACAAGGGAATTTCATTTTGAAAATGATCAAACTCCCGCCCTCCCTCGAAATCCCTTGTCCTGGATGATTTTGTTATACATTACACAATAAGGACAGCCGACCTGTATACAAACATAACTGTCATGTGCTGTGATTATAAATAAAATACCAATTCGTGAATAGCTCTGGAACTACAAATTGAGTGAAAGCAAGAAGAGAAAACTTTGGTCTTCATGTGTGTTTGTCAGCCTTTTGTTGCTGCAATGGAATATCTGAGAGAAGCTAACTTATAAAGTAAGGCAGCTAGCCGGGCGGGCGCCACGTGTACAAGTTATCCCAATCAATCCCACCCTCTCTCCTTTCTTCCCATTCTGCAACAATTTTGTTGCCTTATAAAAGTGTTGCTAATCTCTTACTCAGAAAATGTTGGGAGGGCTGGGGATATGGCCTAGTGGCAAGAGTGCCTGCCTCATATACATGAGGCCCTGGGTTCGATTCCCCAGCACCACATATACAGAAAATGGCCAGAAGTGGCGCTGTGGCTCAAGTGGCAGAATGCTAGCCTTGAGCAAAAAGAAGCCAGGGACAGTGCTCAGGCCCTGAGTCAAGCCCCAGGACTGGCCAAAAAGAAAAAAATTTTTTTTTTGGAAATTAAAAGATATTACGCAATGGTTTTGGGAAAAAGAAAACAAGATAAATCCAGTTTCGAAGTAAACTTCCTCAGGGAAACGGAACAGAAATCCTTCGGATTCTTTTAGATTTGTTCCCAGCCGTTTCTAGCTTTCAGGCTTGGGGGTGCACTAAACGTATTCAACGGGAGAGGGCGCGCAGCCAGAGTTTCAAACACCTGCTCTCCCATGGCAAAAGGAGGCCAGGGCCAAGACGGTGGGAATGACTGGAGCAGACAGACAGAGGGGCAACCGAGCAATGCTTGACGGGGACTCATAGTTAAACTCATTCTCAGGGTGAGGAGGAAAACTGCACTTGAGGAAGAAAGTGGATCTTCACATGATTTCTCTTTCATTCTAGAAAGCACAATCTGCAACTTGGCGAGAGAATCTGTGAGGGGCACTCAAAACCGGAGGACATGGTGTAATGGACCTAAATTCTCAGTGTGGCAACAAGAAACACTGACTGACCAGATCATTCTGTGTGTTCCCCTAAATAGGCTAAGGCTAGACTACAACAGGGCCAATAGTTTGAATCATACCGATACTTCCTGTCATCAATTTTATGCATGCTAGGCAAGCACTCTACCACTAAGCCACATTCTCGGCCCTCTTAGTGCTTCTTCATTAATTTTTTACAAGTGTGTATGATACTATTATTATAATGAGACATAAACAGGATAAGTAACCATAACATATTTGAGTGCCAAAATTTGCACTATTGTGCACTTTCTATATTTATTAGCTCATTTAATTTTTGTGGAAAGCCTAGAAGGTAAGCAATATTATTTTCTATCTACCATAACTAATTTTATCCGTAACCCTATCAATTAGGCCCTATTACTATGGCTTTCTATAGAGCTAAATGGAGATGGACTCACTCCAAGATGAACTTGGTCAAGGCTGTACATCTAGTAGGTCGTGGAGCTGGAAATTGAATGACTTGTCTTGCTGGAGCCTGCGTTTTAATCACACTTGGATCTGTTTGCTGCACTGTGCAACCCCATTCTAGATTCAGTCTTACATCCCGAGGGAGGAGGGAAGACTTGAGCTGGATAGGGCAGTTGTCCATCTTCTCATTCCATTGGCCGGGGAGTGAGGGCGGGGCGGGCGGGCCTCTCGGGTTTGGTGAGGAGGGAGGGGCATGGTGTGGGCTCAGGTGACTCTGGCAGGTTGGCTCACTGCCTAGCTGGAGTGAGTGTTGCTTTGAAGGTTTTCCTGTTGTTTCTGAGGACACGCCCAGGCAGGCTGCGGCTTCCCAGCGCCATGGGTGACTGTGGGAGGCAGGGAGGATAGAGACCAAGTTTTCTCGCCACTTTGGCATCTTCTTAAGAAATTTCCAGGAATTGTTCTGAACATAAAACGTTTTTCTAAAATTGGGCCTTGCTGATTCTGGAGGCTAACCCTTCTGAAAGATATGAAGTTGCTGTCTACAATAATTATAAGCGAATGCCAAGTATAGTGTTGGGTTCAGGGTGAATCAAACCCAAAGCTTGTAGTGAGTTAAAGGGAGAATAATCAATTTGGTGGTGGTGGTGGTGAAGTGTGTTGGGAAACCCCAAACTTTCAAGGAGGAGATCATGGATGAGCTGGACTCTGATGGCTAGGTAGGCCTGGCAGGACAAAGGAGGGAGCTGTGTGTGTGAGAGAGAAAGAGAGAGGGAGAGAGAGAGAAAGAGAGGGAGAGAGGGAGAGGGGGAGAGAGAGAGAGAGAGTCAGTCCTTGGGGCTTGAACGCAGAAACTGGGTACTGTTCCTTAGTTTTTCTTTTTTTTTTGTCTTGGGGCTTGAACTCTGGGCCTGGACGCTGTCCCGGAGCTCTTCAGCTCAAGGCTCTACCACTTGAGCCACAGCACCACTCGCAGGTTTGTTTTTTGTTGTTGTTGTTCTTGTTGAAGGCTGGAACTCTACCACTTGAACCCCAGCTCCACTTCTGGCTTCTTGCTGGTTAATTGGAGAAGTTTCTTGGTTTTGTCTGTCTAGACTGGCTTTGAATGAAGACCCTTGGATGTTGGCTAGGATGACAGGTGTGAGCCACCAGATCAGGAGGGAGTTTTGTGTCAGAGAATCATTCTTAGCAGAGACACCTGGGTGGGGGAGTGACCCAGGAGTAGCCGTTGACGGCGGTGCGCGGACTATTGTGAAACAAGGTGGGAAGGCACTGGGCTGCTCTGCAGGGCCTGTCAACATGGGGGATCCCGGGTGAACGCATCGTCAGGGAACAGCACATCTACGCTTCATAGACATTCATCTGGAGGGATTTATAAAACCAGCTGGAATTTCAATGTGTTGTTTAGCAATCTGCACGAAATACAATGGATCCTTTATTTTTATTTTGTCAGTCCAGGGGCTTGAACTCAGGGCACTGTCCCTGGCTTCCTTTTTCTCAAGGCTAGCACTCTGCCACTTGAGCCACAGATCCCCTTCTCGCTTTTTGTGATTAACTGGAGTTAAGTGTCTCGAGGACTTTCCTGCTGGGCTGTCTTCAAACTCAGGTCGTCCGAGCTTAGCTTCCTGAGTAGTTAGGATTTCAGGTGTGACCCGCCAGCACCTGGATTTTTCACTTTACACTGAAGATTAGGAAGTGAAACCTGCTCGTTAAAGCTGGCTTCCCATTGAGACCATTAGAAATTCTAAACAGGATAAAGCATGACCCACCTTAAATACGTCAAACAATTTAATAAAGTAATAAAATGCTCATATCTGTAATCTTAGCTTCTTCCTTTTTTGGGGGGGGGGTTGGTTTGTTATGGTGCTTGAACTCTGGTCCTGGGTGCTGTCCCTGAGCTCTTCAGCTCAAGGCTAGTGCTCTACCACTTGAGCCACAGCGCCATTTCTGGTTTTCTGGTGGTTAATTGGGGATAAGAGTCTCAGAGACTTTCCTACCCAGGCTGGCTTTGAACCTAGATCCTCAGATCTCAGCCTCCCGAGTAGGTGGGATTACAGGTGTAAGCCACCAGTGCCTGCTAGCTTCTTGGTTCAAGGCTAGCCTGGGTAAAAAGTTAATGAGCCCCTCAACTCGGCCAATAAAAAAAGCAGGGCCTGGCCATATGCATGTATACTAGCTATGTGGGAACTGTAGACTGGAAGACTGCAGTCCAGCTCAGACAGGGCAGAAGGTGAGAACCTATTGTAAGCTATTCAAATCAAACCAACTTCCAACTAAAACACTAAAAATAAAACTGCTTGAAAATACATAAAGAACTCTGATTACATAATGGAAACTTACTTTTCTTGCAAGTATTCTGTGGTGAAGTTACACAAACAACTCGTGAGGACCTAACTTTCTTGCACATGGTGTTTCTTTAAAACTGTATACTTTCTACTTACTTTATCTGATTTTCCGCACTGATATTTAGCACTCTACCATCTGAGCCACATTTTGGTGGTTGATAGGAGATAATAAGAGTCTCGCAGACTTTCCTGCTCGGGCTGAAATCTGGAAGATCAACATTCGAGGCAAGCGTGGACAGAAGCACTGAGAACAACGCCTGTTACAGGCATTATTTGAGCTGGCGGCTGGTGGCTCACGCCTGCAATCTTAGCTGCCCAGGGGGCTGAGATCTGAGGATCATGGTTCAAAGCTAGCAGGGCAGGCCTGGGGCTTGGGAGTCAGGGCCTGAGCACTGCCCCTGGCTTCTTTTGCTCAAGGCTAGCACTCTACCACTTGAGCCACAGTGCCACTTCTGGCCTTTTCTGTTTATGTGGTGCTGAGGAATCGAACCCAGGGCCTCATGATGTTAGGCAAGCACTCTACTGCTAAGCCACATTCCCAGCCACGGGATAGATCTTTTTTTTTTATAACTTGTTTAATATACAATGTATAAATAATTGTGATTCATAAAAAGGCAAGATAGTACTAATAAGCCAAGGAGCGGTTTGGGAAATAGATGCCTCTATTTTGTAGGGGTGGTACTTGGGCTTGAGCTTCAAGCCTTCTGCTAGGTAGGCACTGTACTTGCTACTCCAGCCACACCTCCAGGCCAGAACCAGGTTTCTTTGTGGACCCAGAGAATAGGAGAGTTCTGAATACCTTCACTGTCAAAGCCAAGGGAGGGGCAGGGGGAGGGACGCATGTACCAACTCACAAACACGGCAGGGAAACACCAGCACACGTCTGGATTACGGCCCAGAACCACTTGCTCTTTAGAGAGCCCACAGACAAATTTTTATCTGGCTATTCTTGTGAACTCTGTAGTCACTGGCAGCCAGGGAGTTTGCCAACCTGCAATGGGCCATAGCTTGAGTTTGACTGCTGTCTGGATCACGCACAAGCCAGGCGCTTTTTGTGGCAGCCAGTTTTCTGCAGGCCCCTTGGCCACGCCCACCTCCTAGATTTCCTGTGGTGGGCAGTGGATTCGTTCTCAATTAGGGCTGGTCAATAGTATATGGCAGAAGGAATGGCATGGGGCGGGGGAAGGTTGGAAAAGGGGACACGGCTTATGTGTGCTCTCTTGGGCTACTCACTTTCAATGTTATTCGGGGCTGCGGTCTCATTTCATCACTGATGACACAAACACCCCAGGATTGGCTCAAAGCGCACATTTGCAAACGAGGAGAGGCAAGGGGGTTCCTGGCCACCAGGCTGAGAATTTAGTTTTCTTATGTTTCTGTTCTTGTTACTGCCATCCCTACACAAGGCCCTGGGGCCTGAAAGGACCCTCCTCTCATTTAACACTGATACAGACTCGGGAAAACGGCTGTTTCCTTCTTAACCTGTCATGCTGCAGATAGGCTAAAAATTTTAAGGACTTTCCTATATAATTAGAGAACACATAGGGGAAAAGAATATCAAAGCATTCTACCGAATGCACCTATTACGTAAAACTGAATCTATCTAGTTTCCTTAGATGCATATATATGGATGTACCCAGAAGACAAGTCTGGAAGCTATACCTGTGACAGAAAAGGTACAAGAGGGTTGGGTAGGTGAGGAAGAGAAGTTAGGAGTAGAAAGAAGACAAACTTTTTTTTTTTTTAAATAATGTTTGTTTTGTCAAGCCGTCAAGCCCGGTACTTGGGCTTGAACTCTGGGCCTGGGTGCTCATCCTTAGCTTTTTGCTCAAGGCTAACAGTTTACCACTTGAGTCACACAGCTCCACTTCCGGCTTTGTGGTTAACTGGAGATAAAAGTGGCTCACACCTATAATCTTAGCTACTCAGGAGGCTGAGGTCTGAGGATTCCAGTGAAACTTTTACCTCCAATTAATCAGAGAAAAAGCCAGAAGTAGAGCTATGGCTCAAGTGGTAGAGCACTAGCCTTGAACAAAAGCAGCTCAGGGACAGTGCTCAGGCCCAGAGTTCAAGCCCCAGGATTGGGGGATGTCTCTCAGACTTTTTTGACCAAGCTGGCTTCAAACCTTGGTTCTCAGATCAGCCACCTGAGTTGCCAGAATTACAAGCGTGAGCTACTAGCCCCTGGCTTTATTTTTTTCAGTCATGGGGCTTGAACTCAGAGCCTGGGCACTGTACCTGAGCTCTTCTGCTCAAGGCCAGAGCTCTACCATGCTGAGCCACAACTCAACTTCAGTTTTCTAGGATTAATGGAGATGATTATGGTCTTGTGGCTTTTCGTGCTTGGGCTGGCGTTGAACTGCAGTCCTCAGATCTCAGCCTAATGAGTAGCTAGGATTACAGGCCTAAGCCACTGGCCTCAGGATGAGCATGGGGCTTTACACTTTTATTTTGTATTTTGTGAAAGTTGGTAATAGGGAAATATTAATGGACCCTTTGTATAATTAGGACATAATGGATGTGACACAGAAACAAAGGTGAAAGCAATGCAGTTAGAACATGATCACTGCTGGGATTTCTGGCGACCACAGACCTTTCCCGACAGCTGAGGCCTCCCCCATGCTCTGTTGTTGTAAGATGTTCTGGGTGTCTTACTTGGCCCATCTCCCCAGGGGCTGTCTCTTCCCAGGACCTACTACCAAAGAGTCATCTCACAGAAATCAGCCCGGGCACCTTTAAGGCCAAATCTCTACCTGAGGTGTGGGCCACTACGAATTCTGGGAGCAAACATGGCCCAAACGCAGGGCTTAAAGCAACAATCTTGCTGGGCCTAGTGGTTCGTGCTAAGGCTAGGCATCTTAACTTCCAGACCAGTTTAGGCTAGAGTGAAGCCTTGACTCACAGAAAACCCCACATTTTAACTACAGGTCACTGGTTCCAGGCCGTTTCCGTGCGTTTGCCTCACTTTCCTTGGATCAGCAGACTCCCCAGACACGTTCTTCATATTGAGAAAGCCAGAGGCAAGTAGAAACATGTACAACGGGTGGAGGTGGAGGCCACACTCCAATCCACCAGAGCCTGCCCGTAGTCCTTGCAGCAAAAGCAAATCGAGAGCCAGGTGACAGGGGTTCATGCCCGTAGTCCTAGCCACTCGGGAAGCGGACATCTAATGAGGATCCTAGTTCAAAGCCAGTCAAATCCTGCAGACTCTGCTCTCCAAGGAAACCAGCGGCAAGCTGGAAGTGGTGGTGTTGTGAACTCCAAACGTGGGGTGCTACCCTTGAGGGAGGGAGGGCGGGAAGGAAGGAAGCAACAGCAGGAAGGCCCCGAGTCCAAGCCCCCGTCCTGGGGCACGCACACCGAGGAGGGAGTAGAAATCCGCTTTTCGTGGCGGGCACCAGGCGGGGTGGGGCACAGGAGGGTGTCCTTCGCCAGCCGGGCACTTTCCAGCTTGCTTCCCCTCGGCCATGGGAGATTCCTTTCTTTCCAGGGTGGCTAAGGGGAGCGGTGAGCCCCAGCGGCTTGGATGCGCCTTGGCATGGCCTGGCGCGCGTCCTGTAAGTTCACTGATGGAAACCGGTTCCAAAGGATCGCAGTGGTTCCCGTGCGCGATGGGGGGCACCCGGAGTCCTCTAGGGAGGGCCGGGGTGCACAGCACCCTTTCAGGGCGCATTGAAGGTTTGGGCGTTATCGGTTCCCCCTCCGGGCCCCCTAAAAACCATCGCACTGTCCGGGTTTCCCCAGCGTTCCGAGCGGAGCCAGAAGGCCCCCCCTCCCGCCCCCTGCCCCGAGCCGCTCCGGACGGCACCCACCTCCGAGGAAGCGGCCGGGCTCCTGGGGGGCCCCCCTCCCGGGCCAGGCTCGCGGTTCCAGGCGGTGCTGGGGCCGGGGAGCCCGGGGCGGGCCCGCGCTCGGGGACACACAGGGCCCTTTGTTCCGGCCAGCGGCGGCGGGGCGCAGGGCGGCGGGGCGCAGCGCGGCCCGGCACCGCGGGGGGCCCCGTCCCTTCTCCCCGCCGACCCGCGAGGAGCCACAAAGGTTCGCGCGGGCGCCGGCGGGCCCGGGGCCGCTCCGCAGCTGCGCGCTGGGCGGCGCCGACGGGCCGCCGGCCAAGGCGGGCGGGCGCCAACCGCCGCGCCGCGGGGCCGTTGGGCGGGCGGTAATTTCTGGGAACGGGGCGGGCGGGCGGGCGGGTGCGCCGGGCCCCGGCCCGGGCGAGCGGGAAGGCGGAGCGGGGCGGCGCCGAGCGCCACGTGCGTCACCGCGGGCGGGGCCCCCGTGCGTGCGTGCGCTCCCGCTCGCCCCGCCCCCCGGCCGCTCGCCCCGCCCCCGGCCCCGCCCCCCGCGCGCCGCTCGCGCGCCCGGCTTTCTCTCAGTCCAGGCGGAGCCGGGTCCGGAGTTTGGGGCGCCCCCTCCCGCGCTGTCAGAGCCGACCGCGGGGAGGGCGCGCGTGCCGAGGGGAGGACCGGGTGGCCGCGGGGCTCACGGCGGCGCGGCGCCGCGGTTCCGGGCGGGCGGGCTCGGCAGGTGCACGCGCGGCGCCGCGCGGCTGTGGAGAGCCCGCCGCGGCCGGCGGACGGGCTCGCGGGAGCCGGGCGGGCGCCGGCCCCGGGGCGAGCGTCGGCCTGAGAAGTTGGGCGCCGGAGGCAGGTCGGGCCGCGGGCGGCGGGCCCCGCGGGGTATAAATAGCCGGCCCGGCGTGAGCGGCGCGGCGCGGCGGGGCGGGGCCGGGGGCGGGGCGCCGGGCGGGCGGGGCGCCGGGCGGGGCGGGCTCCGGGGCCCGGGCGGCGGCGGCGGCCGGAGGGGCGGGGCCGCGGCGGGCGGCGGAGGGTGGGAGGGAGGGAGGAGGCCGGCCGCGGGGCGGGGGCCGCCGCGCTCCCCGCGCCGGGCTGAGTGTCGCCGCCGTCGCCGCGGCGGTTGGGGGTCGCCGGGGCGGGGCGGGGCGGGGCGGGCGGGCGGCGCGCCTCTGTTTTGTCTCCTCCTCTCCCTGTGGGGCGGCTCGGGCTGCCCGAGGCGCCGGCTCCCTTCGGACTCCCGGCGGCGGCGGCTGTGGCGGCCCGGCCGGCCTGCGGGCCCGCGGGGCGGGCGGGGGACGCCGCGGTGCTCCCGCCGACGCGGAGCGCAGGTAAGAGCGCGGCGGGACGCGGCCGCCCGTCCCGAGCGTCGCCGCCGCCGCCGCCTCCGCGTCCCCGCCCCGCGCCCGTGTTGTTTGCTCCGGGCTTGGCGGGGGGTTTTCCGGAGCCTCGGGCGGTGACACGGGCCGGGCGCTGGGGGGTCGGGGCCGAGCGGCCCGGGGCAACGGTCGGAGCGGGACGCGGAGGGAGGGAGGGAGAGGCCCAGGCGGCGGGGCGGGCGGCGGGCGGCGGGCGGCGGACGCGGGGCCGGACCGCGGGGGATGGGCCGCGCTGCGGGGCGCGCCCGGCCGTGTTTACCTCTCGCCGCGCGCCGGGCACCTCCGCGCGGGGTCCGGGCGGGGGGCCGCGCGGGGCCGGGCTCCCTGGACGCGCGTCCCGGAGGAGTCGGGCCGGGCCGGGCCGGGCCGGGCGGCGAGCCCGGGGCGGGACCCCGGCGGCCCGGGCGGCGCGAGGGCTGCGTCCCGGCCCCAGCCCCGCTTCCCCGGCGGGCCCCGCCGCCGCGCACCTGGCCCCCCGCCGCCCGCCCGCCCGCCCGCGCGGCAGGTCGCCCTCCGCCCCTCGTGGATGATGCTCGCCCTCCGCGCGGCCCCCGCTCGGCCGCGGGGACCGGGAGGCCGGGCTGCGGTGGGGGCATCTGCTCGGCAAACAAAACGAGACGGAGCTCCGCACCGCGCCCGCCCGCCCGCCCGCCGCCCGCGGGGAAGCTGGCCGGGGGTTGCGGGGGGGACCGGGTTCCGCAGGGGGGGGCGCGCGCCCCACTTTATGCCCGTGTGGGCCGATGCCCATTGCGGCTCCTCCCGTCCCCCCGGGGCCGGCGTCCCGAGCGGCCCGGCCTGAAGTTCCCGGCACTTGGCGGAAGGGCCGCGGAGAGGGGGCGCGCCGGCCGCCCCGCCAGCCGCCCCGGCGCGCCCGGCTCCCTCCCCGGCGCCCTCCCCGGCCCGCGCGGTGCTAATCCGGCCACGCGGCCCCTGCGGTCCCGGTTCCGTAAGGAGATTTGCTTCCCCATCCGAGCCTCCGGCGACCGTGCGGAACCGGAGCCCCGTCCGCCGCACCGGGACGGTGTGTGTGTGTGTGTGTGTAGGGGGGCGTCTGTGTTGTAGTTTCTTCAAGAGGTGGGGCGACTCCTAAGACTGGAAACCACCGAACTGCACCTAAGGGAGGTTAGGAATATATATATATATATATATATATATATATATATATATATATGTACATATATATACATGTAATATATGTATATGTACATGGGTATATAGAGGATACAATTACCGAGTGGATTCATTCAAATGTGATTGAGACATCCCCTTAGACGCGCATCATAGAAAACAGGTATCTTGGGCATTTGAAATTTGAATGTTTGACGTGCTACTTAAGACTTAACTGCTGGCTTAATTATTACACTTCATTTCAGATTGCAACACTCATTTACCAAATAGTTTTGAGAGTGGTTGGAAAGACTTCAACTGTGATTTTTCTGCCCTCGGAGGTCGATAGTCTTACCTGCCCACAAGTTGTATGCGTGTATTTTTTTTGGAGAGAGGAGGGAAGAGCATTACTGAGAATCAGTTTTTGGACATGTTGATGGCCCCCGGAGAGGAATCCCTTCCATACCCATTAGCCCTGGGGTGCCCCCGCCCTCCCTGGCATGGGTAGCCAGCCACTTAGCTGCTTTCTCCCGTAGATTGGCCTGTTCCTCACAGTAGGCTTCCAAACTTGAGGCCTGTCTAGCGGTAGGTCCCCTGGTATGCTTTAAATTTTAATTTTTATTGCCGAGTGATGCTCCCACGTGTGGATGTACTTGCTTGTGTTGATGGACATTGGGGGTCCCACGTGGGGGCTGTGAGGAGGAATGCCAGGGATATGTGCAAGGCTGGGTGGGAGTGTGCAGTTTTAAAGAAATTAGCTTTCTGTCGTAATACTAAACATTGCTCAATCTTAAGCTTAGGATTCAGTAATCTTTAGACAATGAATTGTGACGCTGTCATACTTTTAGAACATTTTCCTGCCTCCAAATCTCCTTTCTCCTCACATCCAAGGGCTAGGCAGTCACCATGTGGTGTATCTGTGATATTGGGGCTTGGACTCTGAGCCTGGGGTACCGCCCCTGGAGCTTTTTTTTTTTTTTGTTCAAGGATGATCCTTTACCATTTGAGCCACAGCTTCACTTCTGGCTTACTTGAGACCAGTCTGATGGACTTTCTTTCTGCCCAGGCTGGTTTCTGAACTTTGACCCTCAGATCTCAGTCCCTTGAGTACCAAGGATAACAAGAGCAAGCCACTGGTGCTTGGAAACCAATTTGTCTTCACAGGTTTATGTCTCTGTCTCTGATGTTTCACATAAATAGAATCTTACGGTCTTTTTGCATCTTGTCTTCTTTCACTTGCCTTAATTTTTGAGAGGCAGCCATATTGTAACATGTACCAGGATTTTGTTCCTTCCTGCTGCTAGCAGTAATCTTTTGTGTAGATACACCACATTTTGTTATTTGTTGAACAGTTGGAAGATACTTGGATTGTTACCAGTTTTCGACTTATTTGTAATGATACTCCTTGGAGCTTTGAGTGCAAGTCTTTTAGTGGAAAATGGTTTCATTTCTCTTTGGGCAAATACCTGGGAGTAGAATTACTACCTCATGTGCTTAACCTTTAAAGAAACTATTCCTCAAAGTGGCTGTACCATTTTCTATTCCTAACAACACTGACGTATCAGGATGAATTTAGTTTTTCATGTCCTTATCATTGCGTTATGGTCTGTCTTTAAAAATTATAGCCATTCTGGTGGAGTTGAAATGACAACTCATTGTAGGTGTGTGTGTGGTTGTTGTTGTTGCTGGTGGTCATGGGGCTTGAACTTGGGGCTTGGGTGCTGTCCCTGAGGCCTTTGCTCAAGGCTAGCGCTCTACTACTTTGAGACACAGCACTGCTTCCAGTGCTTAATTGGAGATAGAAGTCTCATGGTCTTTCCTGCCCAGGCTGGCTTTGAACCTCAATCCTCAGATCTCAGCCTCCTGAATAGCTAGGGCATTACAGGCATGAGCTACCAGTGCCTGGTCTCCTTGTAGTTTTAATTTGAATTTTGCTGTCTTATTGTGTTGAGCTCCTTATTAGCCCTTCATAAACCCTTTTTGGTAACATACCTATTGAAATCTTTCCGTGTTTTGAAACTGGCTGTTTGACTTCGTTGTAAAGAATATGTAGTATATTTTGGATGTAAGTCCTTTATTAAATATATGATTTGCAAATATTTCCTCCTAGTCTGGATAGATGTCTTATTTTCCTATTTGGTGTTTTGAAGCACACACATTTTGAATTTTGATCAAGTCCCATTTCTTTACTATTTCTTTCATAGGTCAGATGTTTTTGTTGTAATGTGTAAGAACTCTGTATAATCAAAACATCTTAAGATTTTCTCTTTGTAAACGTTTTAGTTTGAGCTTGTAAACTTAGAACTATTTTGAAATTTTTTGTACATGAGGTGAAATAGGGTCTGCATTCCTTTTTTTTTCTTTTCTTTCTTTCTTTCTTTCTTTTTTTTTTTTTTAATTTTTGGCCTCAGTTTCCTGAGTGCTGGGATTTTGGGTATGTACAACCACTGCTAGCTTTTTATCTGTGATGTTTTTCTGTCAAGTCATTATATCAATTTTCATTGAAGTATCTTTTAAAAAATACAACTTTACTGTTATTACTAAGGCGCTGGTTCCCATTTCACAATTGGGCAATGCTTACATCTCTCTTTTGGACAATGTTCTTCCTTTACTTTCTCCCAGTGAAAAACCTATTTTTTTCACAATTTTTTTTCTGTTGTTTTATTTTTGGTTTCTGCTGTTAGGTTTATGCGGTTGCATAATTATTGTATCTTTCTGAGAAGTTGGCCTTGTTATCATATATGGTTTCTACCTAGTGCTGTCTTGTCAGGTACCAGCTTAGCCATCAGCTCTCTACGTGTGCATGAATTATCTTCTTCTGAACTACCATTCTCCCCCACCCCAGCCAAATTTATTAATCTAAAATGTGTCTGCAGACAACATGTAGATAATTGTGTTTTTTGGGGGGAGGGGAGGGGGGATGAACTCAGGGCCTAGGTGCTGTCCTTGAACTTTTTTTTTTTTTTCTTGCTTAAGACTACCCCTGGAGCCACAGCTCCACTTCTGTTTTTTTGGTGGTTAATTGGAAATAAGAATTTCTCACAAATGGAGGGATAAAGCGTGGACAAATGAAGCAGTGGTACTCACTAAACAGTATGTTGAGATTAAACTATACAACTTGTGTGGAGGGATGGGAGGGAAAAAAACTGGGAGAGAATGAGGGAAGGGGTGATATTGTCCAAAAGGAAATGTACTCATTACCTGATTTATGGACCTGTAACTCCTCCGTACATCACTTTTACAATAATATAATATACAATACCAATATAATAATAAAAACAAGAAAAAGTAGCATGTCTCACAGACTTTCCTCCTCAGGCTGGCTTTGAACCATGGGATCCTCAGCTCTTCTGAGTAACTAGGGGTACAGGTGTGAGCCACCAGCACCCAGTTTACCTAAATGCTTTTGTTTTTCTTTAATGCTGTAGCCTGCTTTTGGTTTAGAGGGTTTAGTCTGTTCATGTTTACTGTAACAATTGATAGATTGATGAGTGCGGTTTTGCTGGTTATTTTCCATATGCTTCAATTTGTAAAAAAAAGTGGTTTTGTTTTGTTTTTGTTCTCTGTTGTCTCTTTTGGAGTTAATAGATGTTTCTCAAGGAGCTGGGTATGGTGGCACGCATCTGTAATCCCAATTTTTGAGAGGCACATATCAGGAGGGTCAATGTTCAAAGTCAGCCCAGGCAAAAAGTTAGCAAGGTTCCATCTCTACCTACAAGCTTTGAGTGGTGGGGTGCATCTGTAATTTTAGCTATGTGAGAACCATAGGTAAGAGATCTGATGCAAAAGCCACAGGACTTTAAACAGTACTAAAGCAAAAAAGTCTGGGAGTGTGGCTCAAATGATAGGGTGCCCAGCAAGCATGCCCTTTTGCTTGTGTGTTGCTCTAAAGGTCTGGTCCTGACAATGTTTCCCGGGCTGGCCTCTAATTCATGATCCTCCACTTCCGCCTCCTGAGAACCTGAGGACTGATTGACTTTCTAAAGAATTGGCATATAAGTGTTTTTCCTTTCACGGTTTCACTAGTAAAAGATGTTTCTGTGTGGTAAAACTAATTATTTCAGATTAGACAGTGTGGAATATAGTCCTTGGAAGCTTGATGCAAATACAGTTTTTGGAGATAAATTACTTTTTCAAAGTACAAATTTAATTATTAAAAATTTATGGGGGCTGGGGATATAGCCTAGTGGCAAGAGTGCCTGCCTCGGATACACGAGGCCCTAGGTTCGATTCCCCAGCACCACATATACAGAAAACGGCCAGAAGTGGCGCTGTGGCTCAAGTGGCAGAGTGCTAGCCTTGAGCGGGAAGAAGCCAGGGACAGTGCTCAGGCCCTGAGTCCAAGGCCCAGGACTGGCCAAAAAAAAAAAAAAAAAAAGGAAAAAAAAATGGGCTGGGGATATAGCCTAGTGGCAAGAGTGCCTGCCTCGGTTACACGAGGCCCTAGGTTCGATTCCCCAGCACCACATATACAGAAAACGGCCAGAAGCGGCGCTGTGGCTCAAGTGGCAGAGTGCTAGCCTTGAGCGGGAAGAAGCCAGGGACGGTGCTCAGGCCCTAAATTCAAGCCCCAGGACTGGCCAAAAAAAAAAAAAAAAATAAAAATATGACTTTTATACCTCTAGTATTTCCCATATTATATATATTTCACATTCAAAATTTACTTTTCTATAATGAAGCCAGATATGTTTGAAATAAAGTAGATACACCATAATTTGGGAGGTATTTTAAAATTACACCCATTCTGTAATGATACAGACCTTGTCTACAACTTCCTGTAGAATTCTTCATCGTTGTCATCAATTGATCTTTAGGTCATGAGGTATTGTTATCGTAGTGGATAGCAATAACGACTGCTCAGATACTATAATTGTAGCTATGAAGTCGTTTTTACTGTTCATCCTATTTACCAGTGAGTGAGATTTGGAGATAACATGGTTGATCTGAAATGGCTATGTTTAGTAAGGCAGCTATAGTGGTACACACTTGTAATCCCCAATACATTAGAGGCTGAGTTGAGGATCAAGGTCTGAGGCTGGCCCTGACAAAGTGTGAGACCTATTTAGAAAACAAGCCTAAACAAGTAAAAAGGCTGGAGGCATGGCTGAAATGGTACAAGCCCAAGGCCCTGAGTTCAGTTTCCAGTACTACAAAAAGCAAACCAAAACCAAAACCAGAAAACCGACAGGGAAAGGTTAGCCTTCAAGGTTGGCTCTCATCGTGTTTCCAGTAATTGTGCTTACACTGTTTGTGCCAACAGTGTGGTTTGTGAACACCTGCCTTTCTTCTGCAGCCCTGGAATTTTGGCAGGGTGCTTTTGTAACCAGCCCTCCAGGCCCCCTAAAAAACCCAAGCCGAAGGTGGAGTGCTGTCTGCTGAGCGTTCCTGTATGGCACCCCAGCACAGGACACAGGTGAGGCATGTCCCAGCAGTGGTGAGTGGCAGCCCCTCCCCCTGGGAAGGAGCTGTGCCCTCCCGGGAACCTCCACATTCTGCTTTATTTAATTATTTTAGCAGAGCTGAGGACCAAAGTCAGGCACTGGCCAGGCAGGTGCTCTTGCGTTTATCTAAATCTCTAACCCCACGCATGGGTTTTGAATAATAATTGGCACAGAGTAAGTGGTCTGCGAAGGTTAGCTATTCTCTCTTCATTGTTTGAGCTAATTCTCAAGATGAGCTGTTTCTCTTACCTAAGGTATTTGTTGACTTTTCTGTAGGATAAATTGACTAACGGGTTCCTGCCCTATTACACCCGAATTTTTAAATTGTCATTTTATTATCTTTAAGTATTTGTACAAAGGGGTTACTCTTGATGGGTGTTATTACCCCAGCCCAGCCCCACTGGCCCCTCAACTTCCCTAGCTTCATAGGATATACATTTTATATCTTGGGCTGGTCAGAGCCATGATCCTCAGATTTATTATTATGATTGCATCCTCACCTTCAGAGGCTAGAATATTAATAGGGTTGTTGTTTCCTGTGTCCTTTTTAAAATATGAAAGAGAAGCTGGCAAAGCTGCTCTATACTAGAGTTTCTAGAATGGCAATTACTGGTCTGGAATTTTCTCAGAAGACCCTTTTGGTTTGCTTTGTTCAACAGAACATAACTGTATTTAGGCTTTGTTGGTAACTGGCAGGATCTGTATAATTCTCTGGTCACCTTTAGCTCCAGTCTCTTATGAAGGAATTTTTTTTTTATGGTATTCGGGTTCAAACTCAGGGCTTTATACTTATTAGGCAGGTACTCCACCATTTGAAGTTATTTTTTGAATAGGGTGTCATTTTTTGCCTGGGCTGGCCCAAACCATGATCCTCATATTTATTCTTCCAACGTAGCAGGAATCACAGGTTTGTAGCATCGTGCCTTCCCATTAGAGATGGGTCTGCAGAACTTTTTGCCTGGGCATCTGGGCAGTCTTCCTGAAATCTGCCTCCTGCGTAGGTGGAATTACAGGCATGAGCCTCCATGTCCCGTGCAAACTGTCCTTAAGGGTGTGTGCATTAATGAATAAAAGGTTATTATTATGAACAGATTATAGACTTTCTGAACATCTGATAGTGATCAGGACATGAACTTTGAGGTTTTTTTTTTGTTTGTTTTGTTTTTTACCTTTTCCCTAACCTGAACCTCTCCATGTCTGTCCTTTTGTGTAGTTGTTACTCCATTTGAAAATGTGCTTATTCAAAGAACATTAAAGTAAGTTGTTTGCAGACCTTGGTGTGTCTGATAAAGAGCTCCTGGCGTAAGTCTAGGAATGATTGTTGATCATACATGGAGAATTACTGATTGACATTCAGTCTTTGTCATGACCTCATTCACATGTGGAAGCAAAGAAGATATACTTCATACAAGTAGGGAATAAAATGAGTATTACAGGACTGTGAAAGATGGAAGGGAGGGAAGGGGGATGGAGAAAGGATGGCTCACAGGTACAGGAATGTGGTTTGACAGGAAGAATGAATTCTAGTATTCTGTGGCACAGTAGGGTAACTGTTTGACAATAATTAACTGTATACTTGACAGTGGTTAATATGATATTGAATATTGTCTGCATAAAGAAGTTGCATAAGTGTTGGAGGTAATAGACATGCTTATTGCCCTGATTTGGTAACTATACATTGTATGTATGTATAAAAATATCTCATCATGCGCCCACAAGTTTGTGAATTAAAGCATGTATATGTGCTTTATATATATGTAAATATATATGAAACACAGACACGCACACACACAGACACACAAACACACAGTCAGTCATGGGGTTTGAACCCTGGGCCTGGGCGCTGTCCCTGAGCTCTTCAGCTCAAGGCTAGTGCTCTACCACTTGAGCCACAGCTCCACCTCCAGTGTTCTGGTGGTTCACTGGAGATAAGAGTCATGGACTTTCCTGCCCGGGCTGGCTTTGAACCTAGAGCCTCAGATCTCAGCCTCCTGAGTAGCTAGGATTTCAGGCGTGAGCCATTGGTGGTCATCAATATATGCTTATTGATATTGAGGTTTGAACCCAGGGCCTCACACTTGGTAGGCAGTGTTCAGCGGAACAGCACATCTAGCCACCTCCCTTTCTGTGCTGGTTAATTTTGAGATGGGGTCTTCCTGCCCTTATGTGTGGTCTGAGGCCTTCCTAGTTTGGGTTTCTCACCATAGCTGGGAGGACATACGTGTGCCACCATACCCAGCTTCTTCCATTGAGATTGGGTCTGTGGGATCTTATGTCCAGGCTCTTCTTCCCCTGTAGCTGAGAGGACAGTTGGGCACTGCTGGGTCAGGCTTTTGGTTGAGGAATCTCTTGTGTATACCTGGATTGCCCTTGAACCACAGCCCTCCCCTCCCAGTGTCAGTCTCTGAAGTAGCTAAGATAGCTTACACGAGTCACCAGCACTTGTCTGGACCAGAGATTTGGGTGAGGCTATGATAATGGATGTCATAGCTTACGGAGTGTAAAGAGTCAGAAAAGAAAAAAAAAATAAGGGTAGGATTGGGTGAAACTGGAAACACCTACAATTTGAGCAAAGGGTAGCACCATCCTGAGGCCGGTGGGAGTCCTGCTCTGAAACCTGTTAGTAAAGGAGATCCTCCCTGGTCTTCCTTTAGCTACACTCTGCCCATAATTTTAAGATGTTGAGGAGCCAAGGTGACAAGTTCATCATCTGGTCTCTTCCTTAATCAGCTTCTGAGTATTTGGATCCCAGAATTCTCTCCCATGTACTTCTTCATGAACATCTTCCCTAAATTTTCCTCCCTTGACCATAGCACCTGTCTGGGTTCTTCTCTGTCTAAGGGTGGCTGTAAGGGGGAGGTGTTTGCAGGCAGTGGCTGGAGCCTGGGCGTGCAGCTGGGTGCCCTCAGCATGTACGTATGCACTGGAGCCTAGGGGGAGGGGCTGGCTTTTAGTGCCCCTACACAATTCCAGGGAATCTTGAGAATTCAAAGTCAGAACTTGGTCTGTCAAGTTGTTAAAAGGTACATAGGAGAAAAGAAAAAGTAATAACAGCTTGTTTGCTTGATTTGTGCCTTGAACATATCTGGACAAATGATGTATAGGCTTCCATTTGTGCTCTTTCCTCAAAACCTTGGAAGTTAAGGGTGGGACCTGTAAGTGGGAGTGAAAAAGAGTAGAGAAGGAGAAAAGTCAGAATTAAGAAAAGAGTGCTAAACAATGTCAAGTGCTTCGGGGGCAGCAAGTTCTTTGAAGACTATAATGTACCCATTGGACTGGACCAGTAAACTATAATAAAAATTTAACTTGTGCAAGGCTAGATGCCACACTTGTGTAGAAGGAAGAGTTGCTGAGAAATGAGGAGGCGGAGACAGTATGGAAGGCTTCTTTTCTACGACTGTTTCTGAAAGTGGGAGGAACTAGAGTAGTAACGACCATGGAAGAAGTGTTTGATTTTTTTTTTCATTTAAATTGAGATGCGCTTACAAATAAATGTCTCTATTTTTAGATTTTGGAGTACTAAGATCTAGGGCAGGTAATTCAGTACATTACCTTGAGATGAAATTTGTTTGTTTGTTTTTGGCCAGTCCTGAGGCTTGGACTCAGGGCCTGAGCACTGTCCCTGGCTTCTTTTTGCTCAAGGCTAGCACTCTGCCACTTGAGCCACAGCGCCACTTCTGGCCATTTTCTGTATATGTGGTGCTGGGGAATCGAACCCAGGGCCTCATGTATATGAGGCAGGCACTCTTGCCACTAGGCCATATCCCCAGCCTCAGTACATTACCTTTTGAAAGGAGGAAAGATATTTGAGGAGGTAGATATTTAGTTGTGCATTAATGCTAAGTTTGGAAGCGAGAAAGCAGCAGGATGACTGAATAGGCAATCGTGTATCACTACTACTGTTTTATGATTGGGTTTTGTGTTTCTTTTTTGCCAGTCTTGGGGCTTGAACTCAGGGCCTGAGCACTGTCCCTGGCTTCTCTTTGCTCAAGGCTAGCACTCTGCCACTTGAGCCACAGTGCCACTTCTGGCTTTTTCTGTGTGTGTGGTGCTGAGGAATTAAACCCAGGGCTTCATGCATGTTAGGCAAGCACTCTACTGCTAAGCCACATTCCCAGCCCCTCTTCTCTCTTTTTTTCTTTTTTTAAACTTAAATTTCATACTCCTGGGGAGAAGGAGCTATGCATTTAACTATTTACTAAAAATCTGTTAGTTGATTGAAATTTAGCTCCTAATATGGGGTATAGGTTATGTATGTTGGATATGTCCTTGGTGATTGCTATTGAGTGATGACAAAGGACTTGTGATTCCTCAAGTTATCTAGAAAGAATTATTGTTATTGTTGTTGTGATTATTATTTTGTGCAGTCATGGGGCTTGACTTCAGGGCTTGGGTGCTATCCCTGAGCTTTTTTGCTCAAGGCTCTGCTGCTTAAGCCAGAGTTCTACTTCCCGCTTAAATTTTTGTTGTTGTTATAAAGGTGATGGGATTATGGTTATGTGAGGCAGGTAACAAGTACATTTCTTTCTGGACAATATCATCCCTTCACTTTGCTAGTTAATTGGAGATAAGAATCTCACAGACTTTCTTGCCTGGTCTGGCTTTGAACTGTGATCCTCAGAACTCAGCCTCTTGAGTAGCTAGAACCACAGGTGTGAGCCACCAGTGCCCAGCCTAGAAAGATTTTTTTCCCCATACTCATGTAAATGTGTGTCAAGAGGCTTTAGAGGTGATTTGCTTTAGCAGGCACTTATCATCTGAGTTGTCCCAAGTTGGGACAAAATGCTTTTTAACAGAATTATATTAATACTCTCTTTTTCCTCTCCCACTAGTAGTTCCAGAGAACTACTAGTTCAGGTTTCGGCTCTTGGCAACTTGTGAAAATAGTGAAGGATGCTTAGAAGACCACTTAATATTCAAATTGTAAGTGAAGTTTATTCTGCTATTGCTGTTGTATGTTTAGAGAAGAAACTTTGGAAATAATTACTATCTTATGTGGCAATAGAGAGCTTCCGTGGGATAGGATCGTGGGGTTATTGTTGTCTTTTTTTGTTTTTATCTTTTGTTTTTGTTTTGTGCTGGTCGTGAGGCTTGAACTCAACCTGGACACTGTCCCTGAGCCTCTTTGTTCAATGCTAGTGTTCTATCACTTGAGCTACAGCTCCACTTCTAGCTTTTTGGTTATTAATTAGAGATAAGAGTCTCACAGACTTTTATTTTTTTTTCCAGTCCTGGGGCTTGAACTCAGGGCCTGGCACTGTCCCTGAGCTTCTTTTGCTCAAGGCTAGCACTCTACCACTTAAGCCACAGTGCAATTTCTGGCTTTTTCTGTTTATGTGGTACTGAGGAATTGAACCCAGGGCTTCATGCAGGCTAGGCAAGCACTCTAAGCCACATTCCCAGCCCCCACAGACTTTCTTTTTGCTCTGGCTGACTTTGCACCTCAGATTTCAGCCTCCCTAATAGCTAGTGTTACAGGCATGAGCCACTGGCCCCTGGTTCTTTGTTATATAAAATTTGTATGTGTATAAAGGAATTTGTAACATTTTATCTCCTATAATAATGTCACTTTTATACAATAAGAACTTGTTCAGTTAGTAAATGAGCTTGAATATTAAACTCTTATTAATCTTTAAACTATTAGTATTTTAAGAAATAGAATATTTATTGCTGCCTTCTTTTGCTTAGAGATATAGAATCTTTTCTCCGTTTTCATAGCTAAAACATTAATAACCATTTGACTGCAAAGTATGTTATGGTTTATATCATTCTTTTGTATTTTTGTTAACTGTTCAGACTCTTCCTTTTTTTAGGCTCTTGGATTAATCATCTTTAGAAGACTGGATTTCTGGATATCTACTCTACTCCATCACTACTGACTAGTAACACATAATAATGCAGATCTCTCTGCCCGGTCACCGTCTATGAACCTTTAATGACATTGATGCAGAGCACGTGAAGCTTCCCCTGGGAACAATGTCATCAGCAGTGGCTGAAAGTGGAGGTTCTGTTTTGGATATTTCCAGCAATGGAGTAGAAAATCAAGAGGTTAGGCATTCAATATATTACGCTTCTGTTTCATTCATAGAAGTCAATGCATGGAACGCATTCAATATGTTACACTTCTTTTTGATTCATACGAATCAATGCACGGAACGCATTAGCAGTGAATTTTTAAATGAATTAGAAACAGATATTTCAGACTAGAATATACAATGTATAAAATAAAATTATAAAATAAAATAAAATTATAAAATAAAATGGTCATGTCATATCATACTTTAGGGCTCACCTGAATTGACAGAACATACATATATTAGTGAACTTGGATGGAGGAAAAAAAATGGAAATGCAGAACACTGTCTTAATTTGTTTTGTTTTTGTTTTTGCTTTTGGCCAGTCCTGGGGCTTGGACTCAGGGCTTGAGCACTGTCCCTGGCTTCTTTTTGCTCAAGGCTAGCACTCTGCCACTTGAGCCACAGCGCCACTTCTGGCCATTTTCTGTATATGTGGTGCTGGGGAATTGAACCCAGGGCCTCATGTATATGAGGCAGGCACTCTTGCCACTAGGCCATATCCCCAGCCCCACTGTCTTAATTTGTTGAAAGATAAACTTATGTTCTTAAAAAAATTGTCTCAGCTTATAGAGTTTATACGCATGCACTATACGTTAAATTTATCTTAAGTTAGATTTTGTATCTGCTTTCCTTTATTTCTTTGTTGGGGGTGATGATTCATCATATTTTAATCTATCCTGTACACTTAGTTATATGATGAGTAAGTTTGAAAATATAGTTAGGTTCTGACATTTTTATGCATGTAGATTTTTTTTCCTTTTCTTTTTGTATGTCCTGGGCCTTGCACTCAGGGCCTTGGCACTCTCCTTGAGCTTTTGTGGTCAAGGCTAGCATTCTGCCACGAGCCACAGCTTCACTTCTGACTTTTTTTGGTAGTTAATTGGAGATAAGAGTCTCATGGTCCTTTTTGCCTGGGCTGGCTTCCAACTGCAGTCTTCACATCTCAGCTTCCTGAGTAGGTAGGATTACAGGCATAAACCATCAGTGCCTGGCCCTCCCATCTTGTCTTCAGATGCAACTGAAGTATGTATCTCATAAAAAAAACAAAACCCAGCCATCTTTTAAAAAAGGAAGACAATTTAGGATACAAGATAGGGAGCTATAACGGGACAAACAATAGGATTTTTTGGGAAGACTGGAGAGAGATTCTTAGATTCAACTATGCCCCACCCAGATTTAGGGTGGCCAGTCCCCGTAGTTCCCATGTGCATTGGTTAATCTCACATACCTAAGAAATTATTAATAAAGCATACCTCTGGGTATGTCTATGAGGATGGTTCCAGACTTAGGTGACTGAGGAGTTTGAATCAAGGGTTTAACCAATTGATAAAAATAAACGGAGTGAACTATTGGGAGATGGTGAAGCTCTGGAGGGCAGGGTCTAGTCAGAGGAAGCGCGTCATTGAGGACATGCCTTTGAAGGACACATGAGCCCTGGCCCCCTCCTGGCTGCTCCTTTGTGCTTCCAGGCTGCTCCACCCTGCCCTTCCATCACCACGCTTTGCCTCACCACAGGCCCAGAGGCAGTGGAGCCGTGCCCTGAAACTATGAGTGGAAGTAAACCTTTCCTCAATCGTGATGAAAAAGCTAATGGGCAAAGACGCGATGCGCTAGCATCACCCAGGATGAGCACCGGTACTGTTCCTAAGAACAGACTACCAAAATACCCATGTTCTGGATTTTAATCTGTCTTTGCCCTGCTGACTAGTTGAGCTGAGAACTCTAGTTTCATTTCCAAATGTGTTCTGCTTTGATCTATTCCTCAGTGTTGGAGGCAGACCATCGTGAGTTTAGGTACAGAATGATCCAACAGAATTTTTTTTACCTAGCCATATACTATCCACTGAAAATACAGGCAGTAGCAGGTCCATGCTTTAGCCCTGCAGATACCTGACCAAGATGTGCTTTATGGTCCTGAGAACTAACTCAATGATATCTGCTTCCCTGTTATTTAAGTGTGCCGCGGTCCCCCCCCCCCCCCCCCCCAGTTTATGGCACTTCATTGTGTAGCAGCCCCAGGGAACTAATACACCACCTTTACAACCTTATTTCCTTCCTCTTATAAACAGACTACTGGTGCTGCCCCTAATTCCCTAAATGTTTGCTTCTTTTTTTTTGGCCAGTCCTGGGCCTTGGACTCAGGGCCTGAGCACTGAGCATATTCCCAGCCCAAATGTTTGCTTCTTTCTATGACTTTTTTTTTTTTTTTTTGCCAGTCCCGGGGCTTGGACTCAGGGCCTGAGCACTGTCCCTGGCTTCTTTTTGCTCAAGGTTAGCACTCTGCCACTTGAGCCACAGCACCACTTCTGGCCGTTTTCTGTATATGTGGTGCTGGGGAATCGAACCCAGGGCTTCATGTATACGAGGCAAGCTCTCTTGCCACTAGGCCATATTCCCAGCCCCCTTTCTATGACTTTTGCTCATGTCATTTTGTAGCTTCCATAGCTGTCCAAAGCCTCTCATTTATTGAAGGCTTTCGTCCAGTTCCATGGAATTTTCTATAATCTTCCCCTTCCCCGGGTAAATTTTTCTATCTAACATGTATATAACACAAGTTGTTTGCCTAATACTACTATTGTATTACAGTTATTTAAGCAATCCATTTCCTTGCCTTGATAGCAAGGTATTGGAGCAAAAGTTCTTTTTTTATTTTGATTGGTCATGGGGTTTGAACTTGGGGCCTGGGCTTTGTTCCTGAGCTCTTTTGCTCAAGGCTAGCACTCTACTCCTACTCCATTACTTGGAGCCACAGTGCCACTTTTGGTTTTCTGGTAGTTAATTGGAGATAAGAGTCTTATGGACTTCCTGCCAGGGCTGGCATTGAACTGAAATCCTCAGCTCTCAGACTCCTGAGTAGCTAGGATTGCAGGTGTGAGCCACCAGCACCCAACTTATTTTCTATTTTTCTAAAATATTTTTTCTCCTTTTTTTCATCGGATGATTGCTTCAGTTTTGTCTTTTAAAGTACTAAAGTACCATTTTTTCCTCTTCCTCCCTTTCCTCCCCCTCCTCCATTTTCCATTACTGGAGATTGAATCTAGGGACTCATGCATTCTAGGCAAGTGCCTTGATATACCAGCCTTATTTCCTCATTTTAGCTGTTGTGTTATAATTTCTAAGGATGGTTTTATGTTTTAATTTTGAATATATTTTACTTAATTGTGCTTTGTGGGCATCATATTTCTGTTAAATATTAAAATATTCTGTTATACATCCTATTAGATGACTTTTCTTTGATGTCTAGTCATATTTGACTGCTTACGGAAGTAGGGGATAAAAAAGTTGACTGGAAACTTTGATTTTGGAAGCTGGTATTAATAATAGCAAATGTTCCTATTACACTTTGAATATTTTGTTTTTTCCTCTGTGTAAAGTAAAAGCAGATGATTGTATCATGGAGGGAAAGAGTTGGTTTTTAACAGCTTTACATGGACTCTCTTTTAACCCATCCTCTTTTCCTTTTACTTACTACTCCATTTCCAGAAGCAGTTGGTGGTGTTTTCTGTATATTCTCCACTGCACAGTGTGTCCTTACAGCTTTTTCTTTCTGCTTTCAGCCCTTACCTTTCTCCCTCTGGGATTACACATAAAACGAAGTCTTTATTTCTGCTTTAGGGGCTTTCATGACAGTGTAATTATATGCATGATTTTAATCAGTCATCTTAATTTGTTAGCCCTGAATATGTAAAATGTTTAGCCTATTAAAGTTAGTCCTACCTCTGCTTATGTTTTTTATGTTTATAATATGTGAAACTCTGCATGGATTGCTTTGGACTGTATAAACTCATGAGTTTATGAATGAATCCAGAATTTTGAGTAAAATAATTGTTTTAAAAATTTGCTCTTGTAGGAAAATGGGAAAGTTTCTGAGTACCCAGCAGTGATTGTGGAACCAGTTCCGAGTGCCAGATTAGAGCAGGGCTATGCAGCCCAGGTTCTAGTTTACGATGATGAGACTTACATGATGCAAGATGTGGCAGAAGAGCAAGAAGTGGAGACCGAGAATGTGGAAACAGGTAGACATCTCAAAATACCAATTATTTTTAACTCTCATTTTCTAAGCTGCACTATTACTATGCAGTGAACCTTACATTGAAAAACTTCTTTTTAATGCTATGTAGTATAGTTTGAACTACCTCTGTTTAAGTGAATTGCTGTAGATATCATAGAGTTATTATATACACATATATATATATAATTTATTTATTTTGGTCTTGGGGCTTGAACTCAAGGCCTGGGCACTGTCACTGAGCAAAATTTGCTCGAGGCTAGTGCTCTACCTCATTGAGCCACTTCTGGTTTTCTGGTGGTTAATTGGAGGTAACAGTCTCAGAGAATTTCCTGCCTGGGCTGGCTTTGAACGGTGATCCTGAGAATTCAGCCTCCTGAGTGGCTAGGATTACAGGTGGGAGCCACTAGTGCCTGGCTGCTATTCTTTTTTTCCCCCTACAAATCCTAGTTATCATTTACTTTAAGAAGCAAATATGTTAGTTTATGAGTTCACGTTTTAATTTTAAAAATGAATATGGTCTTCTCATTTTATAACTGATTGAGTTCCTTTGAATTAATCCTAGTGCTGCAGCATGCAGCAGTATGAAGTTTGCTCCTTAGGTCAGAAGCATCTTTGTAGAGCTCAGTTAGATTCCTCTTCCATTTCTGTCATCTTAGACATCTTGGTATTTCCATCTGTGGTGAAATAGTTATAAGTTTAATTTGGGATTAGCATTTATAATTCTCAGGAAAATCTTTACAGTTTTGCCATGGCCATAAAGAAAAGAGTAGCTTTACAGAAGTGCCATAGTGACTTATATAAATAATGAATACAAAAATTTATCTTAAGCTGTGTAAACATTAACACAAGAACCATTAAAGTTGCTTCACCACTAGAGAAAATACTCTTAAATGTTTCAATAAATTTCTGTAAATGTAGTAAACTATTATAATTACAAGTTTTGAGTATTTGCCATCTTCTGTTCTAAGAGGTGCTGTGGCAAGACTTATGGCTGCTGGTCTCTTTGGCTTAAACTGGTTTTCCCTAACATTTTTTTGTTGTTGTTGCTTAGCTGAGAGATCAGAAGTTACCATTCTCATCAGAGCAGTGATGATGACTGTACCTGACACCATTCGAAGCACTCAGTGATGAGATCATTTTTCTCAAATGGAAGCCAGGCACTTCATGTAGGCTTCATGACTACACTCTGGACTAATGCCTGATTCACAGTAGTCATTATATATACTTTCTCAGAGTTGGGGAAATTTCCTACCCTGAAGATAGGAGTGTTGATTCAGAGATTAATTTTCTTCTAGAGGAAAAAGGTATACCTACCTCTAATACAGTCACTTGTGTTACATGGAATAGTTCGCTGGAGTTCATGTTGTTACTGATTTTGTATAGGAACAAAACCAAAGGAAACATTAGTAGTTCACAAAAAAGTGTAAAAGTCTTGTTTGACGTTTTTGAGTTTTTTTTTTTTTTTTTTTTTTAATGACAGTCCTGGGCCTTGGACTCAGGGCCTGAGCACTGTTTCTGGCTTCTTTTTGCTCAAAGCTAGCACTCTACCACTTGAGCCACAGTGCCACTTCTGGCTTTTTCTGTTTATGTGGTGCTGAGGAATCGAACTCAAGACTTCATGCATGCTACACAAGCACTGTACTGTTAAGCCACGTTCTCAGCCCCAGTTTTTGAGTTTTGTTTGATGTTTTGATGAGAAAAAAAGAGAGAGAGAGAGAGAGACTGTCAGTGGCTCACACCTGCAGTCCTAGCTACTTGGAGGCTGAGATCTGTCAGGATCACAGTTCAAAGCCAGCTTAGCCAGTAAAGCCCATGAGACTTTCATCTTCAATGAACCACCAAAAAATTGGAAATGGAGCTGTGGCTCAAATGGCAGAGCGCTACCCTTGAGCAACAAAGCTCAGGGAGAACAGCCTGGCTTTGAGCTTGTTCAAGCTTCAGGACCAGCGCACATATATACACACACATAAACATAGACACACACAAAATGATTTAGGTAGCAAATTGGAAACTTAAAAATTATAATACTGCTGGGCGCCAGTGGCTCACACCTGTAATCCTAGCTACTCAGGAGGCTGAAGAGCTAAAGATTGCAGTTCGAAACCTGCCTAGGCAGAAAAGTCCACGAAACTCTTATCTTCAGTAAACTTACTCAGAAAAAGCTAGAAGCAGTGCTGTGGCTTAAGTGGTAGAGCGCTAGCCTTGAGCACAGAGAGGCTCAGGGACAGTGCTCAGGCCCTGAGTCCAAGCCCCAGGAAAATTGGAATGTTTAGTATATGAAAACACCAGAGCAGGTTAACCAAATGTCTAACAATTGACAGTCTTTTATTATGTTACTTAGGTTAGGAACATTGTTTTTCAAAGGACAGTAAATATAATCTACTAAAGTGCTTTAATTTTCTCAGTCATTTTAAACTTGGAAGGTGGTAATATAATTTGCGGGGCACAGATAAGAGTGATTGTTATTTCCATAAAGGGGGGGTTATGGGAAGTTGGGGTCAAAGAACAGTTACTTTGTGATAAAAAATTGATAATGTGTTTTATTATTTTATTTATTTTTCTTCAACTATAAAAGGAAATGCTAGCATATCACATATATTATTCTAAGTTTATATGAAAATACCTTAGGATTTTCTTACATGTTTAATTCTATTCTGGCTTATAAGTTAATGTTACTTTACAAAGATTGTTAGTAGTTGTAGATGAGATTTTAAATCAGGAAATATGATCTTCTATTTGAGTCTTAAAGAATCACTTTTTTTCCTCCCCTCAGTCCTAGGGCTTGGGACTCAGGGCCTCAGCACTGTCCCTGGCTGCTTTTTGCTCTTGGTAGCACTCTACCTCTTGAGCCACAGCACTACTTCTGGATTTTTCTATATATGTGGTGCTGAGGAATCGAACCCAGGGCTTCATGCATGCTAGGCAGGCACTGTACCACTAGGCCACATTCCTAGCCAATAATACACTTTTTTTTTTTTGGCCAGTCCTGGGCCTTGGACTCAGGGCCTGAGCACTGTCCCTGGCTTCTTCCCGCTCAAGGCTAGCACTCTGCCACTTGAGCCACAGCGCCACTTCTGGCCGTTTTCTGTATATGTGGTGCTGGGAAATCGAACCTAGGGCCTCGTGTATCCGAGGCAGGCACTCTTGCCACTAGGCTATATCCCCAGCCCCAATAATACACTTTTAAATGAATTCAAATCTGAATTTTCATTTGTCAGATTTCTAGAACATGTACTGAGAATAAAGGTCACCTTACTTAGCTGATGCATATTTCTAGTTAGGTAATAATAGGTCAGCCCACTTTTTGTGGTGATGAAAGTATGTAAATAAATTTCAACTGTGCATAGATTTTGGGAAAGAGTGGAAAGAAAAGCAAAGGAGTATTTATAAGATGGCAGTTTTTATTTAGTGAATTGAGGGATTACAATCTGTTTAGAGCCAGCCATGGTTGTCCATGCCTGTAATCCGAGCATGTGAGAGGCTAAGTCCAGTATGAGACCACCCTGAGCTGCATAGGAAGACCCCGTCTCAAAAAGCAAAACAAACCATGGATGTTCACATAGAAGAAGGTTTTCTTGACTATATCTAGGAAGCACTTCTTGGAATGCTCTTACATTCTAATTTAGATTTTATCACTATAAAAAGTATCCTGGGCTAGGAATGTGGCTTGGTGGTAGACTGTTTGCCTAGCGATCCTGAAGCCCTGGGTTCCATTCCTCAGTACCATATAAACAGAAAAAGCTGGAATTGGCGCTCTGACTCAAATGGTAGAGCACTAGCCTTGGGCACAGAGAGGCTCAGGGACATTGGCCAGGCCCTGAGTCCAAGCCCCAAGACTGGCTGAAAAAGAAATTCCTGATTAGGTTTAATAATCTGTTATATCGCTGTGAGTTTCCAGTCAAGTTTTTCTTCTTTCATTTTTGTATTTGCATATGTATGTATCCATACCAAAATCATTTTTCATTTTATTCAGTGACACTAAAACCACCGATTGCTTTGCATCTATCATCCTCATTATTTCACGTATAAAAGGGAGTCTCACTTCGTTAAAGTAATTATAGCTGTTTTGCTTTGTTTACCTCTTTGTACGTGAAAAGTCTACATTACTTTTCGCAGAGCTTTATGTATTCACCTAATGCTCTTACATTTTGTACTAAGTTGCTTGTAATTTCAGCCTTAGTAACTGAGGAGCGCTAGTGACTGTGAAGGTGACCCTGTGTCCGTCAGGCCTGCCCCATCTTCCCCAGGCCTGCAGAGGCCCTGCAGTCTGGGAGCCTGCTAGTAGCTGAGTGGGGTGAGTGAGGTGTGAGAGGAGAGGCCTTTCTTAGAGTCTCTACAGACATTTGAACATGCTTTTTATGAACAGCTGGGTGCTGCTGCCTCGTGCCTCTAGTCTTAGCTACTGAGGATCGTGGTTCAAAGCCAGCCCGGGCAGGAAAGTCCATGAGACTCTTTATCTCCAATTAACTATCAGAAAACCAGAAGTGGAGCTGTGGCTCAAATTGGTAGAGCACTAACCTCAAGCAGAAAAGCTAAGGGACAGGAGTTCAAGCCCCACAACCACCACTGCCACCAACAAAAAATGACACAAACTTGATTGAATCTCAAGAGTTGGTAATTAAGCAGAGAAGGAAGCAGAATGACTTAGAAGTTTACAGGTAGAAGTACTGTGGAATTAGTATCTCTGGATATAGGTAAGTTGTAGGGAAATGATAATAAAGCAGGGAGACTAGCTGTTGTATAAATTGAAGGATGATTTGAGAAATATTAAACCAAAGTAGTAGAAACAGGAACAGAGGAGCGCACATGAACAGCACTGCTGTGTAAAATCTAGCAAGGACTTATAACAAGGGAGAGAAGCGAATGTAGGAAAAGTTTCCTTGTTTGTTTTGACCACAAGTGATGATGATGTTTTCGTGGGGATTTGAAGAAGGGAAGCAGATAAGTTTGGTAATAGGATGAATCTGAGTTGAATCAAAGCATCTAATAAGGCATGTTTAAGTATTTAGAAAGACATAAAAGTACAGTCCGAATGCTATCCTAGGAGAGGAGGTGTATCCAGACGAGGGTGATTCGTGATCTAGGGCTAGTTAGGAATAGGTGGATGAGCATAGTGATCCCATAAGAGAGGGAAGCACTCCGGCAAACAGTGACAGACATGTTTCTGTCCATTGGCTCCAGCTCCAGGAAGAGGGGAGGGCTATGTAGAATACCAAAAAAGGACACAGATAGTTGGCAGGCATTCCACAGAAAGGGGAATCCAGGGAATCAGGGGCTTAAATTCCCTGATTTTACTCTCTTCCCTCACTCTAATCCCTAGTTAAAACACTCCATTAACCAAGCCCAATTGGAAGCCAAATGAGCCCTGTTGATGAAGTCATTTTCCTGGGACAGAGAGAAGGATGAAAAGGGTGGAGAATAGATATGGGGCAAATGGGAGATGTCCAGGTTATCTAACTAAAGCCTGGTAATGAAAGTCAGGGAGATTGGATGATTTGAGGGTGATCTGGGACTCACCTTTATTTGATGCCATGGAAACAAATCAGGTCTCCAGGGGAAAAGGGATTTAAGAGATTTCCCTATGAGGGAAGATATTTAAATTTTATATTTGTTTCCCTGTGCTAGAGAACAAAAAGGACATAGACTTAAGCAATGAACCGTTGGGAATGCTTGTATTTTGAAAAACAGGAAGGAGAGTCAGATTAATCAAATGTTAGGAAATTCCTTACTTTTTGAGCTCAAGTTAAGTGTTCTTAAGTGCCTGTCTTTAGTACCAAGGGGAAAAATATTGTTATGCATTAGTTTTGGTTTCAAATTTCACTTTTTATCACTTAGCAGATTTTTTTTCATATTTTACTGTCTTAAATAGGAATTCAAAATTGTAAAGATTCCATAAAATAAATACTATAGTTCTTGTACAAGGATTTCCTTGACTTCATTAACACCTTTCTGTATACCTTCAAATTTGGACTGGTCTTTTATACATTTAATCAGAACATTCAATTTTGTTTACATCTCTGTTACATTTTCCTCCCTTATTTCACTTTTACTTTTTTTTAAAAAATCAAATGCTTGATATTCTCAGTATGTACTTGTTCTTGTAATTCCTCCTAAACTTAGCGTGCTCTGGCATGTACATTTACCATTCTGTTGAACTGTTTGCTAGATTCTAAGAGCCACTCTTTTTCTAAAAGCAGTGGAATTTACTAATTGAATTGTCTAGAAGTATACCTTTCATAATCTGGCTCATTCTGCTCAAAGCACTGTATTCTCTGAGCTCTTTTCCTGCTGCCCTTTTGCAAGACATGGGCTGTTGATGTTTCCAAGCTACTCCTCAGTGTACTCAGGTATTACTCATTAGGCCCAACTACCTGAAACTTTCCACAGCTATTGCTACTGCATTAAACACTCTTCTTTTCCAACCTTCTGTTACACCATGTGGAGTTAGCCACATTCTTACATTATTATTCTTGTGTACTTCCACTTAGCGTGAAATCACCCTGGAACACAGTTGTATTCTTTTCTTTTGCAGTGTTAAATACATCGCAGTTAGGAAATACTGGTTAGTTTGGTTGGCCCTTGCTTATAATTCTTGCACTTGAGAGGCTGAGGCAGGAGGATTTCCAGTTTAAGGTGAGCCTGGGCTAGAGAGAGAGAGAGAGAGAGAGATTCTATGTAAAATGTAAAATTTCAAGAATATTTTCTTTTCTTCCTTTTTTTTTTTTGGCCAGTCCTGGGGCTTGAACTTGGGGTGTGGGCACTGACCCTGAGCTTCTTTTGCCCAAGGCTAGCACCCTACCACTTGAGCCATAGTGCCATTTTCTGCTTTTTCTGTTTTTGTAGTACTGAGGAATTGAACCCAGGGCTTCATGCATGCTAGGCAAGCACTCTACCACTGAGCTACATTCCCAGTCCTCAAGTATATTTTCTTTTTGTTTAATATGCTAAGTATTAAATCCTTAATGTTATTTAACTTGAAAAGGTAGTTATCCAAAATAAACATGACCATCTAAAGTGTTATATCAGATCTATAATGATGTCATACTTAGAGATGAGGCTTGCTTCATGGTGATAATTGGATTTTTTTAAAAATTTCAATTTATCTAATTATCTTTGTGTTTGTGTGTGTGCTTGTCCATACCAATCTTGGGGCATAAACTCAGGACATTGGTGCTGTCTCTTAGTTTTTCTGCTCAAAGTTAGTTCTCTACCACTTAAACCACAGTTCCATATTTGTCTTTTTGGTAGGTATTGGGAGATAAAAGTCTCACAGACTTTGCTGCCCAGGCTGGCTTCAAATGGTGATCCTCAAATCTCAGTGCCCTGAGTAGCTAGGATTACAGGCTGTGAGCCGCCAGTGCCTGGTGAAACAAAATCTTACTAATAAGGAAAAACTTAATTGCCGCCTCCTCTCCCCTCCTCCTCCCCCCCCTCCTCCCCCCTCCTCCTCCTCCCCCCTCCTCCTCCTCCCTCCTCCTCCTCCCCCCTCCTCCTCCTCCCCCCTCCTCCTCCTCCCCCCTCCTCCTCCTCCCCCCTCCTCCTCCTCCCCCCTCCTCCTCCCCCCTCCTCCTCCTCCCCCTCTTCCTCCTCCCCCTCCTCCTCCTCCCCCCTCCTCCTCCTCCTCCTCCTCCTCCTCTTCTTCTTCTTCTTCCTCTTCCTTTTCCTCTTCTTCCCTCTTCTTCCTTCTTCTTGAGATGTGTCTCTTTTGCCCAGGCTGTCCCTAAACTTCTGTGTTTAAGCAGTTCTGCATTGTTCTCCCAGCTGAGACCACAGGCATATCCCACCATACCCAGAAGACTGCTGCTTTTTTTTTCTTTACATTTTCTTCTCTCTTTTAAAAAAATATATTTTAAGTATTACTACCTCATGTTGTACAATATAAGCACACTTAACTAATTTTTATTAATAAACATTGGCTGTGAAGTGATCCTTTAAGCTTCCAACATCTGTCTTTTTTTTTGATCAGCATTGGCAGGACTTTGACTCTTTTTTTTTTTTTTTTTTTTGGCCAGTCCTGGGCCTTGGACTCAGGGCCTGAGCACTGTCCCTGGCTTCTTCCCGCTCAAGGCTAGCACTCTGCCACTTGAGCCACAGCGCCGCTTCTGGCCGTTTTCTGTATATGTGGTGCTGGGGAATCGAACCTAGGGCCTCGTGTATCTGAGGCAGGCACTCTTGCCACTAGGCTATATCCCCAGCCCGGACTTTGACTCTTAATGAGGCATCATTGAAAGTGGATTGGGACTGCTTACCAAGCTCAAGGTCCTGAGTTCAAACCCCAGTTCTGCCAAAATAAAAATCCCCAAACTCCTAAACCAAAGCAAGTACATGTGTGCTTACGCATGCACAAGTGCAAGGGCACATGAACACACACACATACTAAAACATTGTTCTTACAGTTAAATTAGGAGGTAAATTAAAAAAAAACAACTTAGTGAACAACAGATTTGTATTTAAAGATACAGAAGAGATGAATGCAGGAATTTTTCATATGATTCAATAAAAAAGCAGCATTGTTAAAAAAGTTTAGGTTTTGAAATACAGTTTATGAAAATCCAATCAGGTTTTCTTTTGAAAAATAAGAAGCCAAATTTCTTTCTCTTGAAAAATGTCAAGACTAATTTGACTTGCTGCTGAGCTGTGATAACTTTTGTATTTGTTGTACCTTCAGAAACCCTCCCTGTGGCACAAAGGACTCTTGTAATTAGAAAATATTGTTGCCACAGGGAGGTAGAAGATGGACATGAAAAACTGGGGACCTGAAAAGGAGCCCCTACCCTAGGACCCCTGCAGGTGAAACAGATTGAGCCAGAGGAAGACAATGCTGGTAGGTTGTTTTTAATTCATTCAGAATGCTTGCAGCTTTGTATTTCATAAAGATTATCTCATCTGCTTACTCTCATATTTTTGTCTGAAGGGTGACAATGATTCCTTCTTAAAGAGAGAAGAAACATAAAATAGTATCTTTCCTCCCAACAGTTGGCCATTTGAGTTACCCCTTTCTCCTCCTCTCTGTGTCCTAGATAAAGCTCTAGGACTCATTCCTCGAAGCTACTGCTGACTGAACATCAGCAAGTCTTTCCCCTCCATCTCCATGCCTTTTATTTCCTCTTCTAAACTGTAGACATTTCCTTAAAGTTTTAAAGGATGATTTTTCCCAATTATCTATTTTATTCCATTAGCTATAGGTTTTCCAAAATGGTAAAATGTGAGCTTTATGTTTATGAAGTTTTTAATTCTTGAGTAATTCGAATTTTAATTGTACAGTTACTCAAATCAGAAAACATTATTGAAAGGATGTTTTAGTATCTTAATGCTCATAAGTAACAGTACTTTTATATCAGTAGGGGAAAATGATGGCACTGTTTAACATTTTAAAACGCCATCGATTTTAAGATACAGACCCATTTTAGATAAGTCAAAATGTGAAAAATGTGCATCTTACATTTGATGAAATGGTTATGAATCTTCCCCAACATCTCTCTATTTACTTGGACTTAGATATTAAGATGTATCTGTAGACATTAGATACTAAAATAGGGAAGATGAGGGTGAGTTATAGTGTGGAAGTTCTTTTGGTTACTAAGCTCTCTAAATTCTTTGCTGTCATTTAAAAATCACTAGGCCAAAGCTGGGCACTGGTGGCTTGTAATTCTAGCTACTCCTAAGGCTGAGAACTGTGAATCCTGTTTGAAGCCAGTCTGGGCAGGGAAGGCCTTTAGATTTCACCTCCAATTAACCACGAGAAAACCAGAAGTAGAGCTCTGGCTCAAAGTGGTGGAGCTAGCCTTGAGCAATAAAAACCCAAACATCCCAGGGACAGTGTCCATGCCCTGAGTTCAAGCCCCACAACTGACAAAAATAAAAATCAAGATCATTAGATCATATTGCCTAATGAGTGTTCAAACTAATTATATGGTATTCAATTGTGGAGAAAATAGTTTAAATTACTTTAGCATTTAATGAATAGAATTTTATCCTGGTCAAGTGTCACTTTTTAATGGCATCCTGTGCTCTAAAAAAAAACAAAGCTCGTGCTTTTCAGACTATCATTTTAAAACAGGTCCTTTAATTAGCTTAGATGATAAAGTATTTGCCTAGCAAGTTTAGGGCTCTGGGATCAGTATGCTGAAAAACCATCCAACCAACGGCTTTAAAATAGCCATTGTTGTTTGTTTTTTTTTTGGCCAGTCCTGGGGCTTGGACTCAGGGCCTGAACACTGTCCCTGGCTTCTTCTTGCTCAAGGCTAGCGCTCTGCCACTTGAGCCACAGCACCATTTCTGGCCATTTTCTGGATATGTGGTGTTGGGGAATCGAACCCAGGGCCTCATGTATACGAGGCAAGCACTCTTGCCACTAGGCCATATCCCCAGCCCTGATGATTTTTTTTTTTTTTTTTGTAGCCAGTCCTGGGGCTTAAACTCAGGGCCTGAGCACTGGCTTCTTTTTTGCTCAAGGCTAGCATTCTACCATTGAGCCACAGCGCCACTTCTGTCTTTTTCTATATATGTGGTGCTGAGGAATCAAACCCAGGGCTTCATGTATGCCAGGCAAGTGCTCTACCACTAGGCCATATTCCCAGCCTGCCATTGATTTTTATTGTACTTAGCTATGTGTTGTTCAGATGACTGATTGTGTAAAGGAGACAATAGTGACCAAAAGTAAAGAGCTGCTCTTTCAGTTATTTAAGTTGCTTCAAGAGATTTATTATCGCTAGAATTTGTAGTATGAGGAAGAAAGAGGAAAGGAAATTAGAAAGATGAAGAAAAAAATACATGTTTTTGTCAGTCATGAGGCTTGAACTAGGGCCTGGGCGTTGTCCTTGAGCTTTTGTGCTTACGGCTGGTGCTCTGCCACTTTGAGTCACAGCTCCACTACCAGTTTTCTTGTAGTTCAGTGAGGATAAGAGTCTCATAGGCTTTCTTACCTGGGCTGGCTTTGAACTGTGATCCTCAGATCTCAACCTCCTGAGTAGCTAGGAGTACAGGTATAATCCACCAGCACCCAGCAAGAAAAAATCTTATCTTGAGGTCTTGTAAAGCATTGTCTCAGTTTGCTAGGCCTGTCAGAGTGAAGCAGGCTTGATAGGGCAGCCTTTGTCTGGGATCCCAGGACCTAGAGATGGAGGAAAGAGGATTGTGAGTTGAGGCCCTTCTGAGTTACATATTGAGATCCTGACTCAAAAACCAAGGGCTGAGTGGGTGAGGGATGGGAGGGAGAGAGTGAGGGAAGGGTGGCATTGTCCAAAAAGAAATGGACTCTTAGCTGAGTGCTGGTGGCGCATGCCTATAATCCTAGCTACTCAGGAAGGCTGAGATCTGAGGATTGTGGTTCAAAGCCAGCCTGGGCAGGAAAGTCTGTGAGACTCTTCTCTCTAGCTAACCACCAGAAAACCAGAAGTGGCACTATAGCTCAAAGTGGTAGATCACAATCCTTGAGCAAAAAAGAGCTCAGGGATAGTGCCCAGGCCCTGAGTTCAAGCCCCATGACTGATTAAAAAGGAAAAAAGAAATATACCTGGATTATTTAACTGTAATACCTCTGAATATCACCTTCATAATAACAATATAAAATATAAATTTACTTGTTTTCAAAATAGAACTATATTTGAAAACAGAAGACATTCAAATGTTTACCTAAGTCAGGTATGGTAGTTTATGTTTATAATCCCTGCTGTCTGGGAGATAGAGGCAGGAGGTTGGCAAGTTCAAAACCAGCCTGATAAGCTTAATGAAACCCTATCTCAAAAATAAAACAATAACAAAAGAGCATGGTTCAAGAGATAAAGTGCTTTCCTTGTGTTCCTGAGGCCTTGGGCTCAGTAAATAAAGTTACCTAAAATCAACTCTGAACTCCTTAGCTCCTCCTCATAACTGCATGTTATTTACTATTTCTGTTCCATTAAATTACGTGTCTATAGATTTGGGCTATAGGTGTTCCTATTGTATAACTATAATAAGCTAAAAGTGATAGAGATTTAGATAGATAAACAGCCAGCCATGATTTCTACTTAGACTTAAAAAGTTGGGTTCTTTGGTACAATGCTGTTTCAAGCTGAGGAGGAATCATTGTCCCCACCCATTCTCCATTCCCATCTGTGTAACACGTGGGTCTTAAAGTCCTACATGAGACTCGCAATAGCCAGTTTTGATTGAACATCATGCATGTTAGTTGAATTTGTTAGGTATTTATCGAAGCTGATGGTCTCTAAGTTATATAGTAGAAATACTGTTTTGATCATTTGGACTATGAAGCATATATTAAAGTATTTCTTTTGGTTCTGATGTTTCTGAGAACTAACTTGTAAGGAAAAGGTATCCTGAAACCCTTTCGTATTGTTCATCAATGCAAAAAGTTGCTGGTTTACTTCCAGTAGTATCATGGACAGTCAGTATTCTGGGCCTTGGGTGGCACAGTCAATACCATAAGAATAATTATATCTGGAAGAGCTATACTTTCAACCTGTACAACTGAATGTATATAAGAGGGCTTTATAATGGAGACTCTCTTAAAAATATAGTATAAGACAGTTAAAACTTGTAAAAAAAAATGCATGTATTTACTTCCAAAAAAGGAAACAAAACATTGGCCAGTATCTGACCCTTTGTGTATCCAGTTCTAAGATACTCTCTTTCCCTTTTTCCTTAAGGCACCTACTATTCTGATTTTTTGTTTTCATCATATAACACGTCTTTAAAATAGAATTATGCTTTTTAGTTGCCCAAAGGAAGTGATCTTTGAGCATAACAACAATTTTTTGACATGATCTCTCATGTGTTGTTCTCACTTTTATAGAGATTTAAGTGGATAGTGATTATACCCCTGGAACAGGCATTTGTTCCAAAGTGGAGTGGGAGTTGTATCTTGACAACATGAAATAACATACCTCTTAGTGGGGATGTTCTAAAAAGATAGGTATACAGACTAGATTTTTATAATAACTGTAAATTCATGAATTAATTGTGATATGGGTCTAGTTTATTCTCCTAATTAGGATGGTATTCTATGAAATGGATGAACAGTTTGTTTTTTTTTTCAGTAACCAGGCTTACTGTTCAGTTAGCTTTATTTCATGATTTTTTGGTGCATGAAAGCATTTTGTCTCTAGATAGCTGCCTTCCCCCTACCCACCCCCCCTGGAACTGGGCAGGAAAATATGGCATAAGGCTAGCTTTGAGGGAGGGATTGATACCATAAAGCTTGTGCTTTACTGATAGAAGCTTCATCTTATTTTAACACCTGGAGAGCCTTATTGTTATTGTTGATATTGGGATATTGGGAACTTTTTCTTCTGTTATATACCAACAACTCTCATCCTTTTTTTCCTCCCTCCCTCTCTCCCTCCCTCCCTCCCTTCCTCCCTTCCTCCCTTTTTCTTTCTTTGCCTACAGCTTGTGATACACTAGATTTCTGAATGAGGTAGTAAATAAATTCCAAAAATTTTAATTACATAAATTGTGACGTTATTGTTAATTTAATGAAGCGACCTTGAGTCATTGTGCACAGATAAGGAATAAGAAGTATGTACAATAGGTTCCAGCATTTACTCTAAGTTATCCAAGTTTGTACAATCTCTGGCTGTAGTTTGGTGCCACCTGGTGGCACTTGTATGTTCCTGAAACTGCAGTTTGAGGATTGGTTAGGAGGTAGGAGCTGCTTTGACTTATTTCCTTGTCCCTTGGTGTCTGTGATGGATTGGTTTCAGGACTCATTCTTCCTATACCCAAATCTATGAATGCTCAAGTTCCTTATAAAATGTCATAGTGTTTTCATGTAAATTATGCACATCCTCCTCCTGTATTTAAATTGTGTCTAGGTTACTTATAATACCTTTATAAATAGTCTGTGAATAAGCAGGGAGCCAGTGGCTCAAGCCTATAATCTTAGCTACTTAGGAAGCTGAGATCTGAGGATTGTGGTTTGAAATCAGCCCAGGTAGGAAAGTCTGTGAGACTCTTGTGTTTACTAAACTACCAAAAAAGCTGGAAGGGGAGCTGTGACTCAAGTGCTAGAGCAAAAGATCAGGGTCAGAGCCCAGGCCCCAAGTTCAAGCCTTACAATTGGCACACCCATACACAAAGTTTTCTGTAAATAGTTGTTGCATTGTAGTGTTCAGGGAATGTTAGTGAGGAAAAAAAGGGAAAAAAGTCTGTACATGGTCAGAACAGGTGCAGTTGTTTTTCCAAAACTTTTTTTTTTTTGTTTTTTGTTTTTTTTTTTGGCCAGTCCTGGGCCTTGGACTCAGAGCCTGAGCACTGTCCCTGGCTTCTTCCCGCTCAAGGCTAGCACTCTGCCACTTGAGCCACAGCGCCGCTTCTGGCCGTTTTCTGTATATGTGGTGCTGGGGAATCGAACCTAGGGCCTCGTGTATCTGAGGCAGGCACTCTTGCCACTAGGCTATATCCCCAGCCCTTTCCAAAACTTTTAATCCATGGTGGTTTAATCCAATGAGGTGGAACCCCTGTTACAGAGGGCCAAAATTACCACTGAATTTCTCTCAATTCATGTATTTACAACATTTTCCCCTACTGTGTGTTTATATATATATATATATATATATATTTCCCCCACCCCCACCCCCCGCCAGTCCTGGGCCTTGGACTCAGGGCCTGAGCACTGCCCCTGGCTTCTTTTTGCTCAAGGCTAGCACTCTACCTCTTGAGCCACAGCGCCACTTCTGGCCATTTTCTATATATGTGGTGCTGGGGAATCGAACCCAGGGCTTCATGTATATGAGGCAAGCACTCTTGCCACTAGGCCATATTCCCAGCCCTGTACTTATTTAATATTTCTACAATGTGCTCTATAAAAAGGTCACCTTTATTGGAATCGCTGAATCAAGAACCTGATACGTTCTTGGGAAAGTATTTGTTAAATGGAGAATGAGAAGACAACATGAATGAGAGCAGAGTACGAAGATTTTTGCATTTTATTTAGAGTAGCAGTGTAGCTTAACCAGGTTGTTTACTTTTCTTTTTTTTTTTTTCCCCAGTCATGGGGCTTGAACTTGAACCCTGGGGCTGGGCGCTGTTCTGAGCTCTTCAGCTCAATCAAGGCTAGAGCTCTACCACTTGGGCCACAGCACCACTTCCAGTTTTCTGGTGGTTAATTGGAAATAAGAGTCTCACAGGCTTTCCTACCTGTGGTGGGCTTTAAACTGCAACCTTCAGATCTCGGCCTCCTGAGTAGTTAGGATTATAAGCCACCGGTGTGGCCTGTTTAAGTTTTGTAGAGGCAATAGATATGGTTGAGGAGGTAAGAATAGAAAGGTACAGTGGTACTAGACTGTGTTGACCCTTACATAAAGTAATGTAAACATAACCTGAAGAAGATGAGAAGGAAGAAGAACATTGGTCTTAAACATCCAAAAGATAGATGGAGGAGACATGATGTGTATAATAATGTAATGTAAATAAAAATAAAAAATGCTGAGCTAGGAATGTGGCTTAGTGGCAGAGTGCTTGCCTAGCATGCATGAAATCAGGTTCGGTTCCTCAGCACCACATACACAGAAAAAGCTAGAAGTGGCACTGTGGCTCAAGTGGTAGAGTGCTAGCTAGCCTTGAGCAAAGCCTGGGACAGTGCTTAGGCCCTGAGTCCCAAGACCCAGGACTGGCAAAACAAAACAACAAAAACAACTCCCCAAAAATTAATGCAATAGATGAAACTGTAGACAGATTAAAAAATGACCAATTGACCTAAACAAATCAATAGTTTCAATTTTACATGTCTTACCTATGTTCTGTGTATCTCATACTCACGTAGATGAAACCTGTGAGGTACACTCAGATTTATACAATTCATGGGATGGCTTTAAATCACTTCATAGACACATTTTCATAGAAACTCATTTTGTGAAACTAGTATAATCTGAACCTTAAAACTTTTCCAGTATGAAAATAGAAAATTACTGTGAAATTAAAACAGATGATTTATTAGTTACATAGGAGTAAATATAACCATAACATGCAATCCCTTCATGCTAACAGTTATTTTAAGTGTTTTGTGGAGGAAGATAAATGATGAAATGCACAGTTTGTTGAAGAAGGACTAGAAAAATCTAAGTGGAACATAATAATGATTCCTTTAATCATTAATCCATAAATACACATGGGAACTATTTTGGTAAATCTATTCTCCAATTAATCTGTAAGTTCAACACAATTCCAGTCAAAATTACAAGGTGTTTGTGTTTGGTAAAGTTTGACAAATTATTTTATTTTATTTTTTTGGGTTGGTCACAGGGCTTGAACTCAGGGCCTGGGTGTTGTCCCTCAGCTCTTTTGCACTGAGCACTCTACCACCTTGAGGCACACTACTACTCCCGGTTTTCTGGTGTTTAATTGGAGATAAGTGGATCATGGTGTATATATACTACATTAAACGCTCAAAACCATTAAAAAAAAAAAAAAGAGTCTCATGGACTTTCCAGGCTGGTTTTGAACCTTGATCTCCCATCTCAGCCTCCTGAGATGCTCGGATTATAGGTGCGAGCCACTAACGCCAGGCTGACAAACTCTTTTCTAATGAAGATGTTAATATAGTCTAGGTAATTTTTCAAAAGAACAAAAGGGCAGTTCACTCTACACAAGAATGATTCCTGGTCTGTGGTGTAATTCAGTGGTGGAGTGTGTGTAGCTCACAGGAGGTTCTCAGAGATAGAAAGACAGCGGTAGAGGGGAGGGAGAGGGAGACAAAGACTGGTTCTAAAGCTATAGGAAAATTTAAAATGTGCTAGCCTGCACACAAATAATATAGTAAGATGGAGTATGCAGAAACAGTATGCAAACACCCACATTTCATTTACAGTTTATCTGTTTATAAATCATGAGGAAAGGAGGGACCGACCGTTGGCTAAATTTTATGTATTTGGATAAATAACAAATTAGACTCCTATTTCATACTTTTTTTTGTTGACTTATTCCTATTCACCTTTTTCCCCCCCAGGACTGAGGCCTATACTCAGGGCCTGAGTGCTGTCCCTGGCTTGCTTTTGCTCAGGGCTAGCACTCTACCATTTGAGCCATAGCACTCAAATGTTTTATGTGGTTCTGAGGAATCGAACCCAGGGCTTCAAGCACTCTACCACCAAGCCACATTCCCAGCTCTCCTTTTCATCTTTATACAAGAGTCACATATGCCTCGATCTCAGATGGCCATCCAATTTAATTTTGTCTTTTTTGGTGGTGGGGCTTGAACTCGGGGCCTGGGTTCTGTCCCTGAGTGTTTTGTTCAAGGTTATTGCTCTGCCACGTTGAGCCATAGTTCCACTTCCAGTTTTTAAGTGGTTAATTGGAGATTAGAGTCTTAATGGCCTTTTCTGCCCGGGCTGGCTTCAAATTGAGGTCCTCAGATCTCAGCTTCCTCAGTAGCTAGGATTAGAGGTGTGAACCATTAGAGCCTGACATATTTAGTGTAATTTTGCTTAGTGCTATTTATATATGCTGTGTGTGCGCGTGCACGCGTGTGTGTGTGTACATGTGCGCGCATGCGTGTGCCTCCCCTAGTACTGAGTCTTGAACTCAGGGCTTTGACTTCTTGCTTAGCTTTTTTCACTCATAGTTGGTGCTGTGCCACTTGAGCTACACGTGTCTGCGTGGGCAGACTTTGAACTCCCTAGGCTTATAGGCATGAGCCACTGGCTACAAGCCTGATAGACATTTCTAATGATACTCGGTGTCTATATTGTTTCCTGCTTTTTATTAGTAAGTACTCTTCCTAATACCCATGCATGTTGCCTTTTATATATTTAAGTTGCTTCAGTTGCTTCCTTGTGATAAATACCCACCACAGCTTACTTTTCTTCCTGTCCTATAATGGATATTCATCCTCCTCACTTAGATGGACTAGTTCTGTGTAACAACTACCCCTAAATGTATTGATTTGAAATAAGAACCAGATATTTTCTCTTGGGCCTTGTGTTACATGGTTATGCCGAGATGGACATGGCTTACTCTCTCTTAGTGATCATCTCTGGGTCATCTGGGAGCTGACTGCTCTAAGACCAGCTCAGCTGGAACAACAGCCCTCCTATTTCCTCCTTCCAGTTACCCTTTTCCCCCGGTTTCTTAGGCCATTGGTGAAGAACTCCAGTATTTTGTTAATGAGTGGTGTTGCCTCTGGACTTTATAGGTTTATTTCTAACTCTGAAGGGAGTACGTGAAATTTCCATTTTAAATTTAATATTTGTGACAGGTTTTAGTAATGTCCGCCTTTTCTTTTCTCTTTATTTTTTTGTCTTTGTGTTAATTGAGTCCTATGAGGTGTTTTGGGGGCCTTTGATAAACTTAATTTTTTCTCCTTTAATCTATTAATGTGATTAGTAAGTAGAAGCATTCCCAGATGTTGACCCCTCCTTGCAGTTTGAGAATGTTTGTCATTTTGCTCTAAATAAAAAGACCTTTAGGGCTGGGAATATGGCCTAGTGGTAGAGTGTTTGCCTCCTATATATGAAGCCCTGGGTTTGATTCCCCAGCACCACATATATAGAAAAAGCCAGGAGTGGTGCTGTGACTCAAGAGGTAGAGTGCTAGCCTTGAGCAAAAAAGAAGCCAGGGACTCAGGCCCTGAGTCCCAAGCCCCAGGACTGGCTAAAGAAAAAGACCTTTACATCTATATTCATAAATGATATGGGACTGTAATTTTATTTTTGCTATGTCCTTATGTAGTTTTAGAATCAAAATATTATGCAGTTGATAAAATAACCCAAGTGCCTTGCATTTATTTTTCTCTTCTATTTTCTGCCATTAGTTCTTGTAATTGCTTTTAGGGCTGGGAATGTGGCTTAGTGGTAGAGCGCTTGCCTAGCATGCCTGAAGCCCTGGATTCAATTCCCCAGCACCACATAAGCAGAAAAAGCCAGAATTGGCGCTGTGGCTCAAGTGGTAGAGTGCTAGCCTTGAGCAAAAGAAGCTCAGGGACAGTGCCCAGGCCCTGAATTCAATCCTTAGGACTGGCCAAGAAAAAGAATTGATTTTAAACATTTGCTAGAATTTTCCTAAGAAGGAATTAAACCCTAGGTTTTTTTTTTTAATGGAAGGGATGGTTTACACTATATTTTTATTTACTTTTTTTTAACCACTTAATTTCTACTTGTGTGTGTACCATAGGAAATTTCATATTCTCTAGGAACTTGTACATTTCATGTATGTCACCTTCTTTCCTTTTTTGGTACATTCATGATTGTCAGCTTCTTTTTTTTTTTTTCTTTTGGTCCAAGATAAGGACTTGAACTCTGTACTTGATGCTTTATTAACGTTCCACCTACCAGCCGAGCCATGCCTCCAGCACCTGGGTCAACTTTATTAGTATGTCATTATTTGTAATGCTTTATATTTGTTTGTCATTGTAATGATATTTTATTATTTTTGTTCTATCATCTGGGGTTATCTATCTCTTTCAGTACTCTATATTTTATCTATGTATATGTATTTTCAATCTGTATTTTAATTTTTTTGTGCCAATCCTGGGTCTTGAACTCAGGGACTGGCTCTGTCTCTGAGCTTTTTTACTCAAGGCTAGCATTCTACCACCTGAGCCACAGTTTCATTTATGTCTTTTTGGTGGTTAGAGATGAGTCTCATACTTTCCTGCCTGGTCTGGCTTTGAACCATACTCCCTAGATGTAATTCTTCTGAGTAGCAAGGATTATAAGTGTGAGCCATTGGATTCTAGGTTTTGTGTCCCCCCTCAAGAGTAGCCTCTACCACTTGAGATAAGAGTCCCTTGGACTTTCCTGCCCAGGCTGTCTTCAGACCTTAGTCATTAGATCTCAGCTTCCTGAGTAGCTAGGATTACAGGCACGGTCCGCTAGTGCCTGGCAAGAAGCAGAAATTTTAAAGTGATTATATCTTGTTTTGACAAGAATGTGGTGCCTTCATAGCCAAATTGGAGAAACATAAAATGTCAAATGAACTTACTCTCTAACTTTAAGATTCCAGTAGTTTAAAAAAAATGTACTTGTAAGTATATACTGTGGAGAGACTATAACAGTCATGACCAAACACAGAGATGAAACATTTTAGCATAATTTATAAGTGTAATAACTAGAAACAACTTTACTTCCAGTATAGATTTGCTGAATTAAACAGGGTCAGTTCATATACTGGAATGCTGTGTAGAATTTACAAAGCAAATAACTAATATCCACATGTATGAATATGGACTGAATAGATTTTGAGTAAAGGTATAATTAAGAATGGCATATATTGGGGCTGGGAATATGGCCTAGTGGTAGACTGCTTGCCTCTCATACATGAAGCCCTGGGTTCGATTCCTCCGCACCACATATATAGAAGAAGCCAGGTGGTGCTGTGGCTCAAGTGGTAGAGTGCTAGCCTTGAGCAGAAAGGAAGCCAGGGACAGTGCTCAGGGCCTGAGTTCAAGGCCCAGGACTGGAAAAAAAAAAAGAATGGCATATATTGTATCATGACATCTAAAATATGCAAATACTTTCTATTATTCAGTGATACACATACAAACATAAGTTTTATATAAGTGCACATGCGCTCAGAAGCATAAGGAATAGGGTGGAAGGCTGCACGCTGAATTCAACACTCGATGCAGTGCTGCGTGTGGGGCTCGGTAGTAGTAGTATCCAGGATATTATTTTTATCCATAGATGTGTTATTTCTTGGGGAAATAAGACACTTAACTAAACGAGGAAATGTTAAAGGAGTTGTGGGGCTTTCAGAAGGGAGTAGCAATATGTCTATTCAGAATATTACTTCTTAGTCTTTGCTGAATGTTTTGAATCTCCCTCAAGAGCGGTATGAGTTCCTGAGATAGGAGTATAGAACCTCTCCAGTTTCTAGGCTGCAGAGGTCATGATATTATTGGTAGCAGACACAGAGAACATTTGTAGATAACAATGCTTTACATCTAAGTGAGTTACCCAGATAAGACCCTTACCACATTAGGATCTATAGTTTCTTTTTTTTTTTTTTAAATCAAGTCTGGCCATGCAGAGTTTTGAGTCAACACAGAAATAACATTAAGAGCTCTGGGTGGGCAGTATGAATTCTGGGAAGCGTGGAGAATGAAGAGAGAAGATAGCTAAGGATTGTACTTTATTATTTTTTAACTGTGTATTCCCATTTATTTTCCCCCATTTATTGTCAAAGTGAAGCACAGAGGGATTACAGTTTCATATGTAAGGCAGTAAGCACAATTTTTTCTTTTCTTTTCTTTTTTTTTTTTTTTTGGCAGTTCTGGGTCTTGGACTCTGCCTGAGCACTGTCCCTGGCTTCTTTTTGCTCAAGGCTAGCACTCTGCCACTTGAGCCACAGCGCCACTTCTGGCCGTTTTCTCTATATGTGGTGCTGAGGAATCGAACCCAGGGCTTCATGTATACGAGGCAAGCACTCTTGCCACTAGGCTATACACCCAGCCCAGGATTGTATTTTAAATGAACAGACACATTTAAGGGTTTTCTGAGAAGAAAATAATAAGAAAAACACACACCAGTTCTGGTGATGGCAATCACCAGAACCAGACAAAGAGAAGGCTTCCCATAGGCCCTAGGTCAGAAACATGTTTGGTGGTTAGGATGCAGAGCACAGGCATTATTGTAGGGGCAGGAGCAAGAAATTATACACTCTAAACATCACTTTTAGAATTAAAAGAAACGAATTTGGACATATTTCTAGAATATGTTAAGGTTCTCTCCTTTTTTCCTATAAATATGCTAAATAAGAATTACATATTCATGTTAAATTTCACAGGAATTAAAAAAAATTCCAATGTATTCGTCACTACATATTCTCTAATGATAATAAAGAATGCTTGAAGTCAGTTGTCATAATTTTACTTAAAATATAGGAAACATTAACTATTTCAACCCTTTGCAGTGTGTCATGCACACATGAGCACTTCATAAGTGTGATTTAAACAATCATTTGTGCAACACCATCAGAAAAGACTAGTTGTACTATTTGGTTGACAGTGTAAGAGTGGTGATAGAGTTGAAGGAGTGCCTTCCTAGTCTAAATCATAAAGCACAGAATCAACAAATTCAGAGAGTCTAGTCAAATGATGAAAACAGGAATCAAGGTTAAGTTGGGTACCAGTGGCTCACGCCTGTAATCCTAGCTGCTCAGGAGGCTGAGATCTGAGGATTGAGGTTTGAAGCCAGCCCAGGCAGGAAAGTCTTTGAGACTCTTCTATCCAATAAAACCACTCAAAAATAGTACTGTGGCTCAAGTGGCAGAGTGCTAGCCTTGAGCAAAAGCAGCTCAGGGACAGTGCTCAGGCCCTGAGTCCAAGCGCCCAGGACAGGAAAAAGAACAAAAAAGGAATCAAAGTTAAATTGTATCTGTTAAGTATGCATTCAGAATGGCTTATACTGTCCCTACCCGTAAAAAGATTTGCGTGGTCCATGCCCTGAAATTAATTATGATGTGCAGAGCAAGGCTCCTTTTGAAAATTTAACTTCTGGAGTGTTGGTCCTCTCCGAGAGTCTAAGAAGGGCCATTTTGTACATTTCACTAACAATAATTTGCCATTACAAACCTCTGATAACCCATGCCCCTTAGGCACAGAGGTTAATGCCTGTCATTCTAGCACCTAGGAAGCTAAGTGGGAGGGTCACTTGAGCCCTGGAATTTGAGTCCAGCTTTAGCAACAAAAAAAACCCTGCTGCGTCTATATTTTTAATATTTTGTTAAAAATTCTAGGGGCTGGGATGTTGCTACGTCTCGTTTGTCTAAGTGTGGTTCTGGGTTTGATCCTCTCAGCATAGACCTAGTCTAGAAACATCAAATATATTCTCTTAAGAAATGAGGTTTTAGGGCTGGGAATATGGCCTAAGTGGCAAGAGAGCTTGCCTCGTATACATGAGGCCCTGGGTTCGATTCCCCAGCACCACATATACAGAAAATGGCCAGAAGTGGCGCTGTGGCTCAAGTGGCAGAGTGCTAGCCTTGAGCAAAAAGAAGCCAGGGACAGTGCTCAGGCCCTGAGTCCAAGGCCCAGGACTGGCCAAAAAAAAAAGAAATGAGGTTTTAGCTGGTTGTAGCAACTCATGCTTGTAATCCTAACTACTTGGGAGGTGGAGATTGGAAGGATAATGATTTGAAGTTATCCTGCACACAAAAATGCCTCTTCTCAACTAATAAAAAGCTGAGAGTGGAGGTATGTTTGTTATCCCAGACATATGGGAAACAAATTAGAAGGATTGTGGTCCAGACTAAACCCAGGCATAAATGGGAGACCCTATTTGAAAATTAAAAGCAAAAAGGAATGGGGGGGGGGGGGAGAGAGGCTAGGAATGTGGATCAGCAGTAGAGTGCTTGCCTTGCATGCATGAAGCCCTGGGTTTGATTCCTCAGCACCACATATGTAGAAAAAGCTGGAAGTGGCGCTGTGGCTCAAGTGGCAGAGTGCTAGCCTTGAGCAAAAAGAAGCCAGGGGCAGTGCTGAGGCCCTGAGTCCAAGCCCCAGGACCGGCAAAAAAAAAAAAAAAAAGGAATTGGGGCCTGGATCAGGTGGTATCTACCATGCCAGTAGCATGTTGTTCTGCCAGAGTAACTAATGCATGGATGACAGACAGGGGATGGTGAACCCTCTGTGTTGTACAGGGTGGCTCTGAATGCCAGGATTTGGATTTCAGGTTGTGCTACTGAGCCTAGCTTAAAAAAATGTTCACGGATCTTTTTTATTTTCTTCAGGATAGTCCTCAAAAAGGGAATTCCTATGTCAGAAAATAGGAGCTCCTTTCAGTTGTGATACATGCCCCATTGCTTTCCTGGAAGTCTCTGTCTGTCGTCTATGCTGCCAGCAGCCTCCTTTATTATTCCTGGCATTTTTCATCCCCGAAATGTACCTGTGGCTTTGGTAGACTTGCTCATGGTAGCCGGGCTAACTTCCAGGGAGATTTGTTTTCATAAGAGCTTTAAATACATGGAAACATCGCGCAGACTTTGTGTATTATTTTCTCTGTGTCGTGTGCGTAAAGGAAGGCCCATGAAGAAGTGTACAGCTCTGTTCTCAGGACAGCATGGACTCTCGCTCAGGAGGAGCGAGCAGTAGAGCACATGCACTATCAAGATGTGCCTGGGTGGTTTTCGTTTTTTCCAGTCCTGCCCCTGCCCCTGGCCTCCTTTCTCTCAAGGCCGGCAGCACTCTGCACTTGATCCACAGCACCCCCTCTGGCCTTGTCTGTGGATGTGAAGGTATTTCTGAAAAGCAAACGGCGCGGTAGAGGTGAATCGCATTTCGAACGCGCTTTCCCGTGCTGGAAAAGCTGCTTTCTTCTTGAGCCGCACGGTCAAGTCACCGGAGTCCGCCCGGCGGGGAGGCCCGGGTCCCGGGCTAGCGCGCGCCCTGGTACCCCACGGGGAAGCTGGTGGGGGGCCGGGCGCCGGGGCCCCTAGCCCCGCGCCGTGGCGGTCCCTCGGCACGCACGCACAGCTGGGGTGCGGGTCCCCCCCACCCCGCCCGGCCCCGGGGGTCGCGGCGCCCCGTGAGCACGGACGGGGAGACGGAAGCCGGGAGGCGCCCGCCTCGGCCTCCCGGCCGCGGGCCCCGTCCGTAAGTTGGCGGCAGTTTGTCTTCCCTCTCGGCGGCGCCTCCCGTGCGCGCCGGCCCGGCCCGGGGTGGGGTGGGGGGCGGCGGGGCCCCGCTTTCCGCGCCCGCCGGGGGCGTGGGCCCCGGGCAGGGCGGGCGGCGGGCGCCCTCGGCGCGCGGCCGCGGCCCCAGGTGTCGGCGCGGCGCCCTCGGCGGCGTCCGCACTTCCTGTCTGGGCGCGGGGCGGAAGGATCGCGTCGCCAGCGGAGCCGCGCCGAGCCGCCGCCGCCGCCGCCCGGCCCTGCCGTCGCCCGGCCCTGCCGTTAGGTGGAGGGGTTTCCAGCCCGGCGGCGGGAGGCGGGAGGCGGGCCGCCCGGCCGCCGCTTCCTGTCGGAGGACGCGCAAGGATCCGGGCGTCGGGGCGTGTGCGAGGGCGTGAGTGGTGCGGGCCCTCGGCGTGTGTCTCCGGCCGCGGTCCCGCCTCCCCCCGCGCCCGCCGCCCGCCCGCCGCGCGAGTCAATGTGAAGCAGCAGCTGCAGCCCCGGGGTAAACATGGCGACGTCTCTGCACGAGGGGCCCACGAACCAGCTGGATCTGCTCATCCGGGCCGGTGAGGACGGGCAACTTCCCGCGGTGCAGCGGTGCAGCGGGCGGGCGCACGAGGCGGCGGCGGGGGGCCGGGGGCCGGGGCCGCGTCCGGGCCGGGCCGCGCCGCCGCGGGGACGGGGTGGGGAGGGGCGCGGTGGGGGGGCGTCATGGAGGCGGCGGGTCAGGAAGTGATCACCTTGGGGACCGCGCGGCCGGGCCCGGCGCCGCCGCGGGGCGCGGCGAAGTTGGGGACGGGGCCGGCGCGCGCGGCAGCGCCGTCAGGAACCAGGAAGTGAGCGGCCGGCGGCGCCTGCCACGCTGTCTGCGGGGAGGCCGCCCCGACGCGCCCGCACCGGCGCTTCCGCGTGCACGGGCCGGCGGGCCGGGCCGCCGCCCGGCGCCGGACGCGGCCCCGACTAACGGTCCCGGGGAGGGCCGGCGTGGGGCCGCCGCGCCGCGGCCCGGGCCCGCCTCCCTCCCTCGGCGCCGCCGCCGGCGTGGGGAGGACCGGGGTCTGCCCTTGCCGGGCGGGCTGTCACACCGGGGGGGGGGGCGTGCGGGGCGCGCTCGGCGCGGGCGCCGCGGACCGCGGGCGCTTGTCTTTGTAAACATGGGTGGACGTCGGGGAGCGGGGCGAGGGCGCCCCGGCCCCGGGTTCGCCTCTGCCCGGAGGAGCCCCTTCCCCTCCCCCAACCCTCCCACCATAGCGGAAGCGCCTGGGAGAGGACAGAAGCCGCGGGATTGACAGGCCGGGGTTCCAATCTGCGCGCTGAGTGGTTCCAAATAAGAACGGTGGCTGGCGGGGGCGGGACGAGCGGCCCGCGCCGGCCAATGAGCGCTGGGCGGGAGCGGGGCCGACAATGTACGCATGGAATTGGAGGGAAGAGGGAGTGTAAACACGGAAGTGGCCGCGGTGGGGGATGTGCGGCGCCCCGGCCGGCCGGGCCGCGGCGGAAGGGCACGAGCCGCGCGCTCGGGAGTGGGCGCCGCCAGTGCCGTGCCGTGCCGTGCCGCGCCGCGCGCGGAGGACTCGGCGGGGCGGGGGCGGGGGGCCCTCCCCACCCGGACCCGGGCATCTGAAGTGGGGACCCCGCGCCCACGCGCCGGCTCGGGGTCGCGTCCGGCCGCACAGGCACGGTGGCTTCCCGGTCCGACCCGCACCTGAAGTGACACGCGGGGATAAAGTGCCATGAGTGAATGCGCCGCGGTGTGTGGTGATCATCATCGTTACCGGGTCCCCGTGCTCCAGTTGTAGGAGGGGTAATGTGGGCGAGGACGGAAGGCGCTCCGTGGAAGAGCTGCTACTTCCCCGTGGTTAGGAGTGCTTGTGGGACATTCTTTAACATAGCCCCAGAAGCAGAGCTCTTGGAAATTGCTGCAAAGCTGAGAGCTTAGTTTCTTTGCTGAGCCTTTCTTTTTCTTTTCTTTTTTTTAACGTGCTCTCGGAACAGTAAGAACAAATGTAACCTGTACAATACTTTGCTGGGAATGCACATCACACTGACATCTTTCGTTTCAAGATACAAAAGTGTTGCCCTTTTCTAAGAGTTTCAATTATTGTTTATTATTTTGAGGTGCTTGGGATCTGCACCCCAGGTCTCCCTTCATGCTGTAGGCAAGCGCTCTCCTTGCCAGTAAGCTGCATGCCAGGCTCTGAAAAGGGTTTTCTAAAATGAATTCACTTTCTAGCTCTTCTGAATGCACTGATGAATACACAAGTTAAGGTTTCCCATTCGATTATAATGTGCTGTAAAGAATATATTTTGCATATAATTCTTTTCAGACTGTTCTTTAAGTCATGCTTGTGTAATCTGAAGCGCCTATGCTGGCTTTATTTTAGAAAAAGAAATTTGAGACTGGTATTATTCAGTGAATTTAGAAAGTTGAGGGAGGAAAGGTGATCCAGTAAGATTCATGACTTTATTGCTGCCAATTTCCACCCTCATATATGAGCAGAGGGATATTTGAAATGTTTGTAAGGACACAGTGAATTCGTTTATCTCCTTAAGGGAAGTCATTAAGTGTGAGGAGACAAGATGGAAATCTAATGTAAAAATAGCTTATAGTAATGGCAGAAATGTGTTGGTGATTAGCCTAGAATGAGTGACATTCATGGAAACCTGTAGAGGTGAAGTGCTCTAAGTTGAATGTGGCTCATTTAACTTTTTCACGCCAGGTAGAAGTCACTTAATATCACTGATACTGGATATGTTAAGGTGCCAAAGGACACTTACTTTCCTCCTTTAAAATGTAAATGTTATGTATTTGTACTTCATTAGTTGCCAATATTAGTGCTGCCAGAAAAGTTTTAAGTACCATTACAAATCATTATTATTTAAAAATACTTTGTGGTTGAGACTTCAGAGTGAAGTGAATATGGTCTCTTAAGTATGGACATCTATGAAAATAGGAAAATGAAACCTGTTAATGTGTGTGTGTGCTCGGGCATGCTGGTCCTGGGGCTTGAACTAAGCTCTTTGCTCAAAGCTAATGCTCTACCACTTGAGCCACAGTTCCATTTGGTAGTTAATTGACCACTCCTGCTTGAGCTGCCTTTAAACAGATTCTCAGATCTCAGCCTCCTGAATAGCTAGGATTACAGGCATGATCTACCAACACACGTGGTGGCTGTCCAGTCTTTGAAAATACAAGTGTGTGCCAAATTGAAACTTGAAACTAGGTATACATGCTGAGTAAGTCTATGATACAATTTATTATTATCTTTTGTCGGTCCTGCGGTTTGCTGAGCTTGGTCCTCCCCCCACTCCCCCACTTCCAGGCTAGCACTCTACCACTTGAGCCACAGCGCCACTTCTGGCTTTTCCTGTTTATGTGGTACTGAGGAATTGAACCCAGGGTTTCATGCATGCTAGGCGAGAACTCTACCCATTAAGCCACAATCCCATCTTTGTGATACAATTTTCATAATTTAGATTGAGTTGTAGTATTTCTCGTGAAGGTATTCTATATCTATGGTCTGGAGTTCCTGGAGAATTTTCAGTTTAAAATATTTTGAGCGGAGTGTTGATGGCTTCCGCCTATAATCCTAGCTATTCAGGAATCCAAGACCTGAATGTCTTAAGTTCAACCTGCCCAGGCAGCAAGGTCTTATCTCCAGATATATAGCCCTTCACCTTTTCCCTGTAGTTTTGTTTTTAAATTTGAAAAATGAAAGAAATTTTGCTGTAAGTGCAGTTATTAAAGGAGGAGGTAATTTTTCTGGAAATAAACCCTAAACCTTTTCATGGACCAAAGTAGTATTTGTAATTTTGTCCAAGTTTATCATGAAATTTGTAATTGAAAATCTTGTTTCTGGAATACCTAGTAAAAGTTGGCATCTCTTATCTACAATACTTGAGACAGAAGTGTTTTGGTTTTCATACATTTTTAGATTTTGGAGTGTTTGCATAAGCTACAGAGGATTTCACATTTTCTGACTTGGAATGCTCAGTTTGTATCCATTTTGAAAAGACCCATCAATTTGAACAACAGCAGCAACAACAAAAAGCGGTGAGAAATAGGAAATTAGTGAAAAAATAGGAAATGTGTTCAAATAAAAATAGAGGAATGATAATTAGTTTTCTATTCTATAAAACTTGTGATAGCGAGCTGGGAATGTGTCTTAGTGGTAGAGTGCTTGCCTAGCATGCCTTGAAGCCCTGGGTTCCATTCCTTAGCACCACATAAACAAAGCCAGAAGTGGCGCTGTGGCTCCAGTGGTAGAGCAAAAAGAAGCTCAGGGACCGTGCACAGGCCCCCAACTCCAGGACTGGCAAAAACAAATAAAAAAACAAAAACAAACTGGTGATAGCTTAGTAGAACCCTTGTCTTGGATATGTGAAGCCCTGGGTTTTATCTCAATATTGGAAAGAATTTTTATTTGAAAATGTATTGAAGAAATGACCCCTCAGAGTTCATTGCAGCATTAATTCTAAGGTTCGCATAAAATTTTGAGTTGCAAAGCTAAGTGCTGGTGGCTAGTGCTTGTATCCTAAGTACTCAGAAGGCTGAACTTTAAGGTTCCTGGTTCTGAGGCGGCGCAGGCAGAAGATTTGGAGAGACTGTCTCTAGTTAATCAACAAATAAGCTGGATGAGAAGAGTGGCTGTGAAGTGGTAGAGTGCCAGTCAGAAGAGAAAAAGCTGAGTGAGAGTGTAAGGGCCTGAGTTCAAGCCCTAGTACTGGCGCACACACATATACACACACATACAAATGAGTGAGAAAGTTATACCAGGGTAAAAACATCAATCAGCATAATTCCAACATAGAACACTTTTATTTAGAAGCAAATTTGGTTGGTAGAGAAGAGCAAGTAGCAGGATGTTGTTGACATTTTGTTTAAAATAATTTCTCATGTAAAGTTTAAATGCTCAAAGATTCAAAGAAGTCATGTGTGGTGGTACATACATCACATCTCAGCTGGAATGTGAGTTCCAGGCCATCCTAGACTATATAGAGATACTGTTTGAAAAAACACAAAGAAAAATTTACAAAAGCTTAGAAAAAATCCTGAAGGGCTGGGAAGATGCACAAGGCCCTGAGTTTAATTAAAAATTCCCTTACAGGGGCTGGGGATATATATGGCCTTGTGGCAAGATTGCTTGCCTTGTATACATGAGGACCTGGGTTCAATTCCTCAGCACCACATAAACAGAAAATGGCCAGAAGTGGCACTGTGGCTCAAGTGGCAGAGTGCTAACCTTGAGAAAAAGAAGCCAGGGACAGTGCTCAGGCCCTGAGTCCAAGGCCCAGGACTGGCAAAAAGAAAAAAAAAAAATCCCTTACATGTCAGTAGACAAGTATTGCACTTTAAGAATGTAATCATATAGTTTGTCATCTACATACTGATGTTTATATTAAGTAGCTAAAACTTAAATAACTTTGTAATTATTCCTTTTTTAAAAAATCAGTTGTAGGGCTTGAACTTGGGACCTGGGCACTATCTCTGAGCCAATTTGTGCTTAAGGCTAGCACTGTACCACGTGAGCCACAGCGCCACTTCGGGTTTTTGAGTGGTTAATTGGAGATAAAAGTCTCAAGGAATTGAGGAGGGAGGGGAGTTTTCTACCTTGGCTGGCTTTGAACTGCCATCCTCAGATCGCAGCCTCCTACATAGCTAGGATTACAGGTATGAGCCACCTGCGTCCGACCAATTATCACATTTGATGGTAAATTACAGCTCTTAATTCTCAAACACCAAACTCTAGGGACCCTGGAAGTCCAGAGTCTTTCACAGGCTCTGGGAACATCTTAAGGATAACTAATTTCATAATACAGTATTAAGGCATTGCTTGTTTTCCCCCTTTGTGTGTGTGAGTGCTGGTAATGGGACTTGAACTTGGTGCTTACCACTTTAGTCACACTGCTACTTCAGCCGTTTGCTGTTTAGTTGGAGGTAAGTGTGTTCTTTGGCTTTTTCTGCTGGACTGGCTTTGAGCAGCAGTCCTCAGATTTTGGCCTTCTCAGAAGCTAGGCTGATAGGTGGTGAGAGTCACTGGCACTCGACTGCTTGATTATGTTTTAAGTATACAGACTTTGTGTCTGTGTGTGTTGCATGTGCTGGTCCTGAGACTTGAACTCGGGGCCTGGATACTGTCCCTGGGCTTTTTTTTACTCAAGGCTAGTAGTACACAACTTGAACTACACTTCCTTCCACTCATGCTTTTTTGGTGTTTAATTGGAGATAAGAGTCTCAGACTCTCCTGTCCCAGCTGGCTTCGAACCATGATCCTCAGAACTCAGCTTCCTGAGTAGCTAGGATTCCAGCTGTGAGCCTCCAGCGTCCTGCTCACACTGAGTTTTTTAGAGGCTAAATCATGGTATTCCAACATTCCAAATAAAAGAGGAGCTAGGTAAGCTAGTTCATCTACTTTCTTGTTTGTTTGTTTTTGTTGGTTGGTCAAGGGGCTTGCACACAGGGTCTGGGTGCTGTCTGCTCAAGACCAGCATTCTACCTCCTGAGCCAGAGCTCCATTTCCAGATTTTTTGGTAGTTAATCGGAGATAAGAGTCATGGACTCTTCTGCATGGGCTAGCTTTGAACCACAATCTTCAGATCAGCTTCCTGAATCAAGGTATTTTTTTTTTTACAAAATTTGCATACTAGTTAAAGAAAAGGTGTTTGTTTTACTTTTGCACTTAAAAATATCTATTGAGAAATATAACACTTTGTGAAGTTTATTGATTTAGGAAATATTTTTTTTTGTTTTTCCATTTTACACTTTAAAATACAGCTGTATTAATTGAAGATCAAGGGAGAAGATAAGAGTACCCCAGACCTAAATTTTTGTTGTTCATTAGTATTATTTGTTATTTCTGCTGTAGTCTGGAGGCTCATCACTAGAGGATAAACTGAAGGAAATGGGTGTTCAGATTGAATGGTGAACTTGTAATCTTGGTGTCTGGTGTATCACCTACTGAAATATTTTCCTCATTCCCCCCTCCATCGTTTTCAGTTGCTACTAAATTTTATTTTTGATTTGAGAACATGGTTAAGGACTAGATCTGTTGCCAGCCTTCTCTTAGGCAAAGCTGAGAGGTATGCCTCTTGTCAGACTTAATTACCAAGTTTGGTATTTCGTAACAGCTGTTAAGTGAATCAGGAATAGTCTACCATACAAACACTAGTTGATGAGAAAGATAGAAATGGAACAAGCATATTTTTTACCAATAGTAAATGAAGATATAAGCAAATCCTATCTTTGGTCCTATGATTAAAATTAAAATAGTTTGTAGAATTTCTTTTTTTTTTTTTTTTTTGCAATAGCAAGGCAAGACTTTATTCAAGCTGGGCCGCGTCCTACCCACCTACATAGTGGAGGTTAGGAGGCAGCCCCCAGCTGCGATTAAAAATAGTTTGTAGAATTTCTTGAGCATTCCCTATTTCAAGGAGCATTGATTGACTAGCAGTGCCAACTAACTGCTTGACGCTGGTTTCTTTTTCTAAAGTAAGTTGCTCATTTATTCCTGTTACAGATTTTTATACACAAAGCTGGGGACTGGTGGCTCCTCAGGCAGCTGAGATCTGAGAATTGTGTTTCAGAGCCACCCTAGACAGAAAGTTATTAACACTTGTATCTGCCAAAAAAGCTGGAAGTGGAACTGTGGCTCAAGTGGTAGAGAGCCTTGAGCACCCAGGTTCCTGAGTGTAAACCCCAGGATCGGCACCAAAAGAACCTTTTTCATCGACTTGGACTGTGGCTTAGTAGTACCACTGAGCGCAGCACCACATAAGCAGGAAAAGCCGGAAGTGGTATTTTGGGGCTCAGTGGTAGAGTGCTAGCCGTGAGCACAGAGGCTCAAGGCCAGTGCTCAGGCCCTGAGTTCAAGCCCTAGGACCGGCAAAAACAACACAAACACCACCACAAACCTTTTTCATATACAAGTCTACATTGAGTACTTGTTCATCAAATTTTAAGGGGAATGGATTTTACTTTTCCAACTACTTTGATTGTACAGCAGTTAGGTTGTTTACATTTTAGAATGTGCAGTTTCAAAATTTTGTTTGATTTGTTAAACAATAGTTTGGAAAATTTTGAAAATTATATATATATATATATATATATATATTTTTTTTTTTGTCATTCATGGGGCTTGAACTCAGGGCCTGGACACTGTCCCTGAGCTTTTTTGTGCTCAAGTCTACCTCTCTACCACTTTGAGCCACAGCGCCACTTCCAGTTTTCTGGTGGTTAATTGTAGATAGAGTCTCAAGGACTTTCCTTCCCCAATTGGCATCAAACCACAGTACTCAGATCTCAGCCTCCTGAGTAGCTAGGATTACAGGCATGAACCGCCAGTGCCTGGCTTTAAATTGTTTGCTTCCTTCCGTCTGTCCATCTTTGTTGTTGATCATGGGGCTTGAACTTGGCCTGGGTGCTGTCCTGAGGCTTTTTTGCTCAAGGCTAGTGCTCTACCACTTTGAGCCCCTTTGGAAGAAAAATTTCCATTATTGAAAGTTACTTGTTGGGTTGGGTCGTAGCTCAGGTAGTAGAAAAGAAGGCCCTGTGTTCTCACTATAACATCCTCCTTCCTCAATTCTGCTTATGTTAAAATAAAAGGATAAGGAGATACTATTTACTTTTACAAAATTGGTATTCTTGGAAACTGTCATTGTTGCATTATTGAAAAAGTGACCTGAGATTTTTATTTATGCTTAGCATAGATTTGGTAAATAAAAATGGCAACTCATAGAAGTACAGTCATCACAAAAAGTAAAGAAATCACTGCTCTCATACATATGAGTTAGCTTACTTTACACCTTCCACTTAATTTTTTGATGCTCTCTGTATTCTTTAAGAAATACTATTACTGTCATTAAGTGGTTGTACAAAGGACTTACAGTTCCATAAGTTAGGTTATGAGTACCATGCTTCTTGTTCAGTGTCACCCCTTCTTTTGTCCCCATCTTTCCTGCTCCATCCCCCCAGAAGTTACATAGTTTATTTTTTACATAGTGCACATTGACTCTAATGACTGCAGTGGCTCACCCTCCTCCCTCCAGTCCTGTGTCTCCCCGACTCGCAGTGGCTCACCCTCCTCCCTCCAGTCCTGTGTCTCCCCCCTCTCGGGAGTCAGCGTCCACTCAGGCTTGTGTCTCAGATTTGTAGCACAGGGCCTAATACTCAGCAACCACCCATTGATTGCATTCATAGTAGATCTTTAGTAGGTAATTCATCAGAGATTTGTAGACATTTTCTCATCCTAATTTTAAGGCATGAGAAAATATAAATAAAATATTTAGAGGATATAATGTTGAGTTTGAGGGGGGAGGGAAAGTTGAGATTAGAAAAAATACACTTAATTTGTACTAACAAAGTCATGCTCTTGAATATACACTTCAAACTACTGAAGGATCTAGGATCCTTACTATGTAATTGGGCAGGTTTAATTTTGTTTTTAACTTAAATATTTAAAAATCTGGTCAAGTTTTATTTCTGCATATTTATTGAATACATGGAACTTTTTGTAGTAGAGTTGCTAGGCTATATCTTAATACAGTTATGTAAGGAATTGCTTTATCCAGTATGGTTTATTAATAGCACCTAAGACAGCAACTAGATTGCAACACCAAGCTGACTTTAAAGAGAATGGTTCTTAGGTTAAATCTTAAACTTAGAGGGCCTGAGACAGACGGCTTTCCATCTGCATCTGCCTGTAGGGAGGCACTTTGAAAATGAGGCTTGAGGGTGGTGCTAATACATTTTACTCAGTACTAAGAGCCAGAAGGGCTGATTTCTGAAGCTTCAGTGGAGCTGCAGATAAGAGTAAGCAGGGTCACCTAAAGATAGATTTACTTAGAGGTTTGGCTGCCTGTCTGGAACCAGCTTGCTTTGAGCAGATTTCCATAAATGGAAAGAGCAACTGGAGAGACTAGTACCTTGGTTAAGAGTGTGGACGACGCGCAGCAGGTGGTAAAGCGGCCCCTGGAGTTCTAAGTGCTCTCCACAGGACTAGTGTGAAGGCAGAAGCCTTCACATTTGGGGAATTTTAAGACTTAGGTGGACAGTATTTTTCCCCAATTCAAAGATCAATGTTAGGAGATTCAGCGCAACTTGTAAATTTGTAGTATGATTTTATAAACATTTACTTGTAATTCCTTAAGGGGCCATCTTGAGAAGAATCTATTAAATTAGAAATTTACATATTTATGAGGTAGAGTTTCTGAAATAGTTATTCAGTAATTTAAGTTACAATGCAAATTTGATGCATCATTGCAATAATCAGTATGTTTTTTGACTTACCAATTTTTCTGTAGGGTCAGTGGGTTATCCTAAGTATATAAAATAAAATTTGTGTGCCTTACCATTATGGACAGTGAATGGCTGGAGTAGAGCACTTGCTTGGCCAGTTTGAGGCCCTGGGTCCTACCCTCTGCAGAGGCCCCCTCCCCCCCCCCCCCCGAAAAAAAAATCTTCATTAGGAACTGTAGCAGATAGAATGTGGGATAAGGAAGTCTTCATTTACAGAGTTCTTTTTTTATGCCAAGCATTATGCTAATAATTTTTTTATGGGATTCACTACTTTATTTTCCACAGCTAATTTGAGGTAAGTATTATTAATGATTCTGTTTTGTGAAAGAGGTTTATCTTAAGTGGCAGAGACTAGAAACTAAGCTGTTGGACCTGAAAGCACAAACTACTGCTTGCATGCTTTACTATCAATTGCACTTCTAGCAAAGAAGAAAGGAAATGTAAAAAGAAAGATAGGATGGCAGCTGAATTATCAAAGGCCGAATGGAATGAAAAATATTCAGTTAAAAACAGTTTAGGTAAAACCAACCCCCAAAAGGCTAATGAGGTTCTGACAACACCAAGGTTGTTTTGTGAATTCTGCTGCTAATGCCCTGCGTTATCCAAGAAGAGCCTGTAAGAATTGAGCTATTTAATACGTTAACTTAGAAATAAGTATTTCTGCCTAATTCTGCTAGACATTTCATGATCCCTATTTACTTAGTGGTAATACAGCAAAATATATACTTCCAGGGTTGTTAATCTACAACCATCCTCTTCCTTGCCCCCTGCCCTAGTTAGTTTTGGCCTAAAATTGTTACAGAGTTTGAATTTCAAGGGTCTTTATTTTTCCTTTGGATGTGATGTAGAAACTTATCATTAATTTCTAATTAGCTTCACTATGTTTTATTTTGTTAGAGGGCTTCTGTAGATAGGCTAGACCAGTCTCAAACTGAATCCTCCAGCGTTAGTCCTCCCAGTGCCAGATTACAGGAGTATACCACTACGCTTGGTTCATTGGTTATTTTTTTAATTCAACAATCATTTTAAAAAATGGTTAAGTTATTTTAGTAAATTTTAAGTAATTTCAGTAAATATTAGAGTGATGTTAGGGCTTATGTAGAGTTATTCTCATGAAAGCTAATTTATATTTCTGTAATGTGTTGTTTGTTATAGTATGTGCTTCATTCATTTTTAATTGAGTAGAAATTATTTTCTCCCCAGTGGAAGCATCCGTCCACAGCAGTAATGCACACTGTACAGATAAGACAATTGAAGCTGCTGAAGCACTGCTTCATATGGAATCTCCTACCTGCTTGAGAGATTCAAGAAGTCCTGGTATGTGAACTGTCCATTCTTACTTCATATTGGGGTGAATACATTTTTTATTTTGTTTAAGACAGGGTCATGCAATTCAGCCTAAGCTGGCCTGAAACTCCTCTGTAGCTCAGGCTGGCCTAGAATTTAGGATCCTCCTGCTTCAGCTTCTAGGGAATAGAATACCTTTTTTCCTTAGTGCAAGAATGTTACTGTTGGAGTTCTCAAGGGTCTTCTGCTTATGAGTTTGTTATATATTAATCTTGATTTGATAAGGTCTTGTCACAACTGTAAGTATTGTAAATATTTAATTTTATAATAAATGATACAGAAGTACCCATTATAGGCATACACATTCTTATTAAATAGCTACTTGTGCTGTCCTTTTTCCTTAGTTTTGGGTAACTTGTGTTTGCAGTCCTTAAAAGTAGGGCAGGCTGGGGCTTTGCTTCCTTAACCACTTTCTGTTTACTGTTCAGTGGTGATTAGGCAGCAACTTTGCGAACCATCTATGGTGGTCAGGAAGGGGCATAATAAGCCAGTCACTTCATGCTCCTTTTAGCCTGTGGGTTATTCTTTTGTCTGGTTCCTTTTTTGACTGTCTTTGATAGTTAATTTATACTAATTGTAGTTTTCTTTCTCTGTTGGTTGGCCTTTCTATATATGAATTTATAATAAGTGCCAAGAAAAATCAAATTGGAGTAGGAATTCCATGTATTATTCAGAACTATGAACAAAAATTATGGCCTTGTTGTTAGTAATGTTAGTGTATGTTAACTATCTAATTTGAAGTAGAGATGTCATGTCCTGATGACCCATACATGTTAGAAGGAAGCCCAAGGGAACAGTATTATGAAGTGTACATGTTAGCAGTTTTGCATTTACTACTTTATTCACTTGAAATTGTAAACCCCTTTGTATAACTTCTTAACAATAACAGTAAAAAAAATCAGAACTGTGGGCATTCTTTCACCCAATTCAAAGAAAACAGTTTGGGGCTGGGAATTTGGCCTAGTGGTAAAGTACTCACCTCGTATACATGAAGCCTTGGGTTCGATTCCTCAGCACCACATATATAGAAAAAGCTGGAAGTGGTGTTGTGGCTCAAGTGGCAGAGCTAGCCTTGAGCATAAAGAAGCCAGGGACAGTGCTTAGGCCCTGAGTTCAAGCCCCAGGACTGGCAAAAAACAAAACAAAGAAAACAGCTCTACAAGGTTCAATGCAAGGTAATTTTGAAGGATTTTTTTCATACTTGAAAATTAGCTAAAGGTTCATACTTTTTGTTGAATAGATATTTATGAATCGTTGCATTTTGTATCATGTACATCTGTTACCAACTGAAATAATAATGATACCTATGTGGAAAATCATTCAAAATGTTTTTCCAACTGTCAATTTAGTTTTCCTACAATCCACTTTGACAGTATGAAGGGCAGGGGAAATGCTCATGGTCTTCAAGATGATTTTCTTTTGCCTACCCTAGGGCTTGAACCTGGGCCTAGGTACTGCTTCTGAGCTCTTGTTACTCAAAGGTAGTGTTCTACCATTTGAGCCACAGTTCCACTTTTGGCTTTTTGGGGGTTAATTGGAGGAAAATACCCTGGGCTTTTCTGCCCTGGCTGGCTTTGAACCATGACCCTTGGATCTTCATCTCTTGAGTAGTTAGGATTACTAGTGAGGGCCACTGATGCCCAGCTAGGATGGTTTTCTTTATTAACTGTTTTCTTGTATACTTTAGACCATATTCAGTTCTTTTAGTATTACAAGTTAGTTTTTTTTTTAGTATTAAGTTCTTAGCCTGATTAACTAATACATGGTAAGCCTTGTGTCTTCTAAATATTGAACTAGCCACATAAGAAACATGAATGGGGTGGGAAGTGTTAATTTTTCAACTTTTTTTTATAGTGGAAGTGTTTGTTCCTCCTTGTGTATCAACTCCAGAATTTATGCATGCTGCTATGAGGCCAGATGTCATTACAGAGACTGTAGTGGAGGTATCAACCGAAGAGTCTGAGCCAATGGATACCTCTCCTATTCCCACGTCGCCAGACAGCCATGAACCAATGAAAAAGAAAAAAGGTGGAGTATACTCATAAATTCCTCAGAAGGCACACACATGCTTTTTGGATGTCTTTTCTTTTTCCCCCATCAAGGGACATAGGAAATAATGTGCTATAGCTGTAACATTGATGTTAGCTAGTCTCCAAGAAACAACAGATTAAGGTGTTTTTATTTAGTGTATTAATATATTAATACTGTTTAAAGAAGATTGTATTTAAGCCCTGCAGTTTCTTCCCTAAAAATGACCCTTTTGGAACAGATACTGATCATGTAGTAGACTAAGAGAGCCCGTACACATTTGTTACACTCTTCCTCCCAATTTCTGAACTACACTTATGTAGTTGGTAACTCTTAAAACTGTTTTATTTTGTTTTATGTGACTTGAGTTTCATGTATGTAGGTGTAGGGGTGGCCTAGACCTTAGCTGGCTCTGAACTCTCTTTGTGCCTCAGCTTCCTGAGAGCTGGGATCACAGGCTTCAAAGCCACCTTGGCTACTTGGAACAAATTTTATTCTCTATCATAGTCTTAGATCCCCTCTGGGCTGGGAATGTGGCTTAGCATGCATGAAGCCCTGGGTTCCATTCCTCAGCACCCCATCAACAGAAAAGCCAGAAGTGGTGCTGTGGCTCAAATGGTAGAGTGCTAGCCTTGAGCAAAAAGAAGCCAGGGACAGTGCTCAGGCCCTGAGTCCAGACTGGCAAAAACAAAACAAAACAAACCTCTTCCCCTCTCAGAATGCCAGTAGTGACATCTAGCTTCTATGTGACACCTGATCTCAGCTTTCTGAGTAGCCAAGATTACAGGTGTGAGTCCATTACAGTCCATTAGTTCCACTGTCATTACCATCTCTTTAATCACATTTTAAAGAGAAAACCATCAAAAGGCATCCGCGAGTGTAGCTCAGTGGTACAGGGCTTGCCTGGCATTGTGTAAGTCCCTGTTCAGTTTCTGCACCATTAAAAATAAAAAGTGAAAGGAGGACAGCATGCCTTCTTCCATATAAATACACACAGGGATTATATGTGGTTTCCTGTTGTAAAGGTTTGAAAACAAAGAGATACATAGTCTTATTTACTTATTTTCTATTGAAATCTTTGTCATAAAGAACTTAAAAAATTAAGCACCAAAAGTATAAGTATAATACAGTTAATAAATGGGATTAAATAAACTGGACAGTTTTGAAAAGAAGTGTAAATGGCTAGTTACTACATAAAAAATATTGGAGCTTGAATTCAAGTCCTTGGGCTCTCCCTTAGCTTTATTTTCCCCCACTCAAGGCCACAACTCCAGTTCTGGCTTGTTACTGGTTGGTGATAAGTGTTTTTATTTATCTGCTTGCGCTAACTTTTTTGAACTTCCATCTTCACATCTCAGTCTCTCTCTCTCTTTCTTTTTTTTTTGGGGGGGGGGCAGTCCTGGGGCTTGAATTCAGGGCCTGGGCACTGCACTGTCCCTGAGCTTCTTTTGCTCAAAAGCTAGCACTCACTTTTTCTGTTTATGTGGTACTGTGGAATTGAACCCAGGGCTTCATGCATGCTAGGCAAGCACTCCGCCACTGAGCCACCTTCCTGGTCTCATCTCAGCTTCTTGAGAAGCTAGGGTTATCCGTGTGAGTTACCGCTGCGTAGCCCCAGCTTTCATCTTGAACATGATTTTGGTTAGGTTGTTGGTTATGGACAGAGTAACATTTGGTTTTTTCTGGCTTTGCCTTTTTTTGGTGGGGGGAGGCGGGAGACGGTGACTGAGACTCATTTTCTAATGCTTTGTGCTCACTGAGCCCCGTCTGCAACTCCAGGTAGCTAACATTGGGGTCTGGACTGTCCTCTACAGGTGTTGGCAACAGTGGGCACGGGAGCAGCATTGAAAAAGGGCTGTGGCTGCCATCCACTGCCGTCAGGGCTGTTCACTCCTGCCCCAGGGCCTACCTGCCAGGGCTCCAGAAGCCCTGCTCCCCTGCTCCTTTATTTCCCTAACCTTTAATGTCCTGATGTGGGTGGGTTGTGACTCTTCAGGTTAAGATAGCGCTCAGTACTTCTATTCTGGTCTTGGTCATGGAGCTTGAACTTGGAGCTTGAGTGCTCCAGAGTTATTCTACCCACTTAAGTTACAACTTTACTTCAGGCTTTTGGTACTTAGTTAGAGATAAGAGTCTCAGGGACTTTGCTGCCTTGGGGTGGCTTCCAACTGTACTCCTCAGATCTCTGCCTCCTGAGTAGCTAAGATTCCAGGTGTAAGCCCCCAGTGCCTGGCTAGCATTCAGTATTTTAAGTCTATGTGACTACAGAACCCTCTTTTCTACCAAGGAAAAATGTATGAATTTTTCAAGAAAAGCTGTTTTCTATGGCAAAGAAACATATGAGGAAATGTTCAAAATTCCTGGCAGTAAAGGAAATGCAAATAAAAATAACCCTGAGATACCACCGCACTCCAGTTAGAATGGCCTATACTCTGAACTCAGGCAACTACAAATGCTGGAGGGGATGCGGAGAAAGAGGAACCCTTCTCCACTGTTGGTGGGAGTGCAAACTAGTACAGCCACTCTGGAGAACAGTATGGAGGTTCCTCAAAAAACTCAGCATAGGGCTGGGAATATAGCCTAGTGGTCAAATGTTCGCCTCGTATACATGAAGGCCTGGGTTCGATTCCTTAGCACCACATAAATAGAAAAGGCCAGAAGTGGCACTGTGGTTCAAGTGGTAGAGTGCTAGCCTTGAGCAAAAGGAAGCCAGGGACAGTGCTCAGGCCCCGAGTTCAAGCCCCAGGACTGGCAACAAAAAAAACCCAAAAACAACAACAACAAAAGAAACCCCCAAAACTCAGCATAGACATACCCAGACATACCCTATGACTCCACTGCTAGGCAATCTATCCTGAATAACAGGATCAAGGATACCATAAAGACACCTGCACATCCATGTTTAATAAAACAATGGCATTTGCAGGGAAATGGTCAGATCTTGAACAAATAATGTTGAGCGAGACAAGTCCAGAGCACAGAGAACAAAGGCGCATGGTCTCCCTGATATGTGGTTGTTGGTGGTGGTGGGGAAACAGTAGAGATCATGTCTGTAAAGCAACAAACTTCTTTTCAAATGGTTTTTCCACATATTTTGGTCATTTACATTATGTCTCTAAAACCAAACAACTACTGAATAAGCGTAAAAAGGTCTAGGATAGACCTATCAGAGGATCACAATAGCTCAACAGCTACGTACATATGATTATAAAGGATGAGGCTAAGCAAGGTAAACTCCAAGAGATGGAAACAGGAGGATTTTATCATTGTCATTAGGTTTTATGTACTAGGTGAATTTCCTGTGACGTACCCCCGTGGTCACTGTATATGATTTTGGTACATTGGATATTATATACATGCTTATCTGAACTAGGGAAGGGAAAGAAAAATGAGGGAGGGTGTAACAAATATGACAAGAAATGTACTCACTACCTTATTATGTAACTGTACCCCCTCTGTACATCATCTTGTCAATAAAATTTAATTAAAAAGAAAAAGAGAACGGCTGTTTTCTAAGAAAACGAGGAGGCTTTAGGATAGCCTTTTGTACTCTCATACTGTCTTTTTTCAAATACGGAGTCTCACCCTGTTGGTGTGCTGAGTTTAAGCTAATGAGCGCATCATCCTTTCACCTCAGCCTCCTGTGCCCTACTACACGCAGCTACCACCGTGCTAACCTAGCTCTTCTTCCTTTTTTTAAACATTTGGCTGTTGGGCCCTTGACCTTGAATTATTAGGAGATGGTGATGATGTTAATTTTGTTACTGACTTATTTCATACATATCCTACGTGTAAATATTTAAGTTGAGAAATTAAGGTCAGTTTTAACAAGGAAACCAGTAAACTTGAAGCTTTAATTTTTGCCAAAGCAGACTTTTACTGATCAGAAGTAGCAGAATGGATCCTTGGTTAGATATTTTGTAATAAAAACTTGGGACATTTTAGTGAATGTGGTGGCTCGTGCCTGTGATTCCACCATTCCAGCACTCTAAAGGCGGAGGTAGGAAGATCAAGAATTTAGCGCCAAGCATCATCTACTTGCCACGCGTAAGGCTAGTCTGGGTTATTACATAGTGAGAGCCTAACAAAAACAAAAAGTAAAAATTTTAAAGTGAGGTTTTGATGGAGGACACATGAGATAATCCCCAAGTCAGTTATAATAGAGTCAGTCTGAGAATGTGATACGCTTGGCACTCCCACTTCTTTGGTGAGGCTTCCTTGGTCTGCCAGTGTTCATCCATCTAACTTGCTCAGACGTAAGCCCGCCTTAGTGCACAGTGCATTTATGAGACATGTAACTGCTTGGAAGGCTGCTTTTTTTTTTTTTTTGCCAGTCCTGGGCCTTGGACTCAGGGCCTGAGCACTGTCCCTGGCTTCCTTTTTGCTCAAGGCTAGCACTCTGCCACTTGAGCCACAGCGCCATTTCTGGCCATTTTCTGTATATATGGTGCTGAGGAATCGAACCCAGGGCCTCATGTATACGAGGCAAGCACTCTTGCCACTAGGCCATATTCCCAGCCCGAAGGCTTCTTTTTCACCCTTACATATTAAGGTGGGGACATTTAAACACTTGAATTCTGAGTTAACTAGCTTAGAGCAGTACTGTTTAATGTTTTTTATTCATGTGGGCTGAAAGGGCTTCACAGGTTAGCTAATCCTCAATAAATAGGTAAAGCTGTTTCTAACTCTGCCATACTACAGAAACTTTCTAATAGGATTTGTTCCTAGTGTACTAATGCAATGTTAGTAAACTAAGGCTCTGGCCATGTACCTAAGGTTAGTAGTAACTGACTTACCACGTACATTGGGATTTAGAACTGCCTTATTTAAGTTTGCACAAGCGTTGGCTCCTTTTAGGATCCGTTTTTTTTTTTTTAAATATATGCTGAGTATTTTAGTCCACATATTATTGTCTGCTTTAATGAGTAATGTGCGATCAGAGTGCTGATATTTTGTTCTGTTTTGTTTTCAATATCTTTTTCAGTTGGCCGCAAACCAAAGACCCAGCAATCACCAATTCCCAATGGGTCTCCTGAGTTAGGAATCAAGAAGAAACCCAGAGAAGGAAAAGGTAACTGAAGGTTATTTTGGATATGGAATTATATTTTCCAATCAGGTGGCATTCTTATATTTGTAAGAAAATGATGTCGCTTGCAAGTGCAGGTAGGGAGCGTGATCGGAATGTGTCCGAGGGTCGTTTCAGTCTAGCTGCAGCTGGACTGTGGTGAGCGGGGGCAGAGGAGCAGGCCGTGTATCTAGTGACATCCACACAGAAAGCCAATGAGTTAATAAGTAAGATTGGTGTTCTGAGGCATAGTTGTTTAACATGTTTTGAATCCTTATGAGAATTGAGGCCACATTTAATTTTGTAGTCTAAAAGTTTGTCATGGGTCAAAACTTAGGTTTTTGCTGGATTATGTATATCCTCAGTGAAAATAAAAACTGCAGCAAGCTCTTCCCATCCTGTGCTTTCTTCAAGTCCAGTGAACCTACAAAAGAGAGTGTTTAGTTAGACCAGAAAGTTCCACTAACATTGAGTACTTTCCCAGGGACAGATGAAGGTGACTTCTTTTGACATAGACTTCAGATATTTTTATATGCTTGTCTCTCTTTGGTTATTTTTTATTTCTAATATCTTAGATTTTGTCTTTTAACTTGTATTGGAAACTGCACAAAGTATAGTACTAGCAAAGACTAGCAAGCTGAATTGTTGTAAAGTGAAGATTAAAGTTAATTCTAGTCAGACCTGGATTCAAAATCGAAACAGTGTTACCTCTGTTGCAAAATAATGATGAGGTCTTTGCCAGGACTGGAGCTGGAATTACATGCATAAGCTACCACATCTGGCTTGAAGTTCACATATATACAGGTGTAAATGTTTTTATTAGCTTACACTAGATGTAGATGGGGGTGGGGTGGAGTTTTATAACATTTACTCTGGCTCTCTACCACTTGATCATACCTCTATTTCTGGCTTTTTGCTGGCTAACTGGAGATAGCACCTCATAGGCTTTTCTTCCCTGGGCTAAGTTTGAACCTCAGTCCTCAGATCTTAGCCTCTTAAGTAGCTGGGATTGCAGGTCTGGGCCACAAGCACCCGGCAAGTATCTTTAACTGAGTTTCTTGAAAGATAGTACTTATCTTTCTTTACTGTGTACAAAGTAGAAAGAGATAAGAATATAGAGAAAAATCTGTTTATAGAGGCTGTACATTTTGTTGCTATTCTGATGTATATTTACCAGCAGTCCAAAGGAAAATGGTAAGATTGCTTCAAGAATGGAGGATAGTTTATACTACTGCAGAAGACAGATCTCAGTGTTTGACCTTAGGGAACCAAAGAAAAGTGTATTAAAACTCAGTACCTTTCGATAGTCTTCAGTTGAATTTGGGCTTAAACTTTAATAAAAGGTCCAAAGTACTTTAACTTAGTTCAGATCTGTGAAAATAATTACAATTGTATTTAATTCAGGCTAACTTTGTACTAAGCAGAACTCTGCCTTTGCCTCAATCTGGAAGGTGGCAGTACCTTCTACTAAACTCAAGGCCTCTTATTAAATTATATCTTAACTGGAAACATGCACAAAAGCCAAAAAGCCAAATAAGTATAATGAGATTTTTGTTACAAAGAGATCTGCTTTTAAATTATGTCAATAAATTTTAAAAGGATACATATCTATGGTTGTTTTTAAAGGAAACACAACCTACCTGTGGGAGTTTCTTTTAGATCTACTTCAAGATAAAAATACGTGTCCTCGGTATATTAAGTGGACTCAAAGAGAGAAAGGCATCTTCAAGCTTGTGGACTCGAAGGCTGTGTCCAAGCTCTGGGGGAAGCACAAGAACAAGCCGGACATGAACTACGAGACGATGGGCCGGGCCTTGAGGTCAGTGCTCACCTACAGCTCCCATGGCTCTGTGCATTGTCTGGTAACTAGAGAAAGGGGCGTGGCTACCATGTCAGCATGATTGAAAGAGCTTTTTAAAAAAAAAACAACAAAATGTGATTTTGATTCTTGGGACTTTTCCTGAGAAATTATTAAATTGTGTATGCCTTAAAAAGATCAAATGCAAATTAAGTAGTTCTTAAAGTTATTTGTTGTTTTGGTTCCTGCAAATGTTATAAGTGGATTCATCTTTTTTTTTTTTTTTTTTTTTGGCCAGTCCTGGGCCTTGGACTCAGGGCCTGAGCACTGTCCCTGGCTTCTTCCTGCTCAAGGCTAGCACTCTGCCACTTGAGCCACAGCGCCGCTTCTGGCCGTTTTCTGTATATGTGGTGCTGGGGAATCGAACCTAGGGCAGGCACTCTTACCACTAGGCCATATCCCCAGCCCTGGATTCATCTTGATATGAAAAATTCTTTCACGTTTTGTCAGTTGGAAAGATTCATAACTTGGAGGGTAGTGGACATGGTAAAGGTGTTTGCGCACTGGGTTTCATGTGGCCATATTCACATATTCCACAGATTTCAGTAAAACCTTCTGTTTGTAAATTGTTTTCTGTAAGAAAGGGAATAAGCTGAGTGTCGTGGTGCATACCTACAATCCCAGCACTTGGGATTTCAATTGGAGGTTGGCCTGGACTTACATAACTGTCAAAAAGCCAAAGCAATGAAGAGAATTAACACCGGCTACTTGACTTGCATATATTCCTAAGTCATAAGGTTGAGGCACTCCATTCCAACTTCATTGCCTTTTCAACAGTCAGCGCGTAGTAAGAATAAGAACTCTTTCCTCGTCTCAAACATGGACGTTAATGTATTAGTATTTGCTCTATGTGGGCTTTTATTTTTTTTGGGGGGGGAGGCATAATACAGTGGATTCATTTAGTAATTTTTTCCCTTCCAGATACTACTACCAAAGGGGAATTCTTGCAAAGGTAGAAGGACAGAGACTTGTTTATCAGTTCAAAGACATGCCCAAAAACATAGTGGTCATAGATGATGACAAAAGTGAACCCTGCAGTGAAGATTTAGCAGCAGCTGCTGATGAGAAGTCATTAGAACGAGTGTCACTGTCTGCAGAAAGCCTTCTGAAAGCAGCAAGTTCCGTTCGTGGTGGGAAAAACTCATCTTCTATGAACTGCTCCAGAGCAGAGAAGGGTGTGGCTCGAGTGGTGAACCTCACTTCTCCCGGGCACGACGCTTCATCCAGGTCCCCGCCCACCACTGCCTCTGCTCCGGCAGCCACAGCGCCAAGGTAACTGTGGCAAGCCAGTCCTCAGAGCGTGCTGAGTTCTTGTTTTTTGAAATAGCTCCTTGGTACAGCTGAAGTACCCTTTTCCCCCCTAAATACGTACTGGTTCACATTTTAAGAATCCACCGTTGTCAGGACTTCGAATAGTGCTTCATCTTTTAATTACATATTTTGCTGTTGAAGTAGATGGTTTTTATGGTTTTTTGTTTTTTTTTTTGGCCAGTCCTGGGGCTTGGACTCAGGGCCTGAGCACTGTCCCTGGCTTCTTTTACTCAAGGCTAGCACTCTGCCACTTGAGCCACAGCGCCACTTCTGGCCGCTTTCCATATATGTGGTGCTGGGGAATTGAACCCAGGGCCTCATGTATACGAGGCAAGCACTCTTGCCACTAGGCCATATCCCCAGCCCTACTGTTTTTATGGTTTTAAAGGTAGACTTCAGTGTGTTTTGTATGTGTACCTGCTGTGACTGGGGCTTGAGCTCGCACTTGGCTTTTTGGCTCAAGGCTGGTGTTCTGCCACTTGAGCTACACTTCAGCTTCCTGCTTATTACTGGTTAATTGGAGATCAGAATCTTAGGGGAATTTTCTGCCCAGGCTGACTTCAAGTCATGATTCCCGGCTTTCAGTCTCTTCAGTAGTTAGGATTACAGGTGTGAGGCATCAGCACCCAGCTTAATGTGTGCTTTTCAATGTTTGCTTCATGGTATCTCATACGGTAAGTTTCGTGTTATTTGTACATCTATACAAGTTTGGAAGCACTAGTTGTAGGCATTTTAGATTTTGTTTTGGATTTGTCAGTGGTGGGCTTGAATTCAGGGCCTGGGTGTGATCTCTGAGCTTTCTCACTCAAGCCTTAATGCTCTACCCCTTTGAAGCACACACAGCTCCACTTGAGGTTTTCTGGTAGTTAATTGGAGATAAGAGTCTCAGGGCTGGCTTTGAATCATAATCCTCAGATCTCAGCTTCATGGAGTAGCTAGAATTACAGGTATGATCCCATTGGTTGGTGCCTGGCTTCATTTTAGTTTTTATTGGGTCTGTTTTTGTACAAGAGAAATTGTAACTCAGCATTAACTGTAATGAGCTGTTTTCTTTTTCATCTACTAGGACAGTTCGTGTGGCGATGCAAGTACCTGTTGTCATGACATCATTGGGTCAGAAGATTTCAACAGTGGCAGTGCAGTCAGTTAATGCAGGTGCACCATTAATAACCAGCACGAGTCCCACACCATCAGCCCCGTCCAAGGTAGTCATCCAGACAATCCCTGCCGTGATGCCAAGCTCTGCTGAAAGCGGAGACAAAATCACCATGCAGCCTGCCAAAATCATCACCATCCCAGCTACACAGCTTGCGCAGTGTCAATTACAGACCAAGTCCAATCTGACTGGCTCAGGGAGCATTAACATTGTTGGAACCCCCCTGGCCGTGAGAGCACTTACCCCCGTTTCCATAGCCCACGGCACCCCTGTCATGCGACTCTCAGTGCCTGCGCAACAGGCATCTGGCCAGACTCCTCCTCGAGTGATCAGTGCTGTCATCAAAGGGCCAGAGGTGAAATCGGAAGCAGGGGCGAAAAAGCAAGAGCAGGACGTGAAAACTTTGCAGTTGGTGGAAGAAAAACCAGCAGATGGAAATAAGACAGTGACACATGTAGTGGTGGTCAGTACACCTTCAGCGATCGCCCTTCCTGTGACTATGAAAACCGAAGGACTGGTGACGTGTGAGAAATGAGCACAGCTTTGCCGTGCAGCGTGAATTTTAGTGCTAGTACTGACAGAAACAGTGGCCGGGGGGGCGTGGAGAAGTCAAGGGAAGACTTTAAAACATTTTAAATGCATATAAGAAAACAATCAGACTTACTGGAAGTCATTACCTGTCCCATGTTTCAGTGGGGAATTAAGATGCTGACAGAAAACTGCCTCTTACAGTAGGAAACAGCTGGACCCGCCAATAAGAAAAAGGACGGAAAGGGACCAAGCGGCTCACTACACTGTCCAGTTACACTAACACTTGGAACACTAACACCTGTAAGAGGCGGTATGGTTCTCAGTGGGAGGGGTTGGGATGGGTGATCTCCTTGTTACATAGAGCAATTCTTGATGCATTTCATATGCATACCAGCATTTATTACTGTGTTCGCACAGTACTCACTTAAACTGGTGCTATGTGAAGACTCTGCTAATAATAGGTATGATAGAATGTGAATTGAAGAATGGATCCAAAAGCTTAAGAAAGAGGATAGCAAAAAAGATCTAGTGCGATTTTTATATATATATATATATATATGCATATATATATATCATATAGCTTAAGCTGATTTAAAACAAAGGCCTTAGACTAATTTTCGTTTTTTTTCTTGAAATAAGCTAATGGCTTGTTTGTGTAAAAGCTTTTTTATTAAAAGAAAAATTTTAAAAATCTTGTACCTAGCACAGTATTGTTATAGAATTTACATGTAACATTTTATATGGTAGTTAATTCTGTCAGTTTCTTCCTTGTGGACAGAGGAACCGCTGGCGCTGGCCTTTGCCGTCGCCTGGCCGTGTCCCTCGCTCAACCCCGAGGCAGTGGCACCTTCAGTTCTCCGGCCCCTTGGAGAGGTTCAGGCTCAGCATGAATTTTGGTCGGGTAGTCCAAATACCTGGTGTTTGTTTTCTTTCTCATTCTTTTTTCTGCCTTTCCTTCTTTCTTCTTTCTTTGTTAGTTGATGTTTAAGAGGGAAAGTACCAGTGTTCAGATTTGAACTATAATAGTTTGTATATTCAACATTTGAAGTATATTCTATTTTGTTGTACTCTTGTTTCAAAGTGTATTCAAGTAGGTTTTTGAAATATAGATATGAAATTTATCTTGAGTTTTTGTCTCTGGTGATTTGTGTGTGTGTCTGCGCGCGCGCGCCGCGGGCCAGTCCTGGGGCTTGAACTTGGGGCCAGGGTGCTGTCCCTGAGACTTTTTTGCTCAAGGCCAGTGCTGTCTGTCTGGTAATACTTTTAGCAGAATTCCAAAGCCAGTGTAGAGGATGCTGTTTTAGTTACATGGCCTATTCTTCCCTTGCACCGCATGAAGAAAAGCTACTTCTGTTCTGTGCCATCTTGTTAACATTGGTAAATACCCACATGTTGCTGTTTTCTGGTTATTATTTAACTATAATGGTCTCTCTGCAAAGATGAATTTACTACTTTAGTTGGCCACACTTAAAGAATTTGCATATATGAAACACTGAGGCCAGGTGCAAGAGCCCAAGAGCAAACACCTTTCACATGAGATGCTTCTTTTTCTCTGTCAGACCTTTCAGGGTAAAATGAATACCCTAGACTTTTTACAGATTAAGAAAAGGTATCAGAAGGATTTATATGCAATACCTAATGTCACACTTCCAACTATGTCGTAACGTTCTAAATTTTAATGGTTTTCTGTTAAAGAGATTATGAGAAATTTGGATGAACTGTAATTATTTGGGGGCTGTAGTTGTGCATTTGATCTTCTACCTAGACTTAGGTTGACAAATACTTTTTACAAAAGTTTCCTTCCTAATCACTTATTTTTCCATAAACATGCTTCATGATATTTTAAAAATAAACACCTCAAGAAAAATTCACTGATTTTTCTTTTTAATACCATTTGAGTGTTAGTCTCAAATTCCATCACCTTTAGAGACATTTCCTAAATCTCCCAGCTTTCAAAATCTGTCTTTGTTTAGTTTTGTCTTTGGTAATACTCCTTTGGGGCAGAGACTCGTTTTTTGGCTAGTCCTGGGGCTTGAACTCAGGACCTGGGCACTGTGTCTGAGCTTTTGCTCAAGGCTAGCTAGCACTCTACCATTTGAGCCACAGCACCACTTCCGGCTTTTTCTGAGGACTCAAACTGAGGGCTTCATGCGTGCTAGGCAAGCACTCTTACCACTAAGCCACATTCCCAGCCCCCAAAATTTATCCTTTGCTTCCTGGAGCACTGAGCTGCTGAGACTCAAGGAAGGAAGATTTTCTAACACTTGCTAAGGACTTTTAAATGTAGAAGACAGCTATAGACTATAAAGTTTCAGTAAACACTTTGGTCCTGTGTTGTATTCTTGCCTGGTTCTAAAAGAACAAGTACAGCTAAAGCCTTAACGTGGCAGCATTCGTGTTGACATTGTACTGATGGGCACTAACTTCTCAGTGTGCCCTCTCTGAATAGTACCCAGCCGCTCCAGACCACACTGTAACTTACTTTTGTTTTTTAACCCATGTTTAACCCAGGTTAAACATGGGGCTTGAACATGGGACCTTGTGCCTGGCTAAGCAACCTCAGTCTACTTTTAAAAATTCATTTGATTGTCCATGACACCCTTCTTTGCTTTACTTCATGCCTAATAACGCATCTACTTTTCTTTGGCTTCCTAAGACAGGTTTCTGGTCCATGCGGCTTATTTCCTTGGAGTTGTAAGAACTAAAGGAACCTACTGGGCCCTGGGGCTCACTCCTTCAATCCCGCCCTCGCTACGTAGAGGCCGAGACATTGGGGGATCCAGCTTCACCATCAGCTTGGGAAGGCAAGTCTAGGAGGTTCTTTTTTATCTCCACTTAACAGAATGCTGGACTGGAGGCATGGCTCGAGCAGCAGAATGCCAGGGGCAAGAAAGCTTAGCAAAAGCTCAAGGCCCTGAGTTTTAACTCTCTTACCAGTGCACATGCACAAATGTAGACACACTGTTAGGGTTCAGGAACAAGTACCTGGCACAAACTGTTACAAAGATTTCATTTTAATGTAGTTGTTAAGCTTTGCTATGCATATGGTTTTTACTCAAGTATATACCAGGCTGGATTTTGACTCCTTAGTGGCTTTATCTAATCACCAACTCACTGTTAACCTACTGAGTGTCCAGTTAAACTTTCCCCTCCAGAATCTGTTGATCTAAGCTCAGTGTAAGCACCAACAACCTGGAATTAATGCCCCACGACACCTGGGGGTGAGGGCTGTTGCTTCTTCTAGTAGGTCCTCTCTGTACAGTTTTCACCAATCCTGCTGCCAGTGTACTTTGTGTACCATCAGGAGCTTTCTGAAACACAGCACTGTGGCTGTTACAAATTCAGTGGCTTCTTGAAGACACAGGCCACGGCATACCAATTCTTGGATGTGCTCATTGCTTTAAAGTATTTTCTCTAGACATTGCTGGGCTACAGACATACTGAAGCACGCACTTCCCCCAACTATTCCAGGTACCCATTCCTTATGCCATTCCACTGACGGCTTCCCACTGGACACTCTTTTCCTCTTATCTAGCTAGGAGTTGCATTTCATTACATTGAGACATGGACAGGAAAGTTCCTGAGACGGCATCAAAACCACTCCGAGTGGAGAATGGTTGAATGAACTTTGAATGTGAGAACACAGACACTGGGGGAGAGGAAGCACTGTTCGTAGGGACTAAACAGGAAGGACAGATGAGGTCATGCCCCCCTCATTCTAGCAGACAGACGGGACTGCCATGGGAAGGGAGTGCCGATGGGGTTGTGTGGCCAGAGTGTTAAGTGATTGGTATTCGAAGACCTGGTGCCCTGCTAGTGGCTAATTAGACCCGCCTACTTCACTTGGGAGGGAGAACAAGCCAGGTTAGTAACCAGGTCAACTTTCTACAGACACAAGTTTGGCTCTGGAGCTGTTGACACAGCATGCTGCAATCCTTTAGTCTCAGGGCACTGCACACATGGCACTTACTTTGGAGAAGCGAGTGTAACTTTGATGTTCACAGAACGGCAAGTCCTCCGGGGTCAGGACTCATGTACTTTATACTCTGTCCCCCGTAATTAAAATCGATGATAGGCTATGCCGAGGACACGGTGAGGGCAGCCCTAATGGCGAGGTGAGATTGTCCACTGTTTGCAAGACTCAGCACATTGGGTTTGCTCCTCTCTGGGTCAGGATTGCAAGCCTTTGAAAGGCTCAAGCAGTAAGCAGGTGAGCTTTGCTTCCTTCCTTTCTGAACATCCAACTGCCGTGATGCTGGGGGCTCAGGACCGAAGAAGAGCTTGTTGACACAGTCCGAGGGAAATCAGCTGCTGTTTAATACAAAATACTTGTACCCAAACTTGCTCACACCTGAAAGGACACGTCTCGGCCATCCCAGAGGACCGTGCGGAGATAATCACAGGCAGGAGAAGGTTCATAAGGAGGTTTATTAGTGGGGTCATAGTTCCTACGGGAGAGGGAGCTACTTGGCGTCTGCACCTCATCCAGGTGGCAGCTTCTCTCTGGGGGTAAAAGGGAAGTGGTTAGGTAGTGAGTAGGAGTGGCTCATTAGGTATGGGTGGATCTGGGGGCCAGGGGAGGAGCTGAGGACCTGAGGCTAGGGAAATGCTAACAATACCTATAGTCCTTAATGACTCAAAAGGCTGAAGTGGTCCTGGTGCTCAGAGTGGTAGAGTGCTAAGTTTGAGCACAAAGAGGCCAAGGGGCAGTGCCCAGATCCTGAGTTCAAGCCCCACGGCTGACTGAAAACAAAACTTTAAAAAATTGCTAGTAGTCTGAAACTTAACCACAAAGTTATCTTCTGAGATGTTTGCTCCCCTCCTACCACAGCTTGTTCAATTTGGAGAACATTGGCTTCATCAAACTCAATAACGGATCCTATTGCTGTCCCCAAAGGCCCACGATAGGCAGATGGCGAGTTCTAGGACCCTAGGAGGTCACTGCTGTGTATTAGTCTCCATGTGGGGCGGGACCCAGCACCGGTAGCGGCACTGGGAGCCGGCGGTCGGAGCGCCACTCCCAGGCAGCCACCGGAGCGTGAAGTGCTGAGGGATTTGGATCTGAATTTGGGTGGTCGTAAAATTATTACAAATGGCTTAGGAAAAAGAAAAAAACACACCTATGGATGGAGTGGCTCAAGTGGCAGAATACCTGCCTAGCAATCATGAGGCTGAGTTCAATCCTCAGTTTCCCCCTCTCCCCCAGACCTCACAAGGGTACCTGGTGTGATGTCTGTAACCCCAGCACCTTGTTAAAAAAGATCCCCAAGCCTCTGGCAATCCTTTTCATCTTCCCCTCCAGGAGTCCGGCAAAGACACCGCTTCGGAAAGCGTGATTCCAATGAGAGTGATGCTGCTACTCAAAAAGTATCAGGCTGATTTGTGGAGAAGAATTTCAATCGGAAGTACATTTAATAGAAACAAAGTTCCCGTTACAGATTTCAACTTAAAATATAGCCAAATTTATTAGAGTAAGCTAGAAAAAGCCATACTTGGTTCAACATGGTAGGGCTATCATGAAGTCAACACTTGTTTTGGGAGAATCAAGACACAATTCCAAAATTATTAAAAATAGCTTTTATATTAATGGAAAAAAGACTGTATAAGCAGTAGTAGCAGTGAGTTGGAAGTTCAAATCCAATTTAAGAAACAATTAGGATTTCGGTTTCAGAGTAACTTAGTTCAGCTCCTGGTTGTTTGAAGACCTACAGATGGAATTTATCCTCTGGCTCCCAGGTTAGTTTTAGACGGAGCCCTTCTCCCTTCCTTCCCACTCACGGAGAAAGGGGCGGTTTATGGAAGGACAGGGTCCGCCAGCCAGTTGTCAGGCTATGGTCCTTATGGTTCTCGCAAACTGAATTTTAAAATGTTGGATCGGGTGTTTGTAAGGTTTACAAATTGATGGGAACCGGAATCAGCTGTCAGCCACGTGACCATTCTCATCATCCTTTTTGACTTGTGTTACAATACAAAACAAGTCGGCAAAGATAAAGATAGGGCTACCATCTAGTAAACTTACATACAGAACGTGCTGTAATGGCTCACAGTACCTAATAAGCTTTCGTTTCAAATGTCTTGACAGAGAAAAAAAGGATCAGGTGATTGAGGTAGTCCTGTGAATTTTCAAATGCTCTGAAGCAGCGCGCCTGTCCTAGGGCCAGGCAAGGGGAGGGGCTGTGTGTAGGTCTCACCTTAGAAGAATTAGAATGTTTCAAACCCAGTACCATCATATCCCCCCCAACCCAAGCCATGAAAAGCACTAGCGTTAGGAGACTTATTTATTCCTCTTCACTATTTACAGTGAAATCACCAGCGGGTTTTGTGTGGAAGGGCTTCACGTGCGCCCCACCACTTTCTCAGGCACTGCCTTCAGTGGTAAACGGCCCCTAGGATGAAACACAAACTATACACAAACGGGGAGCTCAAGTGACTGACAGATGCACACCAAAATGACTCCAACCAAGCATAAATACCCAGCGGCCACTAAACAATTGGGAACCGGAGTCTCTTTAAGAAACGATCTGGAACCACGGAGGTACCCGGGCTGTTGAGGGGGGCGACCGGGGGCTGAGCCCGCGTGCGCTGCTCCGGCCGCCAAGGACGGCGTCTCCAAGACTGCAGAAAACGACTGCTTCTTTCTCTTACACTTTTGCACAATGCTGTGATTAACTTAAATTTAACATGAAGATATAAAAAAATAAATATTGCCATGCATAGCTCATGGACATCAAGAAAACCCACAAATAAATAACTTGAAATGCTCTCTACAGAACTCGTTCCCACACACTCGTGGATTGTGAAGGACTCGGGTGAGGGGGATTTCCTAGCACCCTCACGCTGGGGAAGCTTCGGGATAACAAGCCTGCGTGCCCTTGGCTGGCGGGTGGAGAGTGGAATGGCGAGGGGAGGGAAGCAGGGGCCCGGGCTGGAGTGCGGAAGGAAGGACGCCTTTTCGGCTGGGGTGGGGGGGCGGCCTCTGGTTTCACAGCAGGCCCTGGGGCTCCTCCTTGAAGCTGAAGTCGCACACGAGGGACAGGTGGTCCGAGGGGTAGTGGAGGGAGGGGAGCCGGCTGGGCCCGATCTGCTCCTCGGTGAGCAGGTCCAGGGCGGCGCGCACGCTGAGCGCGTGCCGCGAGTACCAGATGTAGTCCAGGGTGTGCCGGCACTCCCCGGACGCCCGGATCTTCCAGGTGGTGTAGGGCGGCTCCGACTGCCCGTCGGCGCTGAGCAGCTTGTAGGCGCTGCCCAGGTTGAGGCTGGAGGAGGCGAAGTGTCTGTAGACCTCCTCGGTGGGCTCGGCGTTGAAGTCCCCGCAGACGATGAGGGGCGTCCGCGCGCCCCGCGTGAGGCTCTGCAGGTTCTGCAGGAGGTCGCGGCCCTGGGCCGAGCGGAGCCGCTCCCAGCCCGTGCGCGCCTTCAGGTGCGTGACCGCCACGCACAGCCGCCGGCCCGACGCCCTGCACTCCAGCGTCTGCGCGATGGCCACCTGGTTGGTTTTCAGCGTCATGGCCGTCAGCCGGATGTTGGCACTGCTGACGAGCTTGAACCGGGTCTGCAGGAAGAATAAGGCGCAGCCGTCGGGGCCGTTGTTGTGCTCCACGTCCAGGCAAGGGGACCAGGGCTTGGGGAAGAAGGTGCCCTGGTAGCCCAGGCGACTGAGGAGCGGCTGGAAGGTGTCAAAGTAGTGGTCCACCTCCTGCAGGCACAAGATGTCGGGCCGGTAGGCCAGGATCTCCTCCAGAATGAGACATTTCCGTTCCTCCCACCGGAGGGCTTCCACGGGACACTGCGCAAAGTTGTCTTTGCCTTCTCCAAGGGCTGGAGAGAAAAAGCCGGTCAGCCGTCGGCGACTGCGGACCCGGCCCTCGAGAGCCCTCCCGCCCCAACGCCGGCCGTCCTGGGGCCGACCCGTGCTAAGCCACCCACTCACCCCCCCGAGGCAAGTGACACTTTCTTTTCTATTACAACTACTCGTGGGACTGACTTGGGGGTTGAGCCCAGAGACTTAAGGTGCGTTAGCTATGTGAAGTCTGTGTGTAACCCAGACACTAGTGGGGATCAACAGGATCTGTTTGAAAGAGGCAGCCCTTCGGACTTAACGGATGCACCTGGAAAAACAAGAGCTTCGCCAGTTAGCGTGTTCCCTTCTTCTCCAGGAAATGAATGCGTGAACACGTAACATTAAGTCCTTGTTTTGTTTTTTCTCCTTAAAATTTCAAAACAATGCTGCAGACAGGTGCATCTGGTTTATGAACTAGCCACAAAATGCCGCAATCCACAGGGAAGCGAAGCAGCGTCTTTCTGGCTCCTGCTTCCGCGGGGGGGGGGGGAGGGGGAGGATGCAGCAGAGAATCTAGCCACGGGGATCCCCAGGGCTGCCTCCCCTTTCCTAGCAGGGGGCCCGCTAGCCCCGTGCTCTCCCGTGCGCCCGCCCCCCCGCCCGTGGCGGGTACCTTGGGCGAGGATGTTCCACTGCATGACCCTGATGGGCGGGGAGCTGCTGGGGGCCGCTGTTCTCGCGCTCACGAAGTCCCTCTGGAACCGGGGGGGCCGCGTGTGCAGGACGGCCCGGCACTCCTCCAGGAGCTCCTTGGGATCGATGGGCTCCGGGCGCGGCTCGGCGTCGGGGGGCAGCAGGTACTCGGGGTGTGGGGCGGCGCCGCTGCTCAGCGTCTTGGCGAGGGCGCTGTAGAGTCGGCTCGTGCCCTGTCCCATGGAACCCACTGCGGGGAGGCAAAGGCGGGGTTAGCCACCGACCCCTCGGCCTGGCAGGAAGTGCTTGAGGACCACAGAGTGCAGCACGGCCCCCCCGCCCCCCCCGCGGCCCCCCCACCCGCCCCCCACGGCCCCCCCCGCGGCCCTGCTCACACACAGGCCTGGGCTGCAGGTGATCCCGGTTCCAGCGTCCTACTACACCAGCTAATTGTAATTAAAACTCCTCCCAAACCAAGACAGCCAATTCTTTCGAGGGAGAATACTTAGACCTCCGTGGCCTCTTCTAATGGAGGACGTCTTGGCGTTTTGATTACTTTGCAAAGCATACCCCACGAGGCTCATGGCTGTCTGCTGTCCCTCCCTGTCGTGTGATCAGTAGACACCATGTTTTGTGGGGGTGACAGTGCGATCGAAACCTGTACCTCATGGCTCCGGTACTTCAGGACTAGGTTTCCTGTGGAACTGTGCAAATCTTACTGAGCAATCTAACTGTGAGAACTGCCAGGCCCTTAGAAATCTAGAAAACAAGCTGTGCGTTGCTAGGTGGCTCGTGTCTGTGATCCTAGCTGCTCAGAAGCTGAAATACGGGTGGCTGTGGCCAGGCCAGCCTGGGCAGAAAGTCTGCCACAGTATATCTCCAAAATAACCACTGGACAGGAGGGCTGGGGTGTGGCTCAAGTGGTAAATCATGAGCTGGGCAAGTGTGAGGTGGTGAGTTCAAATCCCAGCACGAAAGCCTAGGAAACGGGCTGGTACAGGGAAGGAGTTCAGCTGCTTTCCATTTTCCCGGACGGTCCCACGTTCCCTGGAACTCTGGAGAAGTGAGAGGGCCAGGAAGCACCAGTGACCCGGGGCTTTCCTCTTCATCCCTCCATTTTCATTCATCCAGCACAGTCTTCGGCCGACAAACCCATCTTGTCTTTGCCACCCCTGATCTTCCCCAAAGACTGTGCTTGAGATGGACTGCAGACGGAAAGCTGAGGGTGGGAGGCGTAGCTCGGCTGGCAGAGTGCTGCCACTGAGGAAAAGCACCAGGCACCGAGTGCATTCTCAAACCAAAAGAAAGGCGCAAAACGGAGCGCTGGTGTGCAACCACACGACCTGCCCTGGGCGGGTCCCAGGCGGGGTTGGCTGTGCAGGCTGAGCGTGAGGTGGCGCGGGGCGGCGGTCCACCTGCCACGCGCGCGTGCCTGGCCACTCGCCGAGGCCCGCACGCCCCTGGCGGCCCCCGGCCGAGCTAAGCGCCTTAGCCTAATCCAAGCCGGTCCTGGGGACAATCCGTTGGCCGTCCAATGCATTCCCTCACAAGGCTGGCGGGCGCTGGGGAGCGCGCGTGTGCGTGCGTGCGTGCGTGTGTTTCGAGTTCAAGGGTCGTGGTCAAGGAGGCCCCAGAAAGGCAGAACTTGAGCAGAGACCCAAAGATGCAAAGGAGTAAGCTTAGCGCAGAGGCCCCCGCGGGCCGGGGGGTTGGGGAGGGAGGGATTACTGTGGCTTGAGCAGGGGGAGCAGGAGGCCGGGGGGGGCCCCACAGGCACGGGGGGGCGCGGTGCCGAGCAGGGCTGGTGGCCGGCAGCGGGGGTGAGGGGCCGCATGATGAGCAGGCGGCAGCACGGAGCAAAGCTCCGCGGGTGACTCGAATGCGGGTTCTGACGGGGGGTCTCCCAGGAACGCTGGCTGCGTGGCCGCAAAGGCAAGGTGGCCCACGCCGGGGGGACTTCCGGGGGAAGGCGGGAAGAGAGGCGTGAGCTGGACGGCAGCCCTGGTGCGCCGTGTCCCCCCAGAAACAGAGAAACCGCCGCCACTGAGGCGCCCGGCCCGGCCCGCAGGGGCTTTTCAAGGAAGTTCAACTTTATCCAAAATGTTTCTCCTTCGATGAGGCAGAAACAGGACATGAGCTTCACCCATGACAAAACACTGTCTCAGAGCCGTGTCCAGACCGCCTCTGATCATGTCCCGTGGAGTACACAGCGCAAGGCTGCAGATGGTGTCTAGCAGGTGCCGCGGCTGACACTTGTAATCCTAGCTACTCAGGAGGCTGAGATCTGAGGCCAGGCAGGCAGGCAGGCGGGACCGTGTGGCTCTTGTCTCCAATCGGACCCGCAAGGGGTAGAGTGCCAGCCTTGAGTGAAAAGCTAGGGGACAGCACCAGGTCCTGAGTTCGATCCCTAGTAATTCTGTGCACGCATGCGCACACACACAGTTCTGCTAGGGATTGAACACGGAACCCAGGGCCTTGTACATACCAGGCATGCTTCCACTGAGCTACACCCCAAGCCTCATTTAAGTCTTTAAAAGGAGGGTGAAGGATGGCCTTGCACGTAGGCAACACTGTTCTAAACTATGGCATATGCTGCTCATTTCCCTGCTTGATTAAAAAAAATACTTTCAGTGTGTGATTCAGACATGCGGTAAAAGGCAGCAAAGTTCCACAGCAACTCTGCTTACCGTGAAACTTAGCTTTAGTTTTAATCTGAATTTCTGGGCTCGAGCGAGTCCGGGGTCCCGGGGAACGAAGCCGGGCCTTTGGCCGTATCCTCAGCACCATCTGTACCTAACTTGCAGGCTGGGAGGGAAACCATCCCTCATCCCAGCTCCGACCGCTGAGACCCACACTGACTGGGCCAACTGCTGTATCATCCGAACCGCACTCAGAAACCACAGACAACATCTCTCCACACAACGGTGCTCGGACCCTGCCCACCACTCCTTCGGTCGTTTTTCTCACAAGCTGGAGCTGGGACCAGGAAAGCAGCAAAAGCTGGGATCATCTTGGGTCTCTATGTGGGAAGCTGCCAAAGCCAATCAAACCTGGACTCAAGGAAACCTTGAAGAATAATAAATCCACAAGAGACCCCCAAAAGGCATCCATGAGACAGCAATCCAGTGCTGTCACCTACTGGCCACCAACTGAACTGCCTCCAAAAGTCAACTCATTTTGGATAGCTTATGTTTTCATTAGGCTTCTCATTAACCTCCTTAATGTGACCAAATGAGTACAAACACCGAAGAAGCTAGACGGCCTTGGATGTAGAATATATGCATACTTAGTTAACATAGATTGAAGGAATCAAGTATTTAAGTCCCCTGCCCTCCTCCTCTTTTACACCTGGCTCGGGGTGCCTTGGGGTATCTGCACTCCATCCAACCCTGTCCTCTCAGGAGACTAAGCTCCACCAAGGCCAGGGCGGGTACTCAGTCCAGAGCTTGGAGACGTAGCACGGCGGCAGGATGCTTGCCTGCCTGCCATGTGTACCACTGTAGGCTTGAACCTCAACTTGGCAAAATAAAAACTAAAGAAGGAAAAGAGACAACGGTAGATTGCAAAGCGCCGGGGAACTGTGTTAGGCTAACAGGACTGCCTTTATTCGTGACCCATCCCTCTCCGAGCCTGCAGGCTGCTTGTGCAAGCTGATACATGCGCTGCGACTGGTCCTGAGGCACTCGCTGCGAGACACAACTCTACCTGCCTGTAATTTTGAGACTGGTGTGCACCCGTGAGGAAATCAAAACTCACATAGTGGGCTGAAGGTGCAAGTAGTGAGACCGCCTTTAAACCTTACAGTGTGGACTTATGGGGTATACATTCCCACATCCTAGGGGCTGTGTGTGTGTGCACGCACGTGTGCATGCATGTGTACTGGTATTAGGGCTTGAACTCAGGGCCTGGGTGCTATCCCTGAGGTTTTATCCCTGAGGTGCGGGTGACGTGGGAGCAGCGGCTGCCTTGAGGAGGCGGGAGCGCTGACAGACCCCACCCAGCAGGCACCTTCCTTCCCTTCGTGGGGGCGAGTGTCCCGTGCTCTGGCTCACGGGAGGACCGAGTCAGGCCCCGGGGCCTAATATCTCTGCTGGCCATTCTTGCATTTTCTGAGCCACGAGAGCTTCCTGGGCTTCGGAGCTGAACACTGACACGGGAGGACACATGAAGCCCGAGTCCATCCTGGGGGGAAAGCCTCGCGGTGGCACCGGCGTGGGCCCCGGGGCACCGGGACGGCACCCGCGGGCACGCGGGCGTGTGTGGGTGTGCATGGGCGGAGAGCAGCCAGACCCACCGGCAGCGCGGGCCTCCTGCCAGGCGCAGAGGTCAAGTTCCGGTGTCTCGATGCGTCCGCGTCACTGGCTGACAACGCGGGGACAGCACAGAGTGTTCAAAGCAGGGCCACCAGCTGCCTGGCATTAGCAGAGATATCGCGTGAACGCCGGCACTCAGCCACCGTGTCTAAAAATACGAGCACCTAGATGCGAGGTGGCAAGCCAGGAGGCCTGTCTGTGCCAGGTACGCCAAACGCCTTTCCAGAAAAGGCTGGGCAAAGGAAGTCAAGCCAAGTCAGGTCTAAGTAAAGAGACTGACTTGAGAAATACCTCTAGGACAGCCCCTCCCCCAGCGTAGCTTCACACATCCCGCTGGATGGTGCTCAGATGCCCGTTCACTCTAGTGGCGGTCCCAGAATAATGTGTGAACAAAACAACCCCAAGCCTCTGGTGGCACCTCGTCTGTACCCTGCGTGCGTGAGCAATGCCACTCTGAGTCACGAGTGGAAGTGGGAAGCTGGAAGGTGCATGCGCTGTTGGGGGGTGGGGGGCACCGGGCGGCCGGTGAGCTCGCAGGTGTAAACGACTGGGAGGCCACCCGGGCAGCGGCAGGCCGGCACGGGGATGGACGGACGGGCCCCGCCGGCTCCGGGCTCCGTGAAGCGGCTGGGCGCGGCACTCGCGTCCACGCCGCTCGCACACGCCAGCGTGTAGCCCAAGAGGCCTCAAGGAGTTACTAGCCAGCGTGCCCGCCAGCTCGGCAACGTTATCACAATGAAGTTACAGTCCGTTTATAGATGCACCATGAACGTCAACTGAGGATTTCTCCGGGAAAAGCTGGGCGTTGCTGGCTCACACCTGCAATCCTCGCTGCTCAGGAGGCTGAGATCTGAGGCTCGGGGTTCAAAACCAGCCATGTAGGGTAGTAAAGTCGGTGAGGCTGAGTCTCAAGGCGGTCGAGTGCTAGCCTTACCCCAGAAGAGCTCAGGGGCGGCGCCCGGCCCCGGGTCCAGGCCCAAGGCTTCTTTCTGAGCCAGCCCCGTGTCGTGCGGCCCCAGCTGGCCTCCCCAGTGTTGGCGTTACAAGTGTGTGCGCCACAGCAGCCTTTAGGCAGCCATTTCCCTGGGTTTCTCATATCCCCTCTGTGCACAGTTCCTCACACCACACCCTAAACACACTGGAGGCTCGAGACCCAGGGAAGACGTCTAAAATTCACAAGATCCTTCAGTGGAGGAAGGAGAAAAAAAAAAGGTAGAGAGACACTCATACCAGAAGGGAATGGGAATTAGCCTCCCCCAGCCCCACCGCCCAGCTCGTTTCCCTTGCTGGAGGCCGGGGCGGGGATCCTGGAAGCTTCCAAAACCAAACAACAGAAAACAGAAATGAAACACAAAGTAAAAAAACAAATTCAGGTCAGTTTGGTAAATCCGGATGATCTTAGCTGCTCGCTTCCCACTCGAGGAGGCCCAGCATCGCTTCCTTCACATTTGTGCGGTGTTTGAGAGCCACGACTCAGGTGAGCACCAGGCCCGGGTTCCGGTCCGTCGGGGCACCCCGCCCCACTCCTTTCCGCCCCACTGTAAATGGCACAAGCTACCCAAAGGATTCACTTCCACTACCATGGCGACCACTCACAGGCCTGAGCTCCGTCTCTGCTGTTACCAAGATGTTCTCCCCGCCCTCCCGGCTGGCCGGCAGGCACTCTCCTCCCTCCCGGCACGAGTTGACAGTGCTCTGGGAGCTGCTGCTCAGTGAAGCTTGTGGACAGGCACCGCCCTTTACCTGACTTGCTTTTCTCTCGGTGACGTCTAGCATGCAGCAAAGGCCCACAGAACTCGGTGGGGTGCAAATGCGAGAGTGTGCGGGCGTCCTGGTCAACGCAAGAGGACCCAGTGGTTCTTGGCGCTTACACCGCCCTCCTCCATCCTTCAGGTGCTCCCTGATGTCCTCCCACAGAGGAGCCACTCATTCCCTCCACGCTGGGTAATTACCAGTGTGCACACACCTTCTCTCTCCTAAGTCGCTGACTCACACAGTTTAGGGACCTACGAAGTGAAGCCGCCTCCTCAGGGAGCCCATCTCTGCCTGTAACCATCCCAGGAAAAGAAGCCACCCGCGGCCACGGCGAGCCAACTCCTCCCGCACCGTGTCGGTACACCTGCGGGCTCCAGAGGGACGGGGGCTGCGATCTCTGCTTGAGCAGAGCACACGCCGGCGCCATCTTGCAATTCTGTCCCCCTTGCTGACGGTCGCTACCCCTGTGGGCCCGTCCCCAGCGTCCCAGGAACCCCCAGTGGCCGCGGGAATCCTTTAGGCAGGGGATCCGTTACAGAACTGGACGAGCGTCGGGATTCACTACTGCCCTTCTCAGTAGACTGTGTGTGTGAACGGAGCGGCCATCAAGCCCCAACTCACAAGCACAGGGTCCTGAGTTCAGTGGCAACACGGCTGGGTGTGGAGGGCACACCGGGGCTACGTGGCGGAGATCCCTATCTCAAACCACAGAAATCAAGCTGGAGCTCATTTTGCTCATTAATGTGGAAGCAATGGGGGAGGGGAGGCAGGGCCATCAACGTTTAAAGATATACAGAGTTCACGAGCCTGTACGTTTTTTAAACACCCCAAGATGGGTCCAAGACCTGTGGCAAAAGGCTCCCCAGCCTGGCCTTGCCCTTCATCGCCTGCTCCTGCTTTTCCCTACGGAAACGCCTTATAGATCCTAACCAACTCCTTGTTTCTTTGAGGCAGGGTCTAGCTAGGCGGCCCTAGCCCTCAACTTGTCATGGCGGCTTCCAACCAGTTCTTGCATTCTGAAGAGACTCACGAGTGGAGTGGTGAGACCCCTCTGGCAGCGTGTTCGTGGCCCGGATGCACGGTGGTTGAACGGGGACTTGGCGCTCTCCCTCACCCTCCCTACTGCAAATCTTTTAAGCGGGAGGAATACGAAGTGCTCCAGATAAACTAAGGCGCGGAACCTTGCACTTCCTATAAGGCGCCCACTTGTGGCGTTAGATGATGAAGGGGGCCGAGCAATGAGACAGTGCACACCTCCCCCCCCCAACTGGGAACAGCAGGGGGAAGGAAAGCTACCTAGCAGCCGTAGGAACGGTCTCTGATTCCTCCTCTCTTGCGTGGTGCTGGGAGCTCACTCCAGGGCCCGGGGTGCACCCAGCCCATGGTCTGAGCGGTCCCCACTCCAAAGAACCACGGAATGTCAGACAACTTTGTAAAAGTTCATCAGGCTTCTCACACGAGCGTTCTTGTGTCATCAGATACGGCATTTTAACTTGTCTGTGTGAGCTGACCGTGGACTTGTGTGGACAAGCTATCCGACTCCCCAACACAGAGCGATTGGCTAAACTGGTCTCAGAGGGACCAGCCGTTGACCTGATACAGGTGTTAGTACCTCAGATACACCGTCATTCATGCTACCCTTTCTAACAGTTATTTCCAAGTAGGACACACATACACACACCCCAAACACCCTGACCTTCATGTCCCTTGTTCTTAAAGGAAAACGGGCTTAACAGTCTCAGGTCACCATTTCATACTCTTTATCCGTCCCCCCACACTAAGCAGCCAGGTGGGCCTCGAGCTAGCGATCCAGCCTGCGCCCCGCCTTCCAAGTGCTGGGGTTACCAGCGCGCCCATTACATCTGGTTTTCAACAATCCTAACTTAAAACTACATCCCAGGTAAAAGATCCTCCAGGAATGTGACTGGAGCTCAAAGTCCTGGCTCCAGTCACATTCAGATGATCACTTCCGTCACACAGCCATATTCAACCCAAGTCTTTCTAGCTTCCAGTTCTGAAACGCAAAATGTTATGTATAAACCAGACTTCCAAAACCATCATAGGGCGGCAGCGACCTAACACACACAGCCAAAATACTTCCTAAACAAGCAATTATGAACTAATGGCTACTTCTGAGGGAGAAGCTCTCCTTCTCCATCTTAAAGCTGGAACGTATAGGTTCTTTGTGGCCTAGGCAGCAGGCACCACCGGCAGGTGATTTGCTGAGGTGTGAGGGGACTGATAAGGGGAAGCTCCAGCTGTAGGGGGGCCCTTGGGTGGGGTGGAGAAGCTCCAGCTGTAGGCCAGCCCTCCTTGCTCCCCCTCCCCCATGGCTGAGGTGTAAGGAGATGGATAGAGGGGAAGCCCCAGCTGTGGGGGGGGGGGGGTAGGATGGAGGGGAAGCCCCAGCTGTAGGGGGGGTAGGATGGAGGGGAAGCCCCAGCTGTAGGGGGGGTAGGATGGAGGGGAAGCCCCAGCTGTAGGGGGGGGTAGGATGGAGGGGAAGCCCCAGCTGTAGGGGGGGGTAGGATGGAGGGGAAGCCCCAGCTGTAGGGGGGGGTAGGATGGAGGGGAAGCCCCAGCTGCAGTGGCCCGGGTGGCCCGGAACGCGGGGCGACACGGAGGGCCGGGGGCCCTCACCGCCCTCGGGGGCCCTGCCTGGCCGGCCGCCGGCTCCTCCCCCCCCCCCCCCCCGCCTCCTCGGGGCTCCGGGCGCTCACGCTCACCTGTTCGGGCGCCGGGGGCGGCGGGGGCCGCCGTCCGCAGCCGGGGGCCCGGGGGGTCGCGGCGTGTGGCGGCGCGGGCCGGGGCCGGGGCCGGGCAGGCCGGGGTCGGGCAGGCGGCGCAGGCCCGGGCCGTCCCTCCGCAGCAGGGCCGAGCAGAGCCGCCGCGGGCTCTGATACATGCCGGGGGCCGAGCCGGCGCGGGAGGGAAGGCCCCGCTCCTTCCCCTCGCCGCCCGCCCGCGGCCCGGGAGCCGGGAGCCGGGAGCCGGGAGAGCGCCGGGCGGGAGCCGGGAGCCGGGAGCCGGGAGAGCGCCGGGCGGGAGCCGGGAGCCGGGAGCCGGGAGCCGGGAGAGCGCCGGGCGGGAGCCGGGAGAGCGCCGGGCGGGAGCCGGGAGAGCGCCGGGCGGGAGCCGGGAGAGCGCCGGGAGCCGGGAGCCGGGAGCCGGGAGCCGGGAGCCGGGAGAGCGCCGGGCGGGAGCCGGGAGAGCGCCGGGCGGGAGCCGGGAGAGCGCCGGGCGGGAGCCGGGAGAGCGCCGGGAGCCGGGAGCCGGGAGCCGGGAGCCGGGAGCCGGGAGCCGGGAGAGCGCCGGGCGGGAGCCGGGAGCCGGGAGCCGGGCGGGAGCCGGGAGCCGGGAGCCCGGAGCCGGGAGCCGGGAGCCGGGAGCCCGGAGCCGGGAGCCGGGAGCCGGGAGCCCGGAGCCGGGAGCCGGGAGCCGGGCGGGAGCCGGGAGCCGGGAGCCCGGAGCCGGGAGCCCGGAGCCGGGAGCCGGGAGCCGGGCGGGAGCCGGGAGCCCGGAGCCGGGAGCCGGGATCCGGGCGGGATCCGGGCGGGATCCGGCAGCCCGGAGCGGGCGCGGCGAGGCGGCGGCGGCGGGCGGCGCTCTGAGCGGCGCGGGGCGCGGGCGGAGGGGCCGCGGGCGCCGGGGCCGCGGGCGCTACCAAGTGCGGCGGGGGGGGTCGGGGGCGGGGCCGGGGCCGGGCGGCGCCCCGAGGCCGGGACGCGCGGCCCCCCCGGGCCCCAGCGGGCGGAGGAGGAAGGGGCGGCGCGGCCGGGCGCGCGGAGGCCGGCGGGGGGGTCCGGGGGGGCCCGCGGAGCCCCGCGCGGGGAGCCGGCGTCCCCCGCCGGCGGGGATGGGCGCGCCCGAGGCCGGGGCTCCCCGCGGTTCCGGCGGCCGGGCACGTGGGGCCGGGGGAGGCGCCGCGGGGCCGCGCGGGCCGCGCGTGTGCGGGCGTGCCCGCGTGGGCCTCCGCGTGAGGGCGCGCGCGGCGGCGTGGGGGGGCGGCGTGTGCGTGTGAGACTCCCCGTGTGTGCAAGCACACGTCTGTGTGTCCATACGTGAGTGTGTATCGGCGTCGGGCTCCAGGTGAGGTGGTGTGTGAGCTGTGTGCCACCCTGTCCGTCAGGATGTGTGTGTAAGCACGTGTCTCAGACTCCCCGCGTGAGTGCATGTCTGTCAGGATCTTTGTGTGTGAGCGTGTGTCCTAGACGCCTGGCGTGTGAATGCACGTCTGTGAATGCCCGTGGATGCAAGCATATGTGTGTGTCAGGATCCGTACGTGCAAGCGCACACGGCTGTCTGAATATGTGGATGTCGGGATCCATGTGAAGGCGTGTCTGTGTCAGGATCCGTGTGTGTGAGCTCAGGTCTGTGTCAGGATCCGTGTGTGTATGTGAGCTCATGGTGGTGTGAGTATGTCTGCCAGGATCTGTGTGTGACTGCACAACTGTGTCTGAATATGTGTGTAAGCATGTGTCAGTCAAGACCCAGGAGAGTGCATGTCTGTCAGGGTCTGTGTGAATGTGTGTCAGGATCCACATGTGCACGTGTCGGTGTCAGGATCTGTTTGAGTACGTGTCTGTGTCAGGATCCGTGTCTGAGCATTATCTGTCAGGATGTCAGTGTGTGTGAGTGTGTTTGTCAGGATGCGTGTGTGGGTGTGTCAGGATCCATGTGTTCGTGTGTTTGACGATCTGTGCATGTGAGCATATGTCTATGAGGATCCATGTGTGTGTGTCAGGATCCGTGTGTGAGCATGTGCATGTGTCAGGATCTGTGTGTGAGCATGTATCTGTCAGGATCTGTGTGTGAGAGCATGTGTCAGGATCTGTGTGAGTGTGTCAGGATTTGTGTGTGAGTGTGTGGATGTGTCAGGATTCATGTGTGAGCGTGAGCATGTGTCAGGATCTGTGTGTGAGAGCATGTGTCAGGATCTGTGTGAGTGTGTCAGGATTCGTGTGTGAGCGTGAGCATGTGTCAGGATCTGTGTGTGTGAGCATGTGCATGTGTCAGGATCTGTGTGTGTGAGCGTGTATCTGTCAGGATCTGTGTGAGTGTGTCAGGATCCGCGTGTAAACACTTCAGTGGTCTCCAGGATGTGGTCTGGTGCTTTAGATTTGCTTTAGCGGCACTGCATTTGAACCCCTGGCCTCATTCTTGTTCAGAAGGAGGGAGTTCTACCCTGTGAGCTGCTTTCTAATTGGCCGTCATGGTGTCTGGCCCCTGAGAAGGCAGAGGAAAGAAGATCAGGTTGGTGGCACTGAAAAGGATGGGTGGAAATCCGCCTGCGGCTGGGTAGGAGCGGAAGGGGGAGCGCTGCGCAGGGCCGGAAGGCAGCCGCTCCTCCCCGAGCGCTCAGCGGTTAGAAATGCCTTCTGTGGTCTTGCTGGTTCCCTGTCCTGTGCGCGTGGAGCGGTCTCGTCACCTAGGAGGTTCAAAATATTGTTTTCAGACTTGGGTTTTCTATTTTACAGCCGGAGGGTGTGGGTGAGTGTGCGAGCCAGCCCCGCCCTCAGCCTCCCTTTCCTTATCTAAGACACCCTTGCACGGAGTCCCAAGGTGAATCCTGGGGGGGGGGGCGGTGGCTGCGTGAGGTCACGCGCACCGCACCTGCCTGTCATCCCGCGTGCCGGGCTGCCCGGAGTACACGTGCAAATAGGTGCACACATAAATATGTATGTACATGTACACGCGTGCGACGCTGAGCAAGGCGGAGGGCTGCGAGGTTTCCCCTCTTCAATTGGCACTGAGCACTTGCTGTGGTACAAGATGGGGTTGGGAGCTCTTCAGCGCAAACCATCCCCTTGAGGAGAAAAACACGTTACTTTTAGGCCGTCCATGAAAACATTCACCTGCTCCATATGCTCCCGCACTTATCAGGCAAAAGGGGAATTTGCCCGATGAACATCGAGAGCACATTTCTGAAAAATTGTTTGCCATGAATCTTGCAAATTAGCACACTGGAATATTCTAGGTTGTCGCCGGCCAGCCTCTGGGGAGCGATTCCTGGGGAATGAGCGTGAGCGCCGGTGAGACGTTGCCGAGACTGCCGCGTGGGGATGTGACCTGTCCGCGCGGGACCGCTCAGCCCAGGGCCCCGGGGCGGGCAGCTTCTCCACGAGCCCCTGATGGCGCCTGCAGACACTCATCCTCAGCCACCCCGGGTGCCCGCTCCCCAGGGTGGCGGGCTGAGCCCTGGGGGCGAGTTAGAGACGAGCAGGTGGGATTTTCCCTTCTGGAGGGCATCCACGTGGCTCGGCCGTGTCACAGGGTCAGCTGAGCCCTGGGGCTTCGCGCTCGCCGCTTGTCTCGCTTCGTGGCTGCCTGCAACGGAGCTCTGGCCGTTGGACGCGGCTGGAGAGGCGGGCAGGACCTGCGGCCCGCCACGGGGCTCCCAGACACAGGGTTTGCGTGGCGGAGTGTTGACAGGACAGGTGTGTGCCGTCACTCAGCCGTGAGCACGTTTCTTTGCACACATCAGAACCCAGCCAGTCTGGCTCCAGAGTTCTTTACACATCGTGCTGACTTTTTAAACTGACGCTATACCAACTTTCCCTATCCTGGCAATGACCTAACCACTGAGCTGCCAGCAGTTCCCGAAGCCTTGCGAGGTGGTGAAGGTCGAAAGCAAGCCTTGTAAGACTGAGAATGAAGTTATAGGTTAGAAGACTGTTAGTGACTGATCCTTCGCTGTGCCACGCCACGCCACTCTGCGTGAAAGTCTCTCAGCAGTACATGCAACAGTAAATTCATAACATCAGCCCAGGAGTTAACTTCTAATAACACCTCCCCAACAGGGTTCGCCTTTGGCACAATTAGCATATACTGAAACAAACAAACAACAACAAAAAAAACCCACAGGAGAGTAAAACAGACTGTCCTGGAGGAGGGGATCAGGGGGAGCAGTGAGAGGGAAGGGAGAGGGCGAATTCGATCCTCTGCATGTGTGAAGCCTGTTGAAATTGTTTTAAGAAGGGGATAGAGGGTTGGGCACAGTGGCTCACGCCTGTAACCCTAGCTACTCGGGAGGCTGAGATCTGAGGACCACGGTTCAAAGCCAGCCCAGGCAGGAAAGTCCGTGAGACTCTAACCTCCACTAAACTACCAAAAAAAAAAAAAAAAGGAGAGGAGCTGTGGCTCAAGTGGGAAAGTACTCGCCTTGAACAAAAGAAGCTCAGGGGCAGTGCTTAGGTCGGGGGTTCAAGTCCCAGGACCAACACCATAAAAAATGGGGGTGGGTAGAATGGGATGAGGGTGATAGGGAGTGAGGTTGCTGGGGTAACATGATATGCGCGCGTGGACATGTCACGGTGACACTCCCTTTGAGCAGTGGCGTGTGTGTGTGTGTGTGTGTGTGTGTGTGTGTGTGTGTATGTGTGTATGTAATATTTCTTAGAGCCCCAAGCCTGTCGGGTGTGAGGGGCAGCCAGTGGACTGGGGCGCGCCGTGGCGGGGGCTCCGGCGCTGTTGACGTAGCTGTTGGAGGGGTGAAGGACCTGCTCAGCCGGTTAAAGGTTGCGTGGTAACGGGCGTGTGACATCTGTGAACACGGTTCTGCTGAATCAGGCTTCTCCAGCCGCTTCGGTGTCCTTGAAACCTGGGTTGCGAGGGTGGCGGGGCGGGGGCGGGGCTGATCTCAGCCTCTCCCAGCTGCGGGAACTCCCGTCCCGGCTCCTGAACCTCCCTGTCCCCAGCTGTAAAGCGCTGACTCCCCGCGGGCTGTTTGCCTTCAGTAGAATCAGGCAGCCAGTGTGGAGCCCCGAAGGTAGGCGGATGGTAAATGCCATCAATCTTAACCAGATTTCTGTACTAGTTTCCTAGACCTCCCGAAACAGAGGCCCAACAACAGCCTGTCCTAACAACAGAAACACATTCTGTCACTGTTCTGGAAGCGGGAGGCTCAGAACCGAGGTGTGGGTGGGGCCACCATTCTTCCAGGAGCAGACATTTTCTTTTCGTCTTTCTGGGGGGGTTGGTACTGGAGCTTGAATCGAGGGCTCCAGCACTGTCTCTTAGCTTATTTTGTCAAGGCTAGTGCTCTACCACTTGATGAACACAGCTCCACTTCCAGCTTTTTGGTGGTTAATTAGAGATAAGAGTCTCATGGACTTTCCTGCCCAGGCTGGCTTTGAACTTTGAGCCTTAGATCTCAGCCTCTGAGTTGCTAGGATTGCAGGCGTGAGCCACCGGTGTCTGGCTCTTGGCCTCTTCGGCCTTATCTTTGCTGTGGTCTGCATGTGGCTGGCTTTCCTATCTTTGCAGCTACACAGTGTTCCTTCTGCGTGTCCCTGACCAGGTGTGCCCTCCTTGAAGGATGCTGTCACAGTGAACCAAAGCCCTCCTAATCACTTGTGTTAGCTCTATGACAGCCACGAGGATCTGATTTCCAGGAAGCAAGGGTGAAGGCGTCAGCCTATTCTGGGGACACAATTCTCCATAACACTATTAATTATAGCGACTTTAGTTTCGAGGTGACTTTTATTATTTCTGCCTAAGAAGATAAGACTTGATTTTTTTTTTGTAAAGGAGAAAATTCCATTAAAACTAGGAGGAAGTTTGTAATATAGAAAGTAAGATCAATGGGTTTGAAGGAGGGCTGGGGATATGGCCCAGTGGCAAGAGAGCTTGCCTTGTATACATGAAGCCCTGGGTTCGATTCCTCAGCACCACATATACAGAAAATGGCCAGAAGTGGCGCTGTGGCTCAAGTGGCAGAGTGCTAGTCTTGAGCAAAAGGAAGCCAGGGAGAGCGCACAGGCCCTGAGTTCTTGTGCTCAAGGCTGGTGCTCTAACCTTTTGAACCACAGAGCCACTTCCAGTTTCCTGGTGGCTAATAGGAGATAAGAGAGTCTCCTGGGCTTTCCTGCCTGGCCTGGCTTTGAACCACGGACCTCAGATCTCAGCCTCCTGAGTAGCTAGGATGACAGGGGGGAGTTACCAGCACACAGCCGGTATAATTCTTCATTAGTTAAATTTTTTTTTCTTTAGGATCAATATTTATTTTAAAAAAGCACAATGAACCAAATATCAGTATTTAAAATAAAGTCAGGATCAGAAGTGTCTGTTTTGTCCTTTTCCCCCAGGCTCCGATAAGGCTCCATTCCGTTGCCTCAAGACACAATTGACCTGGGATAGCACCGCGTTTCTGGTGCCCCTGTCGATTGTGCTTCAAAGGTGATTCCTTTCCTTTCCTTTTTCTTGGCCTCGATAGGGAGGTAAGAAGTCTACATTTCCTGCGAGGAGATGTTAGTGTCTCACACCTGAAATCCTAGGTATTCAGGAGGCTGAGATCTGAGGATTGAGGTTCAAACCCAGCCCAGGCAGGAAAGTCGGTGCAACTCTTACCTCCAGTGAACCACTGAAAAAGCTGGAAATGGCACTGTGGCTGAAAGTGGTAGACCGTAGATCTTGAGCCTTGAGCACAAAAGCTCAGGGACAGCGCCCAGGCCCTGAGTTCAAGCTCTAGGACCACCAGTGTGCGCACGCGTGTGCATGAACATGTAACACACAAACACACATACATGTACGTGCGCATCAACATTTCCCACCCTCCTTTGCGGATGAGTGGCTAATGGCTTTTGTTGTTGTTTTGTGTTTATTTAGTCAGTATTACACTTAAGCCAGACTTTTAGCCCCCCTTTTTTTAGGTAGGGTCTCACTTGGTGCCTGAACAGAAATCCCTCTGCTTGTGTCCTTCCACGCCAGAGGTGTGCCGGTGTACGGATGGCCGTGTCAGCTGGTGGGCCTCTCTTGTACCGACTGCACATTGCTTTTCTAGTCTAGTCGGGATTGTCTGGACCAAATCTTGAATTCAGCTGATGGCATGGGGGCGGATCTCAGCAGCAGAGCCCTGGTGAGCAGTCAGGGCCTCTGGCTTCTCCTCACTGAAAGAGAGAGAGAGAGAGAGAGAGAGAGAGAGAGAGAGAGAAAATCAGCTGGTGTAGGTGTTATATAACGCTACAGCTCTGCCCAGACAGGCTGCCCCAAACTGGTGTGGTGTTCTTGGCAACCTATTTGTGCACTGGCAACAGAGCAGGTTCTAGAACCAGCCAGCCTGGGAGCCCTGTCCCAGTGCCAGGTCTCTTTAGAGAACTTGGTGTGTTAACAAAAGTTGTAGAACAGTCAGCAAAGTAAGCACTAGAGGAATATTTACGTGTGAAACTATTTGTATCTGTTCAGAAAAGGATATGGAAGGATCCACGTAAGAAGGTAATAAGAGGAAGCGTTGAGAAGTGAGCATGGAAATGAGTGAGGGGGAGAAGAGGGTATTTGCATTTTATTACACATTTATTTTGTAAATTTTACTGAAAAATTAGCTTATCGCCAGCGATTGGTGGCTCATGCCTGTCATCCTACCTACTCAGGAGGCTGAGACCTGAAGATTGTGGTTCTAAGTCAGCCCAGGTAGGAAAAGTCTATGAGACTCTAATTTCCATCTAACCACCCAGAAAACCAGAAGTGGAGCTGTGGCTCACAGTGGTAGAGCGCTAGCCTTGAGTGAAGGAGCTCAGGGACAGCACCCAGGCCCTGAGTTCAAGCACCATGACCGACCAAAAAAAAAAAAAAAGGAAAATTAGCTTGTATTAGTTGTATAGTGGAGACTTCATTGCTACACAAAACATGTACTTTTTTCTCTTTCTCCCTCTCTCCCTCCCTGCCTCCCTGCCTCCCTGCCTCCCTGTCTCCCTTCCTTTTTTTTTTTTTTTGGCCAGTCCTGGGCCTTGGACTCAGGGCCTGAGCACTGTCCCTGGCTTCTTCTCGCTCAAGGCTAGCACTTTGCCACGTGAGCCACAACGCCACTTCTGGCCGTTTTTTCTGTATATGTGGTGCTGGGGAATCGAACCTAGGGCCTCGTGTATCCGAGGCAGGCACTCTTGCCACTAGGCTATATCCCCAGCCCCCCTTTTTTTTTTTTGAGGCAAGGTCTTGCTGTGTAGCCCAGGCTAGACTAGATCTGTGATCCTCCTATCTCAGTTTCCAAAGTGCTGGGGTTACAGGAATATATCACCTTGCTTGGCTTCTCAGCTCTTTGTCTACAATTATGTTTTGAACAAGTTTCAGAATATCTCAACAAAGTCTGTTTTCTCAAATCATGCACAGCCCATCTTCATATAGAAGTTTTAATGTCGGCTTTTGAGAAAGCAGTAATGCTGTTCGATAAAGATGCAGTCTTCCACTTTACTCTGAGTCCACAGTAACCAATACTTATCCTAGTTGTAGCTTCCTTGCTTAGTTTTCTTCAGTACCGGTTTAAAGTTTTTGTTCATTTAACTTCCAATTGCTTTACACAAAAGGTCTTTGAGACATTTCTCTTTTGACCTAATTTTTCTTTTTCTTTTGATTTACACCAATTTAAAGATTACCAAAAGCTTCCACAAGTAATTGAGCCTGAAAAAAAATTCTGTGATCTGTAAATTAAGCATTCGTACAGAGTATTAGGATAAACTTGCAATAAGTATAGGAAGTTCCAGCCTCAACTTTTGTGAGGTCAGAACGAATCAGTTAATATTATTTGACTACTTAGCGGAAAAAAAGAATGATGTGATTCTGATGAGTAAACATAAGAGCTGTGTCCAGTGTGAAAGTTCATTGAGAGTATTTCGAAACCGTTCAACGTCATTAGGGAGGGTACAAAGTAGAGGGAACAGACTTAGGTACATATATGGCCGCCCATTGATTGGTGCAATGTTTCTTGTGTGTGCCAGTTCTCACGACTGTTTAACTCTATCTCCTCTGCCAGTTTTCCTTAGGGTTTATTACTTGTACATAATAAGATGGCGTATGGAAGCGACCGAGACAGCGCGGCCTGGGCGGCTTGGGCGCAGTTACCCGGTGTGCATGGCCCGCTCCGGCTCGATTCGCAGGGCGCACCATGCTTGGCAGCGCGGTTTGCATCAGTGGAAACTTGAACACAGCCAAAGCGGGCGGAGCTGAGCCCCCCGCACGGGCCGGGGGGCACTCGCTGTGTGCGAGGGGCTGGCTGGGAGCGCGTTTCTGATCTAACACCGGCAGTGGGTGTGCTTGGTGCAATCTAAGGTGCCTACGCCATGAAGGCGTTCACGCGCACAGGCCGGTCTCGCGGTGTCCTAGCAAACTTCAGGGGAGCCCTGGAAAGTGGACCCCTGAGGGGGGCGTCTCAGGACCTCCGCCTGCCCGGAGTTTTTCTGGGAATGGAGGAAGGCTCTAGCTGTCTAGACGCCCAGTGTTTTGTTTTTGTTTTGGCCAGTCCTAGGCCGTGAACTCAGGGCCTGAGCACTGTCCCTGGCTTCCTTTTGCTCAAGGCTAGCACTCTGCCACTTGAGCCACAGCGCCACTTCTGGCCGTTTTCTGTATATGTGGTGCTGGGGAATCGAACCCAGGGCCTCATGTATACGAGGCAAGCGCTCTTGCCACTAGGCCATATCCCCAGCCCCACACCCAGTGTTTTGAGCCGAGGAAGCTCTGGGGGAAGTGGAAACAGACATTCGTGTCCAGGACTTTCACTGAGCATTCCAGATGCGGGGCAATAAGCATTCATTTCTTTGCAAAGCTTAGTAGTACAGCTCAAGGCGTCGGGTTCCATCTATAGCTCCCATAAACAAAACAGCAACAACAACAAAATGGAATTTCTATCTTACTCAGAATTAGTTGTTTTTTTTTGGTGCCAGTCCTGGGACTTGAACTCAGGGCCTGGGTGCTGTCTGTCTCTGAGCTACTTTTACTCAAGACAAGCGCACTACCGCTTGAGCCACAGCTCCACTTTTGGCATTTTGGTAGTTTTCGTGAAGGTAAGAGTCTCACAGACTTTCCTGCCCAGGCTGGCTTCCAACTGTGATTCTCAGATCTCAGCCTCCCAAGTTGCTGGGATTCCAGGCGTGAGCACCGGCGCCTGATCTTACTCATTCGTGTTAACCCAAACCTGGCCACTGTCTGCTGGACGTGACCTGCGTTTGGAGGGAGGAAGGCCGAGGAAGGCGGAGGCTGCCACACTTCCCAAGCCCAACACGGGCCTGACGCTTCCTTCATACCTTTGTCCACTGCCCAGAAACGCTCGCTTCTACGGTAATTTTCACATAGCCCTTCGCAATAATTTATCCAGCAAATGCATTGGTTAATCAGAACGAGAGGATTCAGAAATGAGAGGAGGAGGGCTGGGGATATGGCCTAGTGGCAAGAGTGCCTGCCTCATATACATGAGGCCCTGGGTTCGATTCCCCAGCACCACATATACAGAAAACGGCCAGAAGGGGCGCTGTGGCTCAGGTGGCAGAGTGCTAGCCTTGAGCGGGAAGAAGCCAGGGACAGTGCTCAGGCCCTGAGTCCAAGCCCCAGGACTGGCCAAAAAAAAAAAAAAAAAGAAAGAAATGAGAGGAGGATGTCTGTGTCTTCTGACTGTGCAGAACTTCCTTCTCTCCTTCCTCCTTCCCTCTTTCCTTCCTTTCCTCCCTCCCTCCCTCCTTCCCTAGATCAATCAATCAATCTACCTATTCATCTATTTCCCTTCCATCCTCCTCACCCTCTCTCCCTTCTTGTTTCCCTCCCTCCTTCCTTCTCCCTCTTCCTATCTCCTTTCCTACATCTATATATCTACCTACCTACCTACCTACCATCTACTTATCTCTTTCCCTCCCCATTTCTCTCCCTCCATACTCCCTCCCCCCCATTTTTTTTTTTTTTTGAGCCAGAGCCTCACTATGTAGCCCAGGCTGGCCTTGAACTCTCCATTCTTCTGCCTCTACCTTGTGAAGGTCAGACGTGCCCCAGGCCTAGCTCCGAATCCTTATTTCCCTAAGGCAGGCGGTTCACAGTTTCTCATGTCACATTACTCGTTACCTGTTTTGTTTCTTTGTAGATTACAAGCTCCCAATAACAGGGCGCCAGGCCGTCCGCTTGTGGTCCTTGGAGTGTCTTGTTCTATAACACTGTGACATGAATCTCTTTCCGGACTCAGGCCTCATGACACCTTCCTCTCAGTGTGTCTGCTCCCCTGCCACCGTTTCCCAGACATGGAGGATTCTAGCAGTCAGGTTATTACTCTTTGCAGAAACCTATTTACAATCGCACAAGGCTGGCAGGGATGCTGAAATATCGTTAGAACAATATTGAGGTATAAATCTTGGTCCCTGCAATTGTCAAGGCTCCAGTTCGGGTCAATCATTTGCTCTTGCCTAACCACCTATTGATGGCTCTTGGTATTGATCATGGATCTGGCCAACTTGGTATTTTTATATGGTGTGGGACTTTGGTTATCATTGCCTTAGCTCCTAGGGAGGTGGTGTTTCGGGATCTGAAGATGTACCAATACCTCAGCACGGGCTGCTTGACATTTGTTGATTTTGTTTCAGAAAACAAGCCCTTAGCGCAGGGCTGAGTGTTGCCTTTTGTCCTCATCTTCCTTCTTTTAAAGAGATAACACTGTGATTTCCACACATGCATACAATGTGTCCCCTCAGCCTTACACCGTTCACTCTCGTTTTCCACAGTTCTGATTTCCTACCTGTATCCAGCAGCTCTGCTTACCCTTTCCTTTCCTTCTGACGTCGCTTCGCAAAGCCTGAACAACAGCTGCCCTTTGACGGCTGGAACTTCCCCCACCTTGCCACGCATGGGGCTCCCACGTTGGCTGGTCAGTCCCCGGCTCTGAGAGCCCCCGAGACCCCTCCTGGAGGAGTCCTGGTGCCAATCAACAGGGAAGAGCGTTCTAGCAGAAGACCCTGTTTCTTTCTTTCTTTTTTTTTTTTGCCAGTCCTGGGGCTTGAACTCAGGACCTCAGCACTGTCCCTGGCTTCTTCTTGCTCAAGGCTAGCACTCTGCCACTTGAGCCACAGCGCCCCTTCTGGCCATTTTCTGTATATGTGGTGCTGAGGAATTGAACCCAGGGCTTCATGCATATGAGGCAAGCACTCTACCACTCGGCCATATCCCCAGCCCGACCCTGTTTCTTCTTCAGTTGTTCTTTTCATGCGCCATTGGGATTGAACCCGGACCCTCACGCTGGCCAGGCAAGTGTTCGACTGCTGAGCTCCACTTCCAGCCCCCGAGCTGTGTTTACGTTTAAAGGAGGAGAGGAGGTTGAGGAGGACTCACTGGACCCAGAGCAGACACAGAGCCTCGGCCGTGGCAAGCAGGAAGCTGTGCCTCCGGCCCCGCTTCCTTCCTGTCAACGTCTGTGGTTCCTCCTCAAACCCATCTCCCTCAAGTTCCGAGTTTATTTAGGGTCTCAATGCACAGCCAGACCCAGTTCCTTCCCGGCAATGTCTGCTGTCCATCCTCAACCCCGTCTTTCTGGCATTTTTTTTTTTTTGGGGGGGGGGTGTCTCAACACAGTTTTCCAAGCTGACTTCTTACACGAATTATTTGCTCCAGGTTTCCTCCTCTCCTTCTCTTCTGCTCCATGCGCCTCTGCCTTTTAACTTGCTGGCATCCTCCTGCCAGCTTGGAAACACCTCTCTCCTTTCCTTCCCTTTTTCTATGACTCAAAGACAGACCGGCGCAAACCCCAGCGTGTGCTCTAACGCTCAGACCACCGAGAAGTTTCCCTTCTCTGACGTCTGTCTTTCCGCATGGTCAGCCTCACGTTTTGTTTTTAAAACAATATATACACCTCACGAACGTGTGTGTGTGTGTGTGTGTGTGTGCACCTGTGCGAGTGTGTCCTCTGTGTGAATGCAGAGGCATCGCAGTACAGCTCACGGGGAGAAGGCTGGGCTCTCGTGTCCTTTGTCAGGACTGCGCTGGTGCTTAGCCAGGGGTGAGCTTTAGTTCTTTTTTTTTTTTTTGGTGGTACTAGGTACGGAAGCCAGTGCTTGGCACGTGCAAGCAAGCCCTCCACCCCCGAGCTGCACTGGAAGGATCCTGTGCGTTTCCTTCTCTCCCCAGCTACGGCACAATGAAATGATGAGATGTGAACATCTGGGAGCTAGGAATGGCAAGAAACTACATGGTGTTCCCTCCCTCCCTCCCTCCCTCCCTCCCTCCCTCCCTCCCTCCCTCCCCCCCTCCCTCCCTCCCTCCTTCCCTCCCTCCCTCCCTCTCCCTCCTTCCCTCTCTTTTTGTTTTTCGGTCTTTCTTTTCATAGCCCAGGCCCACCTTAAACCCTGATCCTTTGGCCTCAGCCTCCTGAGGGCTGGCGTGGCAGCCATATGTCACGAAGCCGTCCTTGGATTATGTGGTTTAATCACAGTTTAAAATAAAGGAAAAAAAAACCCAACAAATAGAAAATAGAAGCACTTGTGACCCTTACTTGTAGAGAGTCCAGGCTTCGTGGAGACTGCAGCTTACAGAAGTTGAGAGCTGTTTTAAATTGAAAACAGTGACAAATGACTGTCTTACACAGGGGCTTGTAGGACCTACCATCATTCTTGTGCTCATCAATGGCTAGGTAGAGATTAGACCCAAGTGCATGTAATTAGCTGTTTCTTTATTTTCCTGAGGTAAATGATTTAGCCTGCTGTCTAGTCTAGACCCGTTGAAGAGCACTATGTAAGACTTTAGTAAATGTAGCTGGATATAGCTAGGCTACTTTTGTGAGTGAAATATGTGTGTGTGTGTGTGTGTGTGTGTGTGTCCTTAGGTATTTTCCTAGCAAAATTGGTATGTTTAAAGTGGTTTGTCAGTCTTTTGGCTCTAGGGCAGGAAAAATAAGAACAAAAGCAAAAATCAAGAAAAAATGCCTTTCAGTTTTTCAGCAATTGTCCTTCCTGGACAAAAAGCGGTGTGGAGTAGTGGCGAGGTAACTAACTCCCTCTGGGAGCCAAGGACCTGTGCTGCCCTTTTTGGACCAGACTGGCCACCGTCCCTTCCTGTTGCTCCAGCCTGGCTGGTCTGGGGTTGGATGGCGCCTCGTCTGAGCTGCAGAGGGGACCTGTCACTGGGAGCCCCTGAATGACGGTCACACCTGCAGAAGGGGAATTTCTCCAGGAGGTTCCGGGAGCACAAAGCGTTCTTTTTTTCCCCTTATAAAGTCAAACTGTAGAGCTCTTCCTCTTCCCTTTCCTCTGACTCGCTTCCAGTCGCAACCGCGGGCTGGCACTTGACTGGCTGGCCTTCAGGCACGTGTGTGGGTTATTTTCATTTCTGCGTTCTCTGCAGACCACAAGGCACGGTGGGGAAATGGTAAGAAAGGTCGTGATGTAACTTCAGTGCTATATTTAACTCAGGAACCGTGGCTTGGCAGGAAAGGGAGGGGAGCCGAGGTGAAGAGCCAAGCTCTGCATTCCTGGTGATTTCTGCTGCCCTGGCCGGGCCGTGTGGGTGGATGAATCGCGGAATGGGTGAAGGGGAGGACAACAATGATGGCCTCTTTGGGGGAATTACTGTCTTAGCCAAGTGGAGAACCAGTGAACTATACATTGAGGGAATATTATCTATAGAAAAGAACAAAATACAAAAGTAAAGAGAAATATTGTGTGGTTCTACTGCCTAGAAATAATCTCTGCCAGAGTTTTGGGTCAATGCTGAAGTCTACGTGCCTGCCCTGGGTGGTGTGCAAACAATCATTTCTGCGTGAAATAACTAAGTTGACAATGTAACCAAGGCACTAAGCGGGTCACCCCGGCACGCAGGGGCCGGGCCTGTGTTCGGTCATCTGCGAGAGCCCCGCCGTGCTGTGCAGGGTTCTGCCCAGCAGCCTGGGAGAGGCCCTGTCTCCATCTGCCATCCTCGTGCTGAGAGCCGAGTGCTGGGTGCCCTCTCCACCCGTCCAGCCCCCCTCCACGGCCCCGGCCGTGCCTCGTGTCCTTTGGAGGTTCATATGTGACTGACTTTTGACCTGTGAGATACAAACAAAAGCATATAAACGGACGATGAACCTGAGAAGTAGCTCCTGAGGAGTGGCTTTTTCTTCCCCTTCTTTCATTTCTCATGAGTGAACTAGTCCTGCAATGGCTGGAGCGGAGAGCGTGTACCTTGGAGGTGGAGGGGGGGAGAGGGAGAGGGAGAGGGAGAGGGAGGGGCCAGGCATGTCCTGAGAGAGTTCTGTCCCTTCTTATAAGGATCAAGGCTCCACCCCCGTGATCTCACTTAAGGGCTGTCTCCAAATACAGCCACGCGTGTGTGAGTGTGTGTGTGTGTGTGTGTGTGTGTGTGTGTGGACTTCAACCTATGAATTTGGGTGGGGGGGAACCACACATTCAGTTCCCTGCATCACCGAAATCAGGCAATGACGTAGAGTCTATCGTTTGCACCCTAGGATCCTGACACAGAGGTGAACCCCAAAGAAACTTAAGGTGTTGGATGAAAGCGGGCCCGCGTGGGCCCGTGCCGGGCAGCTCTTCTCCTGTTGGGATTCTCCTCCGTTTGTTCATGGAGGTGCCTCGCACGCACATGACGTGTCTCGGGCCGAGAACAAGGCTGTTTTGCAATGCCGGACAGTCTCATAAAAACCTGTTAAACTTGTTTATGTCTGTTAGCATTTCCCTAGCCTCAGGGCCTTGGCTCCTCCCACCAGCCCCCAGATCCTACTGCCCCTTTACCCCCAGAGAAGAGAAGCCGCCACCTGGATAAGGTGCAGACGCCATGTAGCTCCCTCTCCTGTGGGAACTATGGCCCCACTCATAAACCTCCTCATGAACCTTCTTCTCCTGCCTGTGATTATCTCCGCATGGTCCTCTGGGATGGCCAGGACCTGTGCTTTCAATGTCCACAGCGGGTGTTGGATGGAATCTGTTGTCCACTCTTCTTTCCTTCAGGATGTCCAAGTTTCTCATTCTATCTTCCCTTGTCAGCACAGAAGAAAACTTCGTAGGATACAACTGTTATGCAGCATTGTGCTTTATATAAACAAATGAAAATGAGCTCTAGGAGCAAGCAAATCTATGTAAATCCAGCAATTCACTGGAAAAACCAATGCCACCGTTTTGTTCATTAATATCAATGGAAGTGCTTCGTTGCTGATCTGATCCCTATCTGGCATCAAGACTGCTGGTGTTGGTACTTGAACTCAGCAGGTGCTCTACCATTTAAATCATGCTATTGGCTCTTTATTTTTAATTGAGTTTTATTTTGTATACTCTTGTGCTTTTGTTCAGTGCTGACCTGAACAGAGGTGGCCTTACCTGTGAATCCCACGGCACTGGGATTATGAGACAGGCCCCCCCCGCCCTCCCACCCCCCCACCTCTCCCTCCCTCTCCAGTAGTACCTTGCTGGTTCTGCCTGGAGGATTGAGGTGATGCTAGATCTTTCTTTTCTCTTTTTCTCTTTCTCCCTGTCTCCCCGTCTGTCTGTATTTTGATTATTCTGGGGCTTGAGTTCAGGGCCTCACAGTCTGTCACTTGAATCATGCCCCAGTCCTTTTTGTTTTACTCGTTTTTCCGACAGTCTCACGCTTCATTTCCCCGGTTCTTCCAGCTGTGTCTCCGGTAGCTGGGATTGCAGTCGTAAATCACCGCAGCTGGATTTTAGATATCTCTTCACATGGATGGACTCTTTCCCAGAAATCCTGCCCCACCTTTGATGGGAGCAAGAAGTTGCCTCCAGGATTGATTGAAAGCCTCGTGTAGGTGTCCTTCAGGAATTCTTGGAAATACAGTGAACCTCTTCACCTGTAGATGCATCCATAACGTTTCTTATCTCTGGATTCTTCCCAACTGGTTGGAAAACAATTTTTTAAAACGTATCTATATTGAGGTGGCTCTAGTGGCTAACATCTATTATCCAGCTCAGGAGGCTGAGATCTGATGATCGGCGAACAGTTCAAAGCCACCCCGGGTAGGAAAATCCATGAAACCTGTATGTCTAATGAACCACAGAAAAGCCAGAAGTGGATCTAACTGCGGCTCAAGTGGTAGAGGACTCACCTTGAGCAAAAAGGCTCAGGGGCGGTACTTAGGCTATGAGTTCAAGACCTAGCACTGGCACCAAAAACAAAACAAAAACAAAAAACAAAATGACCCCCCAACCCCAAACCCTCCCCCCCAAATCGTACCGAATATGTACAGAATTTCTCTGTTACCACGATGCCAATGGAACACAACAACTGTTTGCATAGCATTTACATCCTGGTAAATGCTGTAAGCAATCTGGAGATGATTACAGGCCATAGAGGATGTGGGTAGATCTGTGCAGATTCTATTCCGTTTTAGGTAAGAGGCTTGAGCACCTGAGGGTTTGTGCATGCGTGGGGGGCCCTGGAACCATTCCTGGACACCACAGGGCGAGTGTACACGGAAGAGGATGCGTGGGAAAAGTCCACACTTCCTATTACTCATGCAGTGAATACCAAGGGCATTAAGACTGGGGTTGATTATTCAATTGTGACCTCATTCAGACTCAGACTATTGAAGCTTGGCCATTCCAGGGATTTGTAGATTTGATCTATCTGTCTATCTATCTATCTATCTATCTATCTATCTATCTATCTATCTATCTATCTATCTATTTATCTATCTATCATCTCTATCTATCTCTATCTATCATCTATCTATCATCTATATCTATCTATCTCTATCTCTCATGTATCTATCTATCATATCTATCTATCATCTATATCTATCTCTATCTATCATCTATCTATCATCTATATCTATCTATATCTGTCATCTATCTATCTATCTATCATATCTATCTATCATATCTATCTATCTATCTGTCTATCTACCTACCTACCTACCTACCTTAAGAAAAGCCCTTTTCCTTTTCTTCCTCATCCTTCTCCTCTCCTTCCTTCTTTTTTTCCTCCTCTTTCTCCTCCTCCTCCCTCTTCTTGGTGGGGATTGAACCCACAGCCCCTCGCTTGCTAGGTGAGCCCCTCCGCCCCTGGAGCAGCGCCTCCAGCTCCTCCTCTTCTGGTCCCGTTGACGTGGGAAAGCAGATGCCTTTCTAGGCCGTTCTCAGCTCTTGAGGATGGACGGGAGCCTCTTCCCCACGGCTCTTGGCTCTAGCCGTGTCCCAGGCGTCGCTCTTGTCCGGGAGTGACTGGCGCTCACACTCGTGTGCCCTGGCGCTTGTGTTGTCCGTGCAGACACGCACGTGTGCTCCTGGTGAGGCGTCCTCATCCTCATCCTCTCGGGCTCCGGGCTCCGGCGGGCCCTGACTGTCCTAAGCCCTTACGGGTTCATCCCGACAGATGCCAGGCAGGGGCTTCACCGTCGTCGACATTTTATTTTGTTTTTCTTTTATGGCAGTCCGGGGCTTGAACTCAGGGCCTGAGCGCCGTCCCTGGCTGCTTTTGCTTAAGGCTAGCACTCTGCCACCTGAGCCACAGCGCCCCTTCTGGCTTTTTCTGTGTGTGTGGTGCTGAGGCATCGAACCCAGGGCTTCGTGCATGCGAGGCGAGCGCTCTACCTCGAAGCCACCTTCCCGGCCGCCATCATGGACGTTTTAGCGCTGGGAAGCGTGTGGGAGCCGAGCTGCGCCCCGCCGGGCTGAGCCCCCCCCCTCCTCTGTGCTCCGCTGTGGTTTCAGGTCTTCGTGACCCCCTCTCACCCCACGAGGGGCTGCTGGTGGGTGCGGGGGCCCCCATGTCAGGTGCCAGCGCCGTTCATCCCAACAGCAGCGTGTGGCCGCCAGGGGATTTTCTGGACGCCATCCCCACACACCTGCCGTCCGCGGCGCCCGGGCGGGCGGTCCTCCTCCACCACGCCCCACACCTGCCCTGTGGCGTGTGGACTCGCTCACCTGTTATGTGAGCTCCCCCCCCGCCCCCCCGGCCCCCCCATTCTCCCTGTCTGCTGCGGCCTGACTCCCAAGGCAGCCTTCCCTCCTCCTGGGTCCGCCCCTGGCCTCTAGCACAGGCTTAAGGGCGTCTCTGAATGTGACCGGCGTTTGGAAGGCGGCTACATTCGGGCCAAGCTTCAGCGTCCCCCTGGGTCCCCCACTCGACCGGCATCGGAGGATTTTCTCGTTTGATCCTCAACGCCTCAACTCGCGGCCGGTGCAGCAGAGACGGATGGACTGTGAAGCCAAAAGCTTAGCTCACGGGCACTCGCTGGGGTCTCGGCAAGGTGTTTGTTTGGCCATTTCCTTTCATAACTGCTGACTCTAATAGTGAGTAAGATATCGTAAGGAGTGAATTTGGAAAGAAAGCTCTGGAACCTTTACATTGATTTGGATGGAGGGTGGTTCATTGGAGATAAGGATCCTAGGTACTTTTCTACCCTGGCTGGTTTTGAACCATGATCCTCAGAGATCCTGAGCTCTTTGAGTAGCTAGGATTTACAGGTGTGAAATTGGGAAGTGAGCTGTGATAAAACTCATACCCGAGAACAGGGAATCCCCTCGATTTTACCTTGAAAGTGAGCCTTCCCTTCCCCGGCCTCAGGAGAAAGCCATTTGCCAGGGGTCTCCCTGTTCCGCTGGCAGGGACCCTGTTTCTTTACACAAGACATGTCTTAACACATTCACAACTTCCCACATACCCGAAGAGGGAAGAAACCAAAACCCCTCATGGTTTCGAGTGTCTGTAGGACACGGAGCTGGCCCGTCTGCCTGGCCTGGGCTGCTTGGCAGGCCCTGGGCGCGCGTCCCTCCTGCTCGCACTAGGTGGCGCTGCGCACCCACCCCGCGGCAGAGCCAGGCCCCGCCGTTAATTAGAAAGGAAAGCTATTTGGAAAAGGGGCTCGCAAGTGGCTGCAAAACATATTTTCAATTACTTCCAAATAGGACATTTTTTTTTCCCCGACAGTTTGCAAGAGGCATTCATTATTTCTTTGATGAAAAGAAACCCTTCAGAACTCATTACAGGAAAGAGGGGGCGAGTCGGGGAGAGGCCGCCTTTCCTCCTGCCAGCCCCGTGGCCCGCGGGGCTTGGAGAGCAGGTGCGTGGACGGCGCCGACAGGCAGCCTTCTGCCTGAAGACGTTCTCAGTGGGGAGCAGAGCCGCAAGAGGGGTTCCCCCAGAGAGGAGGGTTCACCCCCCCCAATCCTCAAGGACAAGGCAAGGAAGTCCTCCAGGGCGGAAGTCCTCTCTTGATTGAACGGGTACTTTCCGTTGTGTAAGCCCGTGCGAGGCTTTGAACTGGGGTCGCCCATGGGCAAACAGCGCCGCTCAGAAGAGATGGTCTTTTTATTTTTTGAGTATCTTAAAAGGTTTTTTTTTTTTAAATAGTCTTTAAGTAGTTATATACAAGAGTTGCCGTTCAACAAAGCAGTCTATGGGTCCAGTGCGTCTTGCTGCATGGCATCCCTTAGAGGCCATGTTCGTGATGGCCAGACTGTAAGCGGCAGCCCCCGGCTGTGTTTCAGGGACGACTCGCTGCCCTTCGTATTCCTCCCTGCTGCACTCCCAAAGCAGTGCTGTCCCCAATGTGGGGGGCGAGGAGGTGGCGGGAAACGCCTCCTCCTCCGGAGAGACTCCTGGGTCCGCTGCCCGCGGAAAGAGAATCACCTAGAAAGACGAGCTCAGAGAACCCGAGGTCTGCTTGCGGCCTGCGGGCGCGAACGCGCACAGCACAGGGGCGGGCTTCGCAGGAAATGATGTCTACGACATCTTCCAGCACTAAGAGCTCGGGGCTTCGAACACTCGGATGTGTCGGGTATTAGTTGAGCCCAAGTAATTTGTGACTGTTCTGAGTCCTTCCTTCCTTCCTTCCTCCCTCCCTCCCTTCTTTCCTTCCTTCCCCCTCCCTCCCTTTGCATTTTTTGGGGGGCGGGGTCTCACAAGACAGCACAGGCCAGTCTTGAAATCTCCATCCTCCTGCTTCTGCCCCCAGAGTCCTGGAATTACAGGCGTGCAACACCTTACAGCACTCTAAACCTTCCCATTCTCCTCCTCCTCCCTCCTCCTCCTCCTCCTCCTCCTCCTCCTCCTCCTCCTCCCTCCTCCTCCTCCTCCTTTTTGGTGGTGGTACTGTGGTTTGAACTACAGGGCTTTGAGCTTTCTAGGCAGGCACTCTACAGTTTGAACAACATTTCTAGTCCTTTACACTGTGGTTAATCAATCAATTGATTATTTTTGCTGGTCGCAGGCCCTGGGTGCTATTCCTGAGCCTCTTTGTGCTCAAGGCTAGCACTCTACCACTTGGGCCACAGCGCCATTGGAGCTTTTTCTGAGTGGTTCATTGGAGACGAGAGTCTCACAGACTTTCCTGCCCAGGCTGGCTTTGAACCACTATCCTCAGGTAACTACTTCCGGAGTAGCTAGGATTGCAGGCGTGAGCCACCGGCGCCCATCCACTCTGGTTATTTTTGAGCCAGGATCTCACTTGTTGTTCGGGCCAGCCTGGACAGACAAGCTCCTATACTTTCCACTGTAGCTCGGGTCATTGGCTCACGCCACCATACCCAGTAATGGTTGAGATGGGAATCCTGAGGACTGTTTTTTGCCCGAAACTGAGCTAGAACTGTAAACTTCCAGATCCAGCTCTTGGATAGCTAGGATTATAAGCTTGAGCTGCTGGAGCAGCCAAGGACCATCTGTTTTTGTGTTTCTTAAAAAAACAAATGGGGGGGGGGCTGGGGATATAGCCTAGTGGCAAGAGTGCCTGCCTCGGATACACGAGGCCCTAGGTTCGATTCCCCAGCACCACATATACAGAAAATGGCCAGAGGTGGCGCTGTGGCTCAAGAGGTAGAGTGCTAGCCTTGAGCAAAAAGAAGCCAGGGACGGTGCTCAGGCCCTGAGTCCAAGCCCCAGGACTGGCCAAAAAAACCAAACCAAACCAAAACAAAACAAAACCCACAAACAATTGGGCTGGCACTGCCTTACATACAAAACTGTAACCCCTCTGTACATTACTTTGACAATAAATAAATAGATAGATAGGCTTAGTGGTAGAGTGCTTGCCTCATATACATGAAGCCCTGGGTTTGATTCCTCAGCACCACATATATACAAAAAGCCAGAGGTGGCGCTGTGGCTCAAGAGGTAGAGTGCTAGCCTTGAGCAAAAAGAAGCCAGGGGACAGTGCTCAGGCCCTGAGTCTAAGCCCCAGGACTGGCAAAAATAAATTAAAAAAATTATATTGGGGTTTGAATCTGGGCCTTATGCTTGAGCCATACCCCTATTTTTAATTGTAAAGACAACTTACGTTTACTCCTGACAGCAGGACACAAATATTTCTGGATCTTTCCGTGATTGCCTTGAAACCTTTGTGTAGTGACTTCAGCGGCTTCTCGCAAGTCTTCTTTGTGAAAAACATACAGGTTGTTTAGTGCCAGCCTTCAGATAAATGCCCAAGCACATTAGTGAAGGAGGTTTTGTGACAGATTAAAGGAGGAGCAAATAGACAATAAAAAGTATCCAGGTCGCCTCTCTGACCCTGCATTTACTAGAATGGGAACAGCTTATTTTTAATTACTGGTTATAAATACTTCATCATCTCCTAATAAACTCCCAGTAGTATATTGGGAGAAATGCTATACACTTTGTGTCAGGCAAGAATTCGCTCTTGGCCTCTAAATCTCTGATGGAAAGAGTGATGACAGTGTCATTCTTGCTGAGGAGAATTATGGGGAAGACTGACAAGGAAGTCTCAGCCCGGTTCTGGAATCATTACCATCAGTCACACAGCTGTTTTGTTTTCTTTAGGTCAGGACAGTGCTTTTACGTCACATTAAGCATAGTGTTTAAGAAATGAATGGAATTAAGGAGAGAGTTTGTCCTGGATGGCAGTGGCTCCCGCCTGTCATCCTCGCTGCTCAGGAGGCTGAGATCTGAGGATCAAAGTGTGAAGCCAGCCTGGGCAGGACAAGTTCGTGAGACGCTTATCTCCACTGAAACTGCCCCCCGCCCCCAGACAACAACAAACACACACCCCTGGAAGTGGAGCTATGACTCAAGTGGTAGAGTGCTAGCCTTGACCCAACAAAGCTCAAAAGTAGCCCTTGAGTTCAAGCCCCATGATTGGCGCGCACGCGCACACACACGCACACACACGCACACGCACGCACACGCACGCACACGCGCGCACACACACGCACACGCGCGCACACGCACGCAAGATGTATTAAGTTAACCTATGAACATGTATGGCTGGATAGATTATGGATGGACTTGCTGTTTTGGGGGTTCACTGTTGGCCGTTTTGAGGGTTCTTACCTGCTCCATATATTCTAATCACGTTTTATCGAGATGTGCATCCTCTTATCATTGACTTGTAAGTTTCTTTTTCTTTCATGACTTGCAGTAGATGTCGTTGCCTTTTGCAGTTCAAGGAGAGCTCGGAGTTGACAGTTCAGCCTCTCCTCAGCGAAGGCGTCAACTGTTTCCTGTTTGGTTTGATTTTAGGGGCCGGGGCCGGGGCCGGGGTCGGGGCCGGGGTCGGGGGTCGGGGGTCAGGATCGGGGTCGGGGTCGGGGTCAGGGTTGGGGTCAGGGTCGGGGTCAGGATCGGGGGTCGGGGTCGGGGTCGGGGTCAGGGTCGGGGGTCGGGGTCGGGGTCGGGTCAGGGCCGGGGTCGGGGTCGGGGTTAGGGTCCGGGTCAGGGTCGGGGGTCAGGGTCGGGGTCGGGGTCGGGGTCAGGGCCGGGGTCGGGGTCGGGGTCGGGGTCGGGGTCAGGGGTCGGGGTCGGGGTCGGGGTCGGGGTTAGGGTCCGGGTCAGGGTCGGGGCTGGGGTCGGGGTCGGGGTCGGGGGTCGGGGTCAGGGGTCGCTTGCGTGTCGGCCGAGCCCCTGGACGCAAAGGCCTCGGCGGAGCCGACTGCGCAGAGAGCGGGCTCGCGGCGCCTCCGGAGCGAGGCGATGGCCGTCCACCCGACGGCCGGCCGGCGCTCGGGGGGGGGGGGGGGTGAGGTGCTCGCCTCGTGGCCAGGGGGCACTGGGGGCCTCCGGTGACCTCACGTCCCCCCACTCGGCCCCAGCCCGGCCCTGCGGGTTTCCACCTCCCGGGGCGCCGAGGACTCGGCAGCTGGGGGGCGGCGGGTGGCCCCGCGGCCACGCCTGCGGCTTGCACCCCAGGAGCTTCCTCCAGGCCGGCTGGTTTCGGAGGGAGGTTCGGCCCCTGGGCGGGGAGCGTGGGATCACCAGAGTCCTGCTCAGCTCCCACGGACAGACGGACGGACGGATGGACGGACGGACGGCCCGCCCACTGGGCCCGGCCGGCAGAGGCGGAGCGGCGCCACCGCGCTCCCCGTCCGCTCTCCTTTGGGGCTTGGCTCGTGGAGACGTCCCGACGTCAAGCCCCGCGGAGTGGGGTGCCCGGGGCCCGGGCCAGTTACACCCCGCGCGCGTTCCTGCCCGTGGCCGAGGGCCCGGGCTCTGGAGGGAGGGAGGGGGCCAGAATCTGCCACGGATACCGAGCGTGGCCCGTGACCTTTACAGTCCCCCCCCCCCCGTGTCCACACTCACGTCCAGCTGGGGGGGGACACCGTCTGACTTCAGAGTGCCCCTCGTGGGGCGGGCCTGAGCCCCGAGCCCATCTCCACGGGCACGCGGGGCCACAGAGGGCACGGTCCAGCCCCCCCCACAGGAGCCTTCGTGTCCCCGGGACGCCCAGCCCCCCCCCCCAGGAGCCTTCGTGTCCCCGGGACGCCAGCACAGGCGGTGAGCGCACAGGCGTGTGGGGCGAGCGTGTGACACGCACCGCCGTGGCAAGTGTGCGCTTCGTTTCCAAGCACCACGCGGGTGTCCCACGGGCGGCCTGGCTTGGGACAGACGAGGTCGTCCATGCGTGGCTTCCCCGGCCCCATTCCTGCCTGCCTGACTCAGATCAGAACAAGCCGTCCATGGAAAGCGCGGTGACACGGACAGCCGGGCAAGGGGGGGGTGCGAGGGTCCCCCCGCCCCCCGCCGACACGCTGGTGGACAAAAGCCACGCGTTGGGGGGTTCGCTTTCCTCCGCACAGCGGGGGCACGGACGGGTTTGCGTCAGGCCCGGCGGAGAACCCTCCGGTGACTTCAGGCAAATCGCCCCGAGGCGGGCGATGGTTTACTCCTGTGCCTCACCTCCCGTCTGGGCTCTGCCCAGAACCTTCTAGAAGAGCTTCATAAAAAGCGATGGAGGGTGAGGGACTCAATGACCAGCAGAGGGCGCTCGCCGGACCGGGCCCTGCCCTGCCCTGCCGTGCCCCACGCTGACCAGCAGAGGGGACCCGGCCCTGCCCTGCCGTGCCCCACGCTGACCAGCAGAGGGGGACCCGGCCCTGCCCTGCCGTGCCCCACGCTGACCAGCAGAGGGGACCCCGGCCCTGCCCTGCCGTGCCCCACGCTGACCAGCAGAGGGCGCTTGCCGGACCAGGCCCTGCCCTGCCGTGCCCCACGCTGACCAGCAGAGGGGACCCGGCCCTGCCCTGCCCTGCCGTGCCCCACGCTGACCAGCAGAGGGGCGCTCGCTGGACCGGGCCCTGCCCTGCCGTGCCCCACGCTGACCAGCAGAGGGCGCTCGCCGGACCGGGCCCTGCCCTGCCGTGCCCCACGCTGACCAGCAGAGGGGACCGGCCCTGCCGTGCCCCACGCTGACCAGCAGAGGGCGCTTGTGTCACATTGGAAAACAGGTCCCTGGGAGGAAGGAGGGGGAGCCGGGGAGGGAGGAGGGGGGAGCCGGGGAGGGAGGAGGGGGGAGCCGGGGAGGGAGGAAGGGGGAGCCGGGGAGGGAGGAGGGGGAGCCGGGGGAGGGAGGAAGGGGAGCCGGGGAGGGAGGAAGGGGGGAGCTGGGGAGAGGGGCAGCGGGAGCCGGAACCCGGCATAGGCACGGCAATGAAAACAAAGCGCTCCTTTCCGCAGGCGGCTGGGGTTCGGCTGCGGCCCCGCGCGGCGTCGGTGTCCCGGGTCGGAGCCGCTCGTCTGCGTGGAGCCCTGGGGGGCGGACTGGAGGCGGTCGGGGCGGGGACGGCGGGGGAGCAGAGCCGCCATTTCCGTCCCGAGGATCCCGCTGGGGGGCCCGGGGGTCTCCCCGGTTCCGGGCCTCGGCGAAGTCAGGGTGTCGTTTTCATTTCTGGGGTTTGCGCAGCGCCCGGGCGCTGTGGCCCCCGAGTTCTCTTTGCTCCACGCGAACACCGCACCGCCGTGGCGCCGCCTCCCGTGCTCGGGGGAACCGGAGGGGAGAGGAGTCTCGCGGGCTTCGCCGCCCGGGCCGGCTTCGAACCGCCGTCCTCAGACCTCAGCCGCCTGCGGCGCTGCGGGGACGGGCGCGGGCCGCCGGGGAGGCTGCGCTTTGGATTTATTATTATCTAGTATCTGTGTGCGCGCGTGCGTGTGTGTATGTGCGTGCGTGTGTGTGCGTGTGCGCGCGTGTGTGGTGTGTGCATGTGTGTGCGTGTGCGTGCGCGTGTGCGTGCGTATGTGCGGTGTGGTGTGTGGGCTTGAACCCAGGGCCCTGTCCGCTCGCAGTTCTGCTGGAGGCGGCTCCCGGGGCAGCGTGTTTGGGGTGACCGCGGCGGGGGGCCGGGGTCCCCGGCTTGGCTCCTGCGGGAGGCGGCAGCGTCCTCGGGTCTCCGGGCAGCGGCGTCGCACGCGGAGCCGCGGCGGCTGAGCTTCGGGCTGGCCTGGAACCTGCGCTCCTCCCCCTCCTCAGCCTCCAGGGTGCGGGGGGGGGGGGGGTTGGGGGGGTGGGGTGGGGTGGGGGGGGGGTGGGGGTGGTGGGGTTGGGGGGGGTGGGGGGGGTGCTACCGTCAATCCCCGGGGGAAGGCAGGCTTCTCTCTGTTGCAAGGCCGCAGAGCTGCACGCGTGTGCACACACACGCACACGCACCCACGCACGCCCACGCATGCGCACACGCCCCCACGCGCACACACACGCACACAGATGTACACACGCGTGTGCCCGGGCCGGTGAGTGTGCTGGGGAGGAGCCCAGCGGTTCCCGTGAGCCGGCGCTGCCCCCCCCGCCCCCCCCCCGAGGGCGGGGGCCGAGAGGCGGGGGCCCCGCGGGGTCCTCGGCGTGGTCTGCGTCCCGCGCCCCGAAGCCCCGCCGCCGGTGGCAGGCGGCGCGAGCCGGGGCACCCCGAAACCGCCGCCCTCGCGCCCCCGCCTCCCGGGAGCCGCTGGCGCCCGCCGGCCCGGTCGGCTTTGGGGTTCGGTTCGCTCTGGGCCGGGCTCGGGTCGCCGTCGCCCCCTCTCCGCCTCCCGAGCCGGGGGGGCCGGGCCCGCGGTCCGCACGCGGCTCAGCTTCGCCGTGGGAAAGAGGCTTCGGCACCGCGCCCCCGTGGGCCCCCGAAACTCACCCCGCCCAGCCCCCCGCGGGGCCTCGCACACGGCCTCCGCGGGGACGGCCGCACCCCCGTAAAGCAGGGCGTCCACGAGACCCCCGGCGCGGAGCGGCAGCGCGGCCCCCGCGTGGCCCGGGCCCCGGCGGCGAGCGGCCTCGCGTGGTCCGTGGCGTGGCCTGCGCCTCCCCGCCCCTCCCCCTCCCCGCCCCCTCCCCGCCCCTCCCCCTCCCCGCCCCTCCCCGCTGCCCCTCCCCGGCCCCTCCCCGCCCCCCTCTCCGCCCCCTCCCCGCCCCTCCCCATCCCCGTCCCTCCCCCTCCCCGCCCCCTCCCCGCCCCCCTCCCCGGCCCCTCCCCGCCCCCTCCCCGCCCCTCCCCCTCCCCGCCCCCCTCTCCGCCCCCTCCCCGCCCCTCCCCCTCCCCGCCCCCTCCCCTCCCCTCCCCCTCCCCGCCCCCCCCTCCCCCGTCAGGCCCTGCCGGCTCTGAGCCCCACGGAACCGGCCTAGCATGGCGCGAAGCCTCGGACAGCGCGAGCGCAGAGGCCCCTTCCTCCCCGCGCTCGTCTGTCTCAGGCCTTTGTCACAGCGGTGGAAACCCACGTGTGTGTGCGCGTGCAAGTGTGCGCGCGTGCGTGTGTGCAGGCTGGTGACTCACCTGCTGGCGTGGGGGGGGCACGGGGAGCCCCTCCTCACCGCCGGGGTCCGTGGGGAGCACGGGGGGGAGGGGGAGGGGAGCACGGGGGTGAGGGGGAGGGGAGCCGGGGGGGAGGGGGGAACATGGGGGAGGGGGAGGGGAGCATGGGGGGAGGGGGAGGGAGCCGGGGGGGAGGGGGGAACATGGGGGGAGGGGGAGGGGAGCACGGGGGGAGGGGGAGGGGAGCACGGGGGAGGGGAGCACGGGGGGAGGGGGAGGGGAGCACGGGGGGAGGGGGAGGGGAGCACGGGGGTGAGGGGGAGGGGAGCCGGGGGGGAGGGGGAAACATGGGGGGAGGGGGAGGGGAGCATGGGGGGAGGGGGAGGGGAGCACGGGGGAGGGGGAGGGGAGCACGGGGGTGAGGGGGAGGGGAGCACGGGGGGAGGGGGAGGGGAGCACGGGGGTGAGGGGGAGGGGAGCCGGGGGGAGGGGGGAACATGGGGGGAGGGGGAGGGGAGCATGGGGGGAGGGGGAGGGGAGCACGGGGGAGGGGGAGGGGAGCACGGGGGTGAGGGGGAGGGGAGCACGGGGGAGGGGGAGGGGAGCACGGGGGTGAGGGGGAGGGGAGCCGGGGGGGAGGGGGGAACATGGGGGGAGGGGGAGGGGAGCATGGGGGGAGGGGAGCACGGGGGGAGGGGGAGGGGAGCATGGGGGGGAGGGGGAGGGGAGCATGGGGGGAGGGGGAGGGGAGCATGGGGGGAGGGGGAGGGGAGCATGGGGGAGGCCCCCCGGGGGTGAGGGGAGCACGGGGAGGGGGAGGGGAGCATGGGGGGGAGGGGGAGGGGAGCATGGGGGGGAGGGGGAGGGGAGCATGGGGGTGAGGGGGAGGGGAGCACGGGGGAGGGGGAGGGGAGCACGGGGGTGAGGGGGAGGGGAGCCGGGGGGGAGGGGGGAACATGGGGGGAGGGGGAGGGGAGCATGGGGGGAGGGGAGCACGGGGGGAGGGGGAGGGGAGCATGGGGGGGAGGGGGAGGGGAGCATGGGGGGAGGGGGAGGGGAGCATGGGGGGAGGGGGAGGGGAGCATGGGTGGAGGCCCCCCGGGGGTGAGGGGAGCACGGGGGAGGGGGAGGGGAGCATGGGGGGGAGGGGGAGGGGAGCATGGGGGGGAGGGGGAGGGGAGCATGGGGGGGAGGGGGAGGGGAGCATGGGGGGAGGGGGAGGGGAGCATGGGGGGAGGGGGAGGGGAGCATGGGGGTGAGGGGGAGGGGAGCCGGGGGGGAGGGGGAGGGGAGCATGGGGGGAGGGGGAGGGGAGCATGGGTGGAGGCCCCCCGGGGGTGAGGGGAGCACGGGGGAGGGGGAGGGGAGCATGGGGGGGAGGGGGAGGGGAGCATGGGGGGGAGGGGGAGGGGAGCATGGGGGGGAGGGGGAGGGGAGCATGGGGGGAGGGGGAGGGGAGCATGGGGGGAGGCCCCCCGGGGGTGAGGGGAGCACGGGGGGAGGGGGAGGGGAGCATGGGGGGAGGGGAGCACGGGGGGAGGGGGAGGGGAGCATGGGGGGGGGAGGCCCCCCCCCATCCGCCCGACTCCCGCGCCGTGGCTCACGCTCCCGCGCCGCCTCCGCCTCCGTGGCGATGGAGGTGAAGGGCTCAGGGTTAGCGAGGCGGTCAGCTGGGAGGAAGGAGCTCAATTCCGGGGCAAATCAGGCCCGGAAGGCGGGGGGGGGGGGGTCTGGGCCGGAGGCCGCGCGTGCGTGGAGCCCCGGGACCTCGGCGGGCGCCGCCCCAGCCCACGCAGCCCCCCCCCCCCCCCGCTCCTCGTGGCGTGGAGCGCAGCCCCTGCCGCGCCCCGGGCGCCGTCCTGGGGTCCCCCCCCCCCCCCCCCCGCTCCCGCACGGCCGGCTGGGCCTGGCGCTCCCCGGAGCCCCCGGAAGAGCAGAGGCGGCGGGGCCGGGGCGCCCCCCGCGTCCCCGCCTCGGCCTCCTGAGCGGCTGGGGTCACGGGGGGTGCGGCTGGGGTCACGGGGGTGGCCCCCCTCCCCCCCCCCGCCGGGGGGTCAAACCGGGGGCCCCGGCTCCCCGAGAGCCAGCGCGGAGGGAGCTCCTGGGGTTCTTCGACGGCGTGGGCGAGAGCGCACCCCGCGTTCGGGTAACCCGGGCCCAGGGCGGCGATTGCCCCTCGGGGGTAACCCGGGCCCAGGGCGGCGCTTGCCCCTCGGGGGTAACCCGGGCCCAGGGCGGCGATTGCCCCTCGGGGGTAACCCGGGCCCAGGGCGGCGATTGCCCCTCGGGGGTAAGTTCTCCCAGAATCAGCTTCAAACGACACAACGGAAATCAGAAGCCTCCCTGGGCGACGCCGCAAGGATGGGCCGAGTTCTTCTGTGGACGGATGGACGGACGGACGCGGACAGACGCCCGATGCCACGCCCTCCCCTCCCCCCTCCCCCCCCTCCCCTCCCCCTCGCCCGCCTCCCCTGCCGCCCGTCGCCTTCTTCTTTCCTTTCCTTTTAGATCTTGGGTCTTTTCACTGACCAGGCTTCTAAACTCAAAATCAGCGCCCCTGGCCTGGGCAGGGAGGCGTGCCCACGGAGACTCGCACAGCCTCAGGCTGTCTGCGTGTCAGTCTTGGGGGCTCGAACTCAGAGCCTGGGCGCTGCCCCTGAGCTTTTGTCCTCTTGGTTAGTGCTCTACCCCGTGAGCCACGGCATGATTTCTGTTTTGGGGGGGGGGGTAGTTAATTGGTGACAGACCCACAGCCCTCAGATCTCGGCCTCCTGGGTAGCTAGCGTGACAGACGTGAGCTCGCCTTAAAAAAAAATGTAATTTGATTGTTCTTATTATGGTGTCGTGTAGAGGGGTTACCACTTGATAAGTCATGAGTATATTTCTTTTTTGGGCAACGTTAGCTCTTCCTTGGCTCCCTCCCAGTTTTCCCCTCCCGTGGCTCACGAGTGACACGGTTCCTTTTCCACGTGAGGCACGCGGAACACCACGGCGGCATTGGCTCGCCCTTCCCTCTCCCTTCCTGGGGTCCCTCTTTGCGCTCCATAAAAAGAGAAAAAAGCAAAACCTCAAAGCAAACACAAAGAATACGAATACCACCACCACCTTCCCAACCCACGCTTCCATTTTGATAACCGGCATTGTAATGTCCAGAGGAGTCCGGCTTTGGGTGTCCCCCTTCCGTCCGACGGGGGGAGCGCCCAGGCTCCTGTCGAGGTTCTGGGCCCGGTTACGGTGTAGATCTAGCTTCCGTGTACGAGGGAAACCGCGCACGGCCTTCCTGAGCACGCTTGCTTTGTCAAGGCAGGCTTTCGTGGTTCCGTCGGGGGAGGCGGCCTCACCTCTGGGCCCCCCACTCCCGTGGGGGGAGGGAGCAGGGGTTGTTGGAAGGCAGAGAACGACCCCGACGGTTAACGCGGGATCAGCACCCATTTCTTCTGGGGACCCGAGTGCTTCGTTTAATTTCCAGGCGCGGGGAGAGCCAGGTTGGCCAAGGAGCAGCTCATTCTGCCCGCTGCACAGAGCACAAGAAACTGAACATTGCAGCCTTGGGGGAGAGAGGGAAAAGAAAGACCACGAGGACACGGCGTGCCACGGGCTAGTGGCACAGGGACCGCCGACCGGAGCCGCGCAGTTCCGTCCCATCGTGGGCCCGAGCTGCTCACGGCGGGAGGACGAGGGGGCTGGTGGCGCTCGGTGGCCCGCGCGGGAAGGCCGAGAGCGGGCTCAGTCCCCGTGGGACCCACCAGGGTGGCGAAGAGGCTCGGCGGCGTCCTGGCCGGCTTCACCGCTCATGGTCATGGTGCGCTTGGCTGGGGGCCGGGGCACGTTCTAGAATCTTCACATACAGGTGTTGAGGCAGATGTGCCAGGAGGCCAAGGGCCTCGTCCAGAAGTCGCACAGCAACAGTCCGCGGGCGGTGAGGACTCAAGTCTGGATTCGCAGGCGGCTGTTTCTCCGTCTTACCAGAAGCCACCCTGACCGTTGAAGAGTTTCAGGGGTCTCCCCCAACTCTTTGATTTGCTGTTGTTGGTTTGCATTCTGGGATGGCTTTATATATATTTTTTGAGGCAGCCCATACTTGGATGACTATTGACACGACGGTGAGTGTGTAATACCACTTCCTACGTGGAAGTGATGTTCCAGAAAGATGGCCGAGATCTGGGAGCATCCAGCAGCGGCGCCTTTCTCCCTGGCCCTGTCATTCCTCGCTGGAGAACCGGGGAGGAGATCAAATGGTGGGGAGATCTAATGCCAAAACACCAACACAGAGGTACCCCCACGCAGGACACGAAGTCCCTTCTGTTTGTCCAATTCCAGGGTAGAGGCCGGAATTCAATCATTAACTCTCTTTAAAATCTGAAGGCCCGAAGCCTTCCCGCGGGACAGTAGCCATTGGCCGGGTCAGAAGCCACCGGGAGCTTTCCTCGAGGTCGCAGACTGCCCGTGGGTGCCGAGGCTCACAACTCAAAGTCTCTACTGCATTCGGGCTGTGGCAGGAATTCCAGCTGTAACTCCTTCATCTGTCGGGGACAATATCTACCCCGGGCCTTCATGTGCGGTTCTGACGTGCTCGCGGGATTTAGAGTCACAGGTGGGTTTTGCCAAGCTCGGGTGGCAAATGTGCAGGTGTCTGTTGGTCAGTGGCGTTGGGCTGGGACCTGGGAATGTGCATTGCGAAGTCTGTGCTCCTGTGGTAAGTCCCCAGACCGTGCTTTGAGAAGCACTGCCCCAAACCAGTCTCATTGATTCGAATTAACTTCCGGACTGTGATAAATTTAAAATACCATTAGGCGAAGTTAAATAACATCAGGTGGAGATGATGTTTAATTAAGTTAGATTAAGTAAATTAAATAAATGGGATCAATTTAAAAGGCTATTGGATAAATTTAAATACCACAGGGTAAATTTAAAATACCATCCGTCAGGGATAAGAGCATATCCACATGTCCTATGAAAAGGGGAAGGAAAACAGGGTGGGCAGGATTGTCGACTACTTCATGCTTCCACAAAGATTTCAAAAGCGGGCTGGGGATATGGCCTAGTGGCAAGAGTGCCTGCCTCCTATACATGAAGCCCTGGGTTCGATTCCTCAGCACCACATATATAGAAAAAGCCAGAAGTGGCGCTGTGGCTCAAGTGGCAGAGTGCTAGCCTTGAGCAAAAAGAAGTCAGGGACAGTGCTCAGGCCCTTAGTTCAAGCCTCAGGACTGGCAAGAAAGCCAAAACCAAACCCTACAAAGATTTCAAAAATACATAGGAGGAGGGGCTGGGGGCCTGGCTCAAGTGGTAGAGCACTTGCCTAGCAAGCGTGAGGCCCTGAGTTCAAACCCCAGGGTTGCATCCCTGAAGGAATCTAGGAAGAGGTAGTGAGTTGTGCACATCTTTGCAGATAGTGTTGCGAGGCTGTGTTAGAGCACATCAGCTAAGCTGTGGATTAAAGTATAGCAGGCTGCTGACTATGAATTCAGGACGCCACTCATGCCAGGGCAGTCCTACTTCTGTGTTCTGAAAACACCAACGGGGGCGGGGGGACTCTGTGCATGGCACCGCAGGACATTTCTCTCTACTTTCCCTCAGTCTCTCCCTTGGGGCCCTGCCATGAGATGCATACTTCATTTTCACATAGTGCACACTGAAGACCATGGCTGCCTCTGTTCACCTTCCCTTCTCCCCCTCTCCCCCCGCCCCCCGCACACCCAAGAGGCAGAAAAAGAAAAAGAAAGGAAAAAAGCACACACCATCCTCACCACCACCACCAGCAGCATAAACAACCCAAGTTTCTGTTTCCTGGAATTCAGTAGTAGTTTAAATGTTCAGGAGAATTACACTTTGGGTTTCTTCCCTACTGCTGTCTTCCTTTGTTCTGACTGTGTGTGAATGTCTCCAGCCCTGTATGGGTTACACACCCAGGTGTGTTTTAGCACTAGCTTCCACATAGGAGAGTACATGTGCCATTTGTCTCTCTGAGTTTATCTCACTTATCATGATTTGTTCTAGGTCCATCTATTTCCCTGTCAGTGACATAATCTTATTCTTTCTCAAAGATGAGGGAAATTCCACTGTGTATAGGTACAACAGTTTTTGGATCCCCTTGTTTACTCTAGGGCATCTGGGCTGTTCACGTAACTTGGCTATTGTGAATAGTGCAGCAATGAACATGGTTGTGCAGGTGTCTTTACAGTTCTGGTTTGTGATGTTCTGGTAGATGCCCAGGAGTGGTATGGCTGGGTTGTAGGGAAGTTTGGCTTTTTGAGGCACCTTCAGATTATGGTCACATTGCGGTTGTACTAGTTTACACTCCCACCAGCAGTGCAGTAGGACTCCTTTTCCCCCACATCACCACCAATCTTTGTTTTTGGAATTCACACTGTCAGGCCATCTCACTGGGGTGAGATGGAATCTCAGAGTTGATTTGATTTGCATTTCCTTTGTTGCCAGAGATGTTGAGCATTTCCTCATGTGTTTATTTGCCATTACTTCTTCTGAGAAGTCTGTTTAGCTTCATTGCCCATTTGTTGATTGGTTTGTTAGTTTGGGAGGTTCGTTTTTTAAGTTCCTTATACATTTTGGATATTAGGCCTTTGCTGGTAAAGACCTTCTCCAGTCTGTTGCCTGTCTTCCTAGTTTAGTAACTTTGTTCTTTGCTGTACAGAAACTTCTTATTTTGATGCAATCTCATTTGTCAAGTAATTACTGACATTCTTATTCTCATTGACAGAGAAGGCTTGGAAAGTTATGGAGCAAGCAGGGGGCAAAATTAATTGGTTTTCTTAATGAACAGCTCTCTCTCTCTCTCTCTCTCTCTCTCTCTCTCTGTTTCTTTCCTAGAAAAGTATGGTTTGAATGAGAAGACTTTAAAATGTATATAAGAGACACATATACAGAACAGAGAGAGAGAGAGAGAGAGAGAGAGAGAGATTCACAACTATACTTTCCCTTTAAGTTTCAGGAAAATGTGTTGCAGTCTAGTCAGTGCTATGGGCTCCTCATAGCCTTGAAGCTGAACTAGGACTTGGAGGGAGGGCTGGACCCTTTGAGTTTGTGTCATATGGTTTCAATAGCTCATTTAGGGTCAATTCAGTCAAGAACAACTCAGTAGTCCCCCAAAGTGACAGGGTTGAAGTGAGAAGAAAGGGTTGAGCATCTTTAGTAGAGTGACTAATTTTCCCTCTGCTTCCATGAAGATTCTTTAAAAAATCTACTTAAATTTTTTTTGTTCAGTTCCTTATCTGGCTGGGCTATAGAATCCATCTATCTATCTATCTATCTATCTATCTATCTATCTATCTATCTATCTATCTATCTATCTATCTGCCTCAGTTTCCCTGCCTGGCCCCTGAGGAGAGTGCAGGTGTGCATTGTCATGCCTGGCTTAGGAACTGGAAAGGAGTCCCAGTATCATTTTTCTTTTTCTTTCTTTTTTTTTTTTTTGGCCAGTCCTGGGCCTTGGACTCAGGGCCTGAGCACTGTCCCTGGCTTCTTCCCGCTCAAGGCTAGCACTCTGCCACTTGAGCCACAGCGCCGCTTCTGGCCGTTTTCTGTATATGTGGTACTGGGGAATCGAACCTAGGGCCTCGTGTATCCGAGGCAGGCACTCTTGCCACTAGGCCATATCCCCAGCCCCCAGTATCATTTTTCTTGGTATGGCCTCACACCAAAGTCCTCCTTATAGCTGCCTCCCGGTTAACTGGGATTACAGGGGTGTCCTACCACGGCCCGCTAGTTGATTTTCAAAGACTAGAAAAGCGAACCACATGGTAGTCAGCTGGCGTGACTGGAAGAGTGAGCTCTTTCTCGGGGTGTGGCCGGCGCGTCTGTGGGTGGCGTCCCTCAGAAAGTAGCTCGGCCTCTTCGGAGGCCAGGTGCCATCCGTGGTGTGCCGACGGCAAAGCCGTGTGTTGAGCTGAGGTTTACGATCCACTTCTCCGTGAATTAAAACCCCAGCTATTACTAAGGCAGAATTCAATTAAGGTTAATTGGGGCTTCTGGAAGCTGCCTTTCCAAAGGGAAACAGTGGTGGGATTCGGCGCCTGGGGGGTTTTGATCAGTTTTAAATAACGCTCCTTCCCTTTCTTTTCTGGGCCTAAGGCACATTCTCCCTGTGGACTCCTGTTTTCATTCCAATCAGATCTTGATGTGTCTGTCATAAGTTATCATTGTGACTTATTTGGTTTTGGCTTTGTCTGAAAACGAGAAAAACAAAATCAAACCCAACCCTGAACATAAACCAGCCGGGCTCTCCGCAGACGGGACCCTAGCAGACCCGCGCTGGGCTCCGCGCCGATGGCAGTGGCCTGACATGAAAGAAATATAGTCATCTGGAAGATTGTGACAACATTTCACAAGCAATTACCCAAACTGGAAACACAACCCCACGCTCTTCCTTTGCCATTAAGGCGGATGAAAAGGTTTGCCAACATTGTCAACCAAGGGGGGGCCCGGAGCTGGGGGAGCCCAGGTGCGAACCGGAATTCCAATGCAAGTCAGGCCCCGGCTCTCCCCCAGACTTTATTTTCTTGTCGTCGGGGGGCTATTGTGACAGTTCTCCGCACGGCTGATTGAACTGGGGAAAACACATGGGACCAGGCCTTAGACATCGAATGCAGAGCGACCGGGAGCGGGGACGGAATAATAATCGGAGCCTTTGATTTCCCAGCGTTTCCCACCTCGGGTTGGGCGGAGGCAGAGCGGGAAGCCGGGGAGGCAGAGCGCCGGGGTGGCGGGCGCCGGGGGCCCTGCTGGCCTCCCTCCTGTCCTCCCGGGTGTTGTGCAGGAGCAGGGCCGGGCCGGGGGGGGGGGGGGGACGGAGCCGGGGGTGGACGCCCCTTCTGGAATGAGCTCCTCACCCCAGGCTGGCTCCCCCCGCCCCCCCAGCCCTGAAGCTGCTCCCCGGCCCGTCAGCTGCCCTCAGTGCACAGTGGCTTTGGCAGTGACCTTGCTTCTGGGACAGCCGAGGGAGGATTTCTTTTGCTCTTTTCCTCCTCTCCCAGTCCTAGGGCTTGAACTCTGCGCCCGGGCGCTGTCCCGAGCTCCTTTCGCTCAAGGCTGGCGCTCTGCCCACATGGGCTGCGGCACCGCTGCCAGCCTTCCCGGTGATGGAGTGGGCGTGGGGGTCCCCCGGCCTCTCCCGGCCCGGCTGGCCTCGGGGCCCAGTGTGAGCGAGGGTTTCTAGGAGGCCGGTGGGCGCTGGCGCTGCTGCGTGCCGCCTGTGTCTCTGCCTAAGCGACGCCAAGAGCAGGAGGTGCCCTGTGGGGTTGTTCACGGGGCCGGGATGTATAGCAACGTATCGACGTATGGACGATAACCACGCGGCGTCGCGTGCTTTGCGTGAGCTGCTTGTCAGCGCCTCTGCTACCGTCTGCGGGGGGAGCTCTGCGTTCGGATGGCTTCTGCCCATTGCAAGAAGGACACGCGTTAGCACTGGTGTCCAGGGCTGGGCTGACAGCTCCCGCCTGCAATCGCAGCTGCTTGCAAGGCTGAGACCTGAGATCACAGCTCAAGGCTGGACCAGGAAGGAACGTTGGTGAGAATCTCATCTCCAGTGAGCCACCAAGAAACCAGGAAGTGGAACTGAGCCTCGAGGGGTGGAATGCCAGCCTAGAGGAAAAAAGCTCAGGGGCAGCACCCAGAACCTGAGTTCAAGTCCTAGGACTGGCACACACACACACGCATACACACACACGCACACACACACACAGATGGACTCTCTAGCACCTGCCTGACACCCAGAGCTTCCGTGTCTCAAGCAGCTTGAAGACATGATTGTGTTGGCACCTCCTCTCCTACTTCTCTTTGCCCGTTTCCCTTCTCCTCTCTTTTTAAAAGCTGGCTGGAGAAGGAGGGATAGGAAGAGGGAGAGATCCAAGCATTGTCTAGCAGTTCAAGGGGGGTAGTTTCTGTCATTAGAAATCTGGGGTCTAATTAGACGGTAGTCAGAAGAAGGAAACAGGAGGGTGGATTAGTCACCAAGGTCCGATCAGTAACACATCCTCTATTCTTTCATGGGAAGGAGGGGAATCCTTTCTGGAGAGAAGTTGGTGGTTGGCGCCTGTGCAGCTGTTTGGAGGGGGAGGTCTTGTGTGTGCAACAGCAAAGCAGCCAGGGATTCGGAGAGACACGTTTCAGCCACCCCGGTCTTGGCTGGAGTTTTCTGTCTTTGTGCCAATGCGCGGAGCACACGTTGAGTTTGGGGGTGTGGGCTCCCCCTCAGGGCGGGGTGGTGGGAGAGGAGGTCTCCCTCCCCTGCTTGCTGGCGGCAGAGACCCTCTGCTTGGGTTGTCAGGAGACTTAGTAACTGGTTGTTAAACCCGGGCACTGTTAGGAAGAATCGAAATGCGTAAGCTTGCAAGTAACAAGCGTCCGTTAGGAACAGAGGACTAGCTTGGGTCTGAAACGTCCCTCAGAAGCAAACAGGTTGGAGGCTGGTTATTTTGGGGAGGTGGAGCCTGGTGTGTGTGTGTGTGTGTGTGTCCTGTCACTGGATGTCCTCGGGGGGCAGGAAGGGCCCCCCCCCCGCCCTGCTTCCTGGCCCCAGGGAGATGGGGAGATGGCTTCCGCATGCCCCAGGCCCCAGGGAAGCAGGGCCACGCGACCAGGAGCGGGGACCTCCCACGCTCTGGATCTCTTGTCATGGACTGGGCAAGCAAAGGTGTTTGCCTGGAGGCTGAAAGAGTGTCTGTCTAAACTGCTATAAGAAACGATCCTGGAGCGGGTGGCAAGGAACGGAGCGTTCTAGCTCACACACCTGGAGGTGGGAAGTCTCAGCTCAGAGCTCCTGCCTAATGGGGTTCTCTTTATGGTTTCTGTGCATGGCGGAGGGGAACAAGAAGAGGAAACAAACCGTCTCCAATCCCTTCTGTAAAGGCACGCGTTCCATTCACGAGGGCTTCCGTCCTCAGAGCTAATCTCATCCCCGAGGGACCACCGGGTGCCGGTCTGCTGATGTCTAGATCTCAGGCTCCGCGGTTCTCAGAGGTGCCAACAGTCGGTATCTCTCTTTAGGCCGCCCACCGAGCCGTCGGCGTTTTGTAACAGCGGCCGGAACTGGCTGAGACGTGCGATCAACGTAGTTCAGCGCCAGAGGGTTGAGAACGATTAGAGTGTTTGCTGAGACACAGATTCGAGAGGCAGGCGAGGATGGCCGGTGCATGCGTGCCCACCGGTGTTTTAGGAACACCGTGGGGATGGATGGTGACCTGCCAGGACCGGGGGCCGGAAGCCAGGCTTTGCAGCGATAGCTGTGGGGTTCAGAGCAGCCAAAGACCCCGCCTGGGATGACTTGACGGTAGGCTGGCTTAGCTATTGCAACGGCGTGAGGATGAAAGGTAGGGTGGTGTAGACACTGTGAAATGTGGCGTCTGTGGAAGGTATTGGGAGACGAAGGTGCTTTTGAATTTATGGGACCAGGGACAAAGGAGATTTTTCTAAGTTATCAGACTTCATCCATTGCTCTCATCAGGTTTTGGGCTCAGAGATGGAACTCGAGGCCTGGTGCAGGCTGGGGATACCACTCTACCACTGGGTCCCTCCTCGAACCCCTCATCCCTGCTTAATTTTCCTCCGTTAGCCCTCTCGTTTCACTGGTTTTGGTCTTCTTTCGTTCCGTCCACCTCTCTCTCTCGTTTGGGTCCTTTCTTCCCTGCTCTCTTATTTCCCCGAGCGATGACAGCATTAGGGTGTTTCGAGTTGACTGTCTCCCATGCATATCAGAATCACCTTTTATTCCTTTTTTTTTTTTTTTTTTGCACACCACAGTCTCCATTTTCTCATTGTGGGATCCCTGATTTTCCACCTCAGTGGTCCGGATGCTCCTTGCTCCGGCGTGAGATGTGGAAATTGCTGCAGGAGCTGCGTGGGGGCAGGCAAGCCGGGGCTTGCACGACTCGCCGGTGGGGCCCGGGCTCCTTGCTCGCCTTGGAAGGCGGACAGCAGTGAGCGGAGCTGTCTTGCGTTTGCGCTTGTAAACCCTCGCCCCTCCTTCAGCGAGGGGGGTGGGAAGAGCCCAGAGGGTCACCAAAAATACATTAAAAATGGGGTCTCTATACATTCATTACCAATAGCCCTTTTTCTAGCCGCACCCTGACGGGGAAACCGAGGCACGCTGGGCTAGCTCTGGGGGCGGGCAGCCCCGGTCCCGGGTGAGTTTGTCAGCCGGCGTTGAGCCCCACACCGGCCATCTCCTGGCGCCGGCTTGCTTTCCGGGGGAAGGGCAAGCCCAGTTGGAGCTGCCGTGTTGCTTTTGCCCACTGGGGTTTTTAAACCTGGCCCGTGGGCCCGTGGGCCCGTGGCTGGATTCCGTGTCCCCTCGAAGCAGGGATCGTGGGTTCTGGGATGCGTGCAGGGAGGAGAGAGGTCACTAGCGATCCGCCGTGGGAGCAGCGCCAGCGCGTTTACCAGAGCGACAGCCTGGACCTAGAGCCCAGACTTGGCCAACAAGACGCTTTGCGGGGATTGCGGGGAGTCCTGTCGTACGGACGTGCGGGCCCAGGCTGGGTCTCTGACCTGTGGGAACTCTGTTCCGGAGGCAAAGTCCCGTGGTGCCCAGAGGATAGTCACCGTGGGCGGCGTCGTTCCCTTTGGGAGAGCTTTGTTGGGGGCTTTGGGCTCCTAAGGCGTCATCTTCCTGGGTGTGGTCGTGCGCACCTGTCATCCCAGCATTCAGGAGGCAGCGTGCAGCACCGAGCCCGTCCAGGCCAGCCTCTACCCCGGTCTTCCCTGAGGTTCTAGAATCTCAGACTGCGGGATGGAGATGCGGGACGTCATGGAGGAATGAGTCGTTCTTCCCCAGTCCTTTCCACCGTGTCTCTTGCAGGCTGAGTTTGCCTCTCCCTGGGGTTGGAGTTGGGGAAGGATGGAGCCCCCGGGGTTCAGGGCCTTGTGTAGGTGGGTACCCCTTCTGTCATTTACCTTCTTTGTTGTTCCTCTTCTCTATCCCTTTCCCCATCCGTTCAGCAGAGGAGTCTTCAGAGACCACAGCTTTTTAAAAAGTAGAGACTTTCACGTGGAGACAAGAACAGACCCCGTGCCCGCCGCGGGGGCCGGCCATCCTTCTCCTTGTATGTTTTTTATCTTTTCTCCTGATGCTGCTTCCCAAACACCTGCCCTGACTACTCTCCACCCCAGGTGTGGGCTGGCCGTGACTGTGGAGTGAATGACAGGACTGCGGTCGCTAGGCGTCGGGGGTGGGTGGGTGGGGTGGGTTGGGGGGGAGGGCTGGTGGGAAGCGGAGGGGAAGGGGGGTGGGATGGGGTTGCACCGAGCCGGGTTCTGTTCCGCAGCCGGAGTCAGCGGCCGGCTCCACGTTCTCTTTCACAGCACGGTGCTGATGCCAACTTGCTGCTCATCCCCTCCCCCCCCCCCCCCCCCGCTCTCCTCGGGTTTCGTAGATGAGAGAAACGAGGCCCTGAGTAGTCAGAGCTTCCCTCCCAAGTGCCTCGGTGCCCGTCTCGGGGATGGAGAGGACGGACGGAGGCGTCCCCTCCTCTAATGGGCTGCGGCTGGGAGACGGCTCCCTGCACGTCCGTCCGCTCGGCCCGGGAGTGCGCGGCCTCCCATCCCCGGGCCCCGAAGGCTTTCCAGCAATCCGCAGGCCGCGCTGGACGCCTCTTGGTGCTCTCCAGGGCGCGCTAGAATGAAATCTTTGGAATGGGAGGAGGAGAGAGAAAACCCTTCTGGAAAAGTCTCGGTGGGAGAAAGGTGCCTGGGCCGCCACCTCGTGCCCCCGGAGGGAGAGGGCGTTGGCTCTTCCCGGCGTGGACGAGCCGAGGGCCGGTCCCCGGGGGCTCGCGAGGGGACAGCCCGGCCAGCGCCCCGAGGTGGGGCCGAGGCCGCCGGCAGGCGATGGCGATGGAGGCCGAGGTCCCCCGCATCACGCGGGAACGTGCGCGTGTATCCACCCGCGTGCTCCTATCTGCGCACCTGTGCATCTCCGTCGCCTTCTCCATATCCATGTCTTCTACCGACCACCTGCCATCTACATCTACCATCTGTATTTATCATCTACCAACCGGAGCTCCCGTGTATCAAACATATCATCTACATTTATGAGTCTCACCTACCTCTCATATCTAAACCACATAGATATGCCATGAATCGCCGGTGCCGATTTACACTCATTGTCTTCATGTGCCTGTCCTCTGCTGTCTCTGCCCTGCCTGCCCTGTCTGTCTCTCTCTCACGTCGCTCTCAGTCCCACCCGTCTGCTCCTCTGTCTTTTTATCTCACTTGCGGGCTCTCTCTGCCTCTTCTCATTTCTGTCTCATCAGGCTGAAATTACTTGTCTTGCCAGGAAGGATGAATAATGAATCCCCTTTTCCCCACTCGTGGTGTGCCTTCTTTCTGGAGTGGACTGCAGATAGCTTCATAGAATGACAATTCCGAGTGTGCCCTGAATGTCGACGCGCACATCTCTCATGTCTCCCAAGGGTCTTAAAAAATTCCCCAGCAGGTCACCGCCGCCGCCGCCCCGGTTCCCTGAAGGGACCCGGAGGGAGGTGCTCAGTGTGAGGCCAAGGGCGTCCCGGGTTCCTGCTGCCTTCAAATTCCCGTCGCCTCTTCAGTTATGGAATCCTATAGAAGATCCTCTCTCTCTTTCTCTCGTGCCACTCCTGAGGCTTGAATTCAGGGCCCAGGCTCTGGCCTTGAGCTCTTTTCACTCTACCATTTTGAGCCAAGGCTTCGCTTCTGGCCTTGTAGCAGTTTAGCGGGGATCAGAATCTCACGGACTTTCCTGCCCTGGCTGGCTTTGAACTGCGAGCCTCAGATCTCAGTCTCCCGATGATGATGACAGGGGTGAGCCACTGGCACCTGGTCTGCCAAAGATCTCTTCATGCCTCCCTTTCCTCAATGAGCTGGAGAGCTTAGAAAGGATCTCCTGAAAGCCAGGCAGCGGAGGCCCACACCTGTAATCTTAGCGACCGAGGCTGAGAGCCGAGGATCACGGTTCGAAGCCAGCCCGTGCAAGGAAGTCCGTGAGACTCTCATCTCCAGTTAACCCCTTTAAAACTGGAAGCGGAGCTGTGGCCCAAAGTGACAGACGGCTTGCCTTGAGCAAAACGAGCTCAGCAAACATACCCACAACCCGAGAAACCACTTTTTTTTTGAGGAGCAAATGCTCTGTGTCAGTTCCCTGGGTCAGCGGCCTGCTAGCGTTGTTGACTGCAGGGGACGCGCGTTGGGCGCGAGCTTGGCACCGTCACGGTGTTTAAATGGATCCACACGCGTTTCCCTCCCGCTAACCGGCCGGGGCGGCTTATGGCTCTCCATAGCCCCATTTTTATTTTTTTTTCAGGGAGACTGACTTTCTGTTTATGTTTTGATCGTCAGGCCCGCCTCCTGCTTGGGGATTAGGCAGACGAGGAATGGCGCCCACGCGCCCACACACTTCCTTCGTAATGCTCCACGCCACCCATCTCAAGCAGATGACTGAGCAGAGAACCGCGCCCCCGGCCCGTGGGAGTCCCCTCCTCCGGGTGCCGGGAGCGTCGCGGCTCTTTTGGGGGGCATGCCCCCCGCGCAGCGTTCCGGGTTGCAGGAGGCGCGCGGAAGCCCCCGTGCGGAAGGGCGGCTGAGCCGCGGCCCCGGGGCTGCGTGCGGGCGAGGACGGGCCCCAGCCACGCGATGGCGCCAGAGCTCCACGGAACGCGCCGCGCCCGCCCCGAGCGGGGAGAATTCTTGCAGGAGAGACCTGGCTCATAAATCCCACGCGCCGTAGCAGGTGCATCACGCGCCCTGGCGACTGCGCGTTGTATTTTTTTTTTCTCCCTGAGAAATACAATTTCTCTTTCAATGGAGAAGGATGTTCCTGTGCATCTAGCACGTGCTCATGTGAAGTCTTTCTTTCCTAAGAGGGCAGCCGGCGAAGCCTTGCAGGTGCACTGACTGACCAGGACCTCCGGGCCGTGTCTGGGCCGAGGCGCTGATGGTAGCTCGGCAGGGACAGGGAAGGGGCGAGCTGCAGTTTTTGCAGCTTGAGTAGAGAGAGTTATTCTCCCTCCCCCCCAGTAATGAACATTTGACTTGTCACAGGATATTTGTGCATTGATATACGGAGGCAGAATCTGCAGGTGAGAGACAAGCTTCCAGAAAAAATCCCTTTCATTCTGGGAGCGATGTGAAGAGGAATGCAGTCCCTGATCTTCCTTCATTTGAAATATTTGCCTGTGGGAGACCGAGTGTGTAAACCAAGTGTTTCTGTGACAGAAGTACATTCCCGTATTTCTGTGTACAGCCTTCCACGTCACCCGGGTGTTGGACGTCATAGGATGTGAACACAGGTTGCTACATTAGGCCAAAGTCTGTATGTGAATCTACGGCAGCGTGCCTCTATGCAATGCTTTTATGTACCTTCTCCCCCTTCCCGCCCCCCACTGGGGCTTGAACCCGGGGAGTTGAGCTCCTCGGGCAGGTGCTCCACCGCTTGGCCTGGACCTCTAGCCCCTCTGTGCCTCGGTTATCTTCAAGGTCGGGTCTTGGCTTTAGGCCTGGGTAGCTCTGGGCTGCGAGCCTCTTGTGTGTGCTCTCCAGCATCCAGCCAGAGAGTGAGGGGAGCCTCTTGAACCTTCATACCCGGGCCGGCCTCCAACCGTGCTCCCCTGATCTCTCCCCCACCCCACCCCCCGCCAGCTAGGATTATGCGGCCTGTTTTTTTTTTGTTTATTAATTGAACACAAATTTTTTGACAAGGTGTTGTGCAAAAAGGGTACAGTTACATAGTAGGGCAGTGTGTACATTTCTTGTGATATCTTACGTCCTGTTTTTCTATCCCTTCTCTAGGTCAGGTAGACATATATACAATATACAATGTATCAAGAACATATACAGTATTCACAGACTTGGTCTCTACTGTCTCTCCATCTCCCTTTGTTTTTTTTTTTTTGCCAGTCCTGGGGCTTGGACTCAGGGCCTGAGCACTGTCCCTGACTTCCTTTTGCTCAAGGCTAGCACTCTACCACTTGAGCCACGGTGCCACTTCTGGCCACTTTCTGTATATGTGGTGCTGGGGAATCGAACCCAGGGCCTCATGTATATGAGGCAGGCACTCTTGCCACTAGGCCATATCCCCAGCCTCCGTCTCCCTTTGTTAACAGTCATATATCAGGGAGATCATGCCCCTTTGTTTTCTGTGTTCTAGGCTTGTCTCGCTCAACATTATTTATTCGAGTTCTGACCATTTCCCTGCGAATAACAATATTTCACCATTCCTAATCGCTATGTAGTATTCCATTGTGTATAGGTACCATATTTTTTGGATCTATTCGTCTGTTGAGGGGCATCTGGGTTGTTTCCATATTTTGGCTATTGTGAATTGTGCCGTGATAAACATGGAAGTACAAATGTCTTTTTGATATCTTGGGGTTTGCTGTTTAGGGTAGATGCCTAGGAGTGGTATGGCCGGGTCATAGGGTAGGTCTATGTTGAGCTTTTTTTTTTTTTCCAGTCCTGGGGCTTGGACTCAGGGCCTGAGCACCGTCCCTGGCTTCTTTTTGCTCAAGGCTAGCACTCTGCCACTTGAGCCACAGCGCCACTTCTGGCCATTTTCTGTATATGTGGTGCTGGGGAATTGAACCCAGGGCCTCATGTATACGAGGCAAGCACACTTGCCACTAGGCCATATCCCCAGCCCTATGTTGAGCTTTTTGAGAAACCTCCATACTGTTCTCCAAGGTGGTTGTACTAATTTGCACTCCCACCAACAATGGAGTAGGGCTCCTCTTTCCCCACAGCCCCTCCAGCACTTCTTGTTGCCTGAGTGGCGTGATTTATTTTTAATGATAGTTCTCTTAGTAATGGCATGCGACAAAACAGGCTGGAATTTCCCGATGATGCCGTACGTCTTGGCCCCTTATGGGGGGGGGGAGATGCTTTGCATACTGATTCTTTATTGCATGAAAAAAAAAATGTGATCAGGAGAAAGCTGCGCGCGAACGCTGCCCTGGACGCTGTTCTGGGTCGCTGCTGCGGGGTCTCCGCTTTCTCCCGCGGGCGCGGAGGGCCCGTGTCCCGGGTGCCGGTCCCGGGGCGGCGTGCCCAGCGCGGGGCGTCCCCGTGGGTCACCCCGGCGCTCACGGGAGGAGCGGGGGGGGGGGGGGCACGGGACGCGGCGTCTCTGACGGCTTTTCCCTGTCTTTTCCCTGTCTTTCCTGCCGCGCTTCTCCTGGGCGGGGGGCGTTGGCTTGGCCCGTGGTTTTCCTTGCTCGACTTGGATGCTGCTGTGCTGGTTGCTTGTAACACGAAGCAGCCTCGCAGGACGCAGCCGTGTGTCCACCTGAGCCTGGGCGTGGCGGTGACGTCACCACGGGGGTGTGGAGGGGGGACAGCGCGCGGTCACCGCCCCCCCCCCCCCGTCCCGAGCCTGGGCGTCCTGGTGACGTCACCACGGGGGTGTGGAGGGGGGGACAGCGCGTGGTCACTGGCCCCCCCCCCCGACCGGCTCTGCGCTTGCTGGCGTCCGGCCCTGGGTCCCGGCCGGTGCTGGTGGAACGTGACTGCCGCAGCCTCTGCCTGGAGCCGGCTCAGGGCGCCGCTAGAGCTCCAGCCCGGGGCTGGGGAGGTGGCTTAGTGGTAGAGCGCTTGCCCAGCATGCGTGAAGCCCTAGGTTCGATTCCCCAGCACCACATATACAGAAAATGGCCAGAAGGGGCGCTGTGGCTCAAGTGGCGGAGTGCTAGCCTTGAGCAGAAAGAAGCCAGGGACAGCGCTCAGGCCCTGAGTTCAAGGCCAGGACTGGCAACAACAACAACAAAAGGAACTTTAGGTTTGCTCTGAAACAAGGGAGCTGGCACAGGAAGCGCTCTCTCTCTCTCTCTCTCTCTCCTCCTTTGGTATTCTGCTGCGTGTGGTCAGGGGAGGTGTCTTGTCAAGGTGCCAGGCTGGGGTAGAGCTGCTGCGACCGCCATGGGGGGTTTAGAGTGCTATGTGGTTGGCCGACGCCCTTTTCTGAAGACGCTCTCTTTCCTGGCTCGTGTTGATTGTACAGAAGAGCGGCTGTTCTAGTCGCCCTGGTATGCGAGCATCGTGTGATTTGGTCATCGTCACCCCTCTCGTTCCCAGTGGCGTGTTCTCGCACCAGCACCGCAGCGCGGGTTGCGAACCTCGAGGCCGGCCGCATCGACCCTTGGAGGGGCACAGCGGGGGGAGCGTGATTCCATCGGCCCGCCTTCCCTTCCTGCCCGGGCTTCTGTGGTCACGGCGCTTCCTTTCCATGGTTCCGGTGAGGAATCCGAGACCATGAGAAGCCCGAGTCCACTTTCCCGCTTCGCACGGAGCTTGGGCCGGGGTGGTGTTGAACCTCCGATCTCCCGCATGCTCAGCAGGTTCTCCGGTCACTTGAGCCGCGGCAGCCCGTTTGTTTGGACATAGACGGAGGGAGCCTGGCCGTCTCGGCCTCCGCCTCTGGCATAGCTGAGATGACAGGCCGAGCCGCGCGGTCTGGCAGGGGCGAGCCTTACCCCGGGGGCAGCCGGGCCCGGTCTTACCCTGACCCGGCGGCTCCTCGTGCGAAGGACCCTTCACGCCGCCCAGCCATGGCGGGGGGCCTGGGCAGCTTGGGGACCGCTCCGGGTCTGGGTGGCTCAGTGCGGAGCTGGCGGGCGGGACGCTTCTCTGCTCAGCCGAGGAGGACGTGATCCATCATGGTGCTGGCTGTTGTCTCCGGGAAGGTGCTTAGATTTCAGCCAGCTGGTGGGCTGCCTCAAGGCCACCTGCTTGCTGGAGACGTAACGAGCTTGCTGCCCTCCCTTTCCAAGGAGAAGGGGCGGTTCGCCTCGGGTGATGATTTCAGGCGGATGATGAACGCTGGCCTCTTAGGCTCCCGTGGAAAGCGCGGCTCGGATGGCCCCCCCTTTTTAAGGTATCCTCAAGCCATAGTGGGTGCTGCTCTTTCTGATGCTCCTGGTGCTTACTGTCCCTTCTCTAAGCGCCGCGTCCCCGGCTGGCTCTCCGGCGTGTGTCTTCCTGGCCCCCTGCTGTAAGAATGGACTGGGGAGACGCACCCCCTGCCTGGCTTAGCCCCCATGCAGCCGCACAGAGCGCCCGGGGAACGCAGCTCCTGGGGCCCGCGGGGAAGAAGGGTGCGGATCTCTCGAAGGGTAGCTTTCTGGGATGACGCGGTGTCGCTGGGCTCTGGCGGCCGGTGCTGCAATCCCAGCCACGCCGGACACGGAGAGCTCAGGATCCTAGTGCAAAGCCAGAGGGGCAGGAAAGGTCAAGAGTCTCACTTCCAATCCGCCAGCAAAAATACTGCAGGGGGAGGTGCGGCTCAAGGGGCAGAGCCCCGGACTCGAGAGAGGAAGCCGAGTGACAGCGCCCGGCCCCAGTACAACACGCGCGTGTGCACGCACGCACGCGCGCACGCACTGCCGGTTTCCTCCAGTGTGCTTCACATTTACAGGGCAATTAGCTATGCAATTGGTGCCCTTTGGCCGAAACGATGCCAGATGCCCTGGTGGAGGGCGGCGCCGCGGTTCTGAGCCCCCGGGACCCGAGCGCGGTTCCCGCCGCCCTCACCCGCACGGCCGGTCCACCTGACTCCCGCCCCGCAGTCCCCAGCGCCTCCGAACCCGAGCCTTCCTCAGCGCTCCCTCTGCCTCATCCGGCCCGTGCCGTCAGCCCCGGGGTCGCTCATCTCCCGACAGACAGCTCGTGCCGGGTGACCCCGTCTACACCCGTCGGCGGGCCGGGGGGCCGGTGGCTCGCGCCTGCAACCCTCACCGCTGGGGGGCACTCGGGAGGCCCAGGATGGCGACTCGGAGCCAGCTCGGGTGAACACGCGTGAGGGGCTCTCGTCTCCAGCCAGGCGTGGACGGGCGGCTCGGGGGTGGCAGCCCAGCCTCCAACGAAAAAGACAACCGAGAACGCAAGGTCCTGCGTTCGAGCCCCGGTACCGGCACGCACACACACGCGACGAACCCGTTAGATCACAGAGCTCCCTGCGCTGGCACCCTGTGGTGTCCAGCGGAAGGAGGCGGAGGGGCCGGCCTGGCTGACCACCCACCTCCGTCCCGTCGTCGTCCCGGTCCAGTTGTTTCTCCAAACCCTTTTCTTCCCGTCTTCAGGCCTGTGCGTTAGCTGTTCTCCGTGCCTGGAATGTTCTAGCTACGATCTTCACAGGGCGCCATATGTGTTATTCGTGTTTTACGTGTCAGCCTTCTCCTGGGTGCAGGGGATTGAAGCCGGGGAGCCCCCCCCCCCCCGCCCTGCCCCGCAGGGCCACAGTCCTACCCCGCTACAGGATCCTCGCTCCTCTGCGACCCAGCACGCACGCAGCCCGCGCCCCTCCCGTCGGTTCGCTGCGGACCCCGGCACCCCCGGGCGGTGCCCGGCGTGTCCGGCGCCCAGAGCAGCGTCTGAACAAGCAGCACGCCGCCCCACGAGCGGCTGTCCCGGGAACCACGGGGCAGAGCTGCGTGGAGACGGTCTCAGGTGTGGAGGAAGGGAGGAGGAGGCCACAGGGCGACGATACACGCTCCGCCTCACACGAGAGACGGCATCCCCTCCGGACGGGGCTTCGACCATAAGTCAACTACAAAGAAAGAAAAACAGACGTCTCTGCTCCTGAGACGGGAGGCCCGACGGGAGGCCCGACGTGTGGCCCTCCTGGGGATGTGGGTCTCAGGCGGACGGCGTGTCTTGCGGGTGGATTCTTGATCCTATTCTGAGCGTCCAAGGCCTCGGATGCTTTTCCAAGGCCTAAGGCGCGCGATGCTGTTCCAGGCGCTCACCCGCCTCCTCCGCCGCGGATCTGAGGCGCGGCACTGGTACTGGGATCCATTACGGGTGACCTTTTTGTCTCCACACGTGTCAGGGGCCATTCGGAGAGGTGGGGAGAGCGCGCCGGCCTAGGGTCTTTGTTCGCATTTGGCGATCCGTTGGCTCCGAAGAGCCCCGGAGGCCTGCCTTGCCCCGCGGCCTGCCCCGCCCCCGCGGCCTGCCTTGACCCCGCGGCCTGCCCCGCCCCCGCGGCCTGCCCCGCCCCCGCGGCCTGCCTTGCCCCCGCGGCCTGCCCCGCCCCCGCGGCCTGCCCCGCCCCCGCGGCCTGCCCCGACCCCGCGGCCTGCCCCGCCCCCGCGGCCTGCCTTGACCCCGCGGCCTGCCCCGCCCCCGCGGCCTGCCCCGCCCCCGCGGCCTGCCTTGAGCCCGCGCGGCCTGCCTTGAGCCCGCGGCCTGCCCCGCCCCCGCGGCCTGCCCCGCCCCCGCGGCCTGCCCCGCCCCCGCGGACTGCCCCGCCCCCGCGGCCTGCCCCGCCCCCGCGGCCTGCCCCGCCCCCGCGGCCTGCCTTGAGCCCGCGGCCTGCCCCGCCCCCGCGGCCTGCCCCGCCCCCGCGGCCTGCCCCGACCCCGCGGCCTGCCTTGAGCCCGCGGCCTGCCCCGCCCCCGCGGCCTGCCCCGCCCCCGCGGCCTGCCCCGCCCCCGCGGCCTGCCTTGAGCCCGCGGCCTGCCCCGCCCCCGCGGCCTGCCCCGCCCCCGCGGCCTGCCCCGCCCCCGCGGCCTGCCCCGCCCCCGCGGCCTGCCCCGCCCCCGCGGCCTGCCCCGCCCCCGCGCCTCCTCTTCCAGGAAGGGCCGGGGATGCGCGGCGTCCTCCGCGGCTGTAACTTGTTATTCATGCAAAGACAGAGGACAGGCATGATTGACACAGGGCGAGTCCCTGGCCCTCCGGACAGGAGAGGAGCGGGGAGCCGCGCTGCCCAGCGCGTTGCTCAGCCCGCCTCGTCAGCCCCGGTCCCCACGTGAGCGCGCTGGGCGCCGAGCTCCGCGAAGGCCCGGTCAGTGACGCCATCAAAAAGAATTCGCAATTAAAAAGGCTCAAAGGGATGCCTGGCAAGAGGGCCTTAATTTTTTTTTTTAGAGCCAAATCCCTTAAAGAAGTAAACTCAACACAAGTGTTCCCTTCCGTCAGAAGGGAAACGTGAAATACAAATAGAAAACATTTTGCCCATCAGCCGGAGCTGAGGGACGAAGGCAGAGAGGAGCCAGCACTGGGAGACGCGGAAAGGCTGCGTTCAGAGGCCATTGTGAAGGTGGCAGAGGCCTTGACCAGGGGACTCCAACGACGCCTAGGATTTGACAATAACAGGACGCAGGTGGACATGATAAGACACAGGCCGACGACTCACCGGGCACGTTCTCTGAGGTCATATTCTTGTTAACTGTGCACTTACGGGGGACGGTGCGATAACCGAACCCCATCTCAAGGTCACATCAGGGTTGACGGTCCCATCTCCTGAGATGCTTGCCAGTCCTTCACGCGCGGACCGCTTCAGAGCCCTCCCTTCTGCTTATTTATAACATAGAGAGCAACCTGTTGTGAGCTGTAGTCACCCTGTCGTGCAACAGCACACTGGAACGGGTTCTCCGGTGGAACGCTGGAGATTAAGGTTCAACTTCTTTCTGTCCGCTCGCTCTCCCCTCTCCCCTCGTTATTCCGCTGTTCATTATTCCGCTCTACTTCCGAGAAGTGAACGTCTTCACCCTTCACACATGATGAGGACAGCCTGTATTTCTTCTTCCTTTCTCTTTTCTCCATAGAGGACCTAGGACAGGGTTAAGTAAGACAAAATAGTTAATACCTAAGGCTTTACAGACCTTCATGTTTCTGCTGCAACTACTTAGCTCTGTCTTGCAGCCTGAAGGCAGCCGTTTACCAACAAATGTATGTGACTACCTTTATCTCTCTCTTTTGTGCTGGTCCTGGGGCTTGAACACAAGGCCTTGGTGCTGTCCCTGAACTTTCTTGCTTAAGGCTAGTACTCTGTCACTTGAGCCACAGCACCACTTCAGGCTTTGTGGTGGTTCATTGGAGATAAGCGTTTCATGGACTTTCCTGCCCTGGTTGGCTTTGAACCACGATCCTTAGATCTCAGCCTCCCGAGTAGCTAGGATTATAGGTGTGAGCCACTGGCACCTAGCTGGACTATATTTCAATAAAATTTTATTGACAAAGACAGGCAGTGGTCAGACTTGGTTTGTGTACCATAGCTTGCCAATTCCTGATACTGAACAAATAAGAAATTCTGCTCCGCTGGGTGAGGTGGTGCATGTCTGTAGTCCCAGCGGTGGGGGAGGAAGGGTAGGAGGATCTCAATTCAAGGCCACTCAGAAGCCCAGGACCCTATCTGAAGAGTGACCAAGCCCAAGGGGGTGCCCCGTGGCTGTGGTAGTAGATTGCTTGTGCCCCGAGTTTATAACTCCAGTAGCAAGGGGGTGGGAGGGTAGAAAGCATCCGCGCTCTGGTGTCCGGAAGGACGTGTTTTATAGATGTGGGTAAAGAGGGCGGGGTCTTCCTGCCTGGGAAAAGAGCCAGGACAGTCGCTTGGAGCCTGTTTTCTATCATCAGACCCGGCTCATGGCAGAATTCATAGACCTCCATTTGCCCTTCGATACAGATTGGGAGACCTGGTCAGGACCCTGAAGAAACAAAAGCCCCAAGTCAGGGCCAGGGTTTACCACTGTCCATGATGTCCTTGAGTCGCATCTCATCATCATCATCATCATCGTCGTCGTCATCAGTAGTAGTATCTTTAAGGAGCTGTGCCAGACGTTGCCACCCAACAAATCAGGTTGTGAGTACAATGCGTCTTGATCCACGTCACCCCGTCAAGGATTTTCATCTCCTGGGGACGTCATTTCTTCGGTTCTGACATATCAACGCACAGCCTGCACCACTTCCTTTGCTACACACTCTAGGGGTTCCCGTTTTTCTTCCCCCCTGCGGCTGTGCCCTTGCCGGGATTTGTAAGACGCTTCCCAAGAAGGAGGCCTCTAGGGACACCTGGCCTTGACCTTTGCCCCCGCCGGGTGATCTTTACCCCGTTGTGGATGAGGCTGCGTGCGGGAGGGGCGACCCGCGTCTGGACCTGATCTAATGGCTCCGTTCTCAGAGCGCAGTGCGGGAGGACTTGCCCTGGGCTCCCCGGGGGTGGACTGGGGAAGGGGGTGGGGGGCGGGGGGGTGGGGGGGAGGGGAGGTCAGCGCGGGGGGGGGGGGGGTTTGGCTCTGGTCGGTGGTGGCGTCAGAGCCGGCTCCGTGGTAGCGGAGGGCTCATCAGGAATGCAGGCTCCCAGGCCTGGCGCCCCCCCCCCCCCCCCAGGCTCCCTGAGCCCCAGAGCTCATGGCCGGGGAAGAGTTGCCGACGGAAAAGACAAGCCAGGGCCTTGAAGGCTCACGGATGAAAGCCGTGGCCGCGTCTTGGGTTGGGATTCGGGGAGTCTGGGTGCGTGGAAATGCCCCGCGGCATTTAGCGGGTTAGGAACCACGGTGTATTTCTCACCGCGCCCCCGGCCCACCGGCCTCGGCCGCTCAGGAAGCGCGTGTCTGCCGTGGGGGACGGGGCCTCGCGTTGGAGCCCAAGCTTGCTTGAGAGTCCAGGTCCTTCGCTTCCCGCCTGGCGCGCGCTGGGCTCACGGGCGGGCGTGAGTCTCCTGGCCGATCTCCTGGCTGCGGGGCGCGCGGGGCGGGCCGGGGGGGGCGGACGCCCTTCCGATTCCCACGTTTCACTCGCACGGACGGCCGAGCGCTCTCAGGGCGACTGGCTGCAGGTCCTCGCTGCCGCGGCATCGGCTGAGCTGCGCTCCGTGAAGGCCTGGGTCTCTCCCTCGCGTCCGCCCCATCTCTCTCTCTCCTACCCTTCTCCTTCTTTTCTTCCCCCTCTCCTGCTTTTCCTCGGGTTACGGATTTCCCAATGCCGTGTACATCCCAAAGCTAGGACTCATGACCTGCCCTCTGCCATCGTACCATAGTGAACTGCTCGCATCACTAGGTGCCTTTCAGCAGAATAGTACACACACACACACGCGTGCACACACACGCACACACACGCACGTATAAAACCTACTAAGTCCATTCCTTGGACTCCCGGGGCCCCCGTGCACGTCCTGGAACTTTCCTTCCGGGGTCACTTGGGCGCCGTCTGTGGGGCAGCGTGCGCGGAGACCCGGCCTCGGGGAGGGGAGACGGGGCGCCTCTCGCTCCGGCTTCCGTGGGGACAGCCTGGCCCCTCACCCCGCCCGTGGGTTCCCGCCCGCGGCTTGGGAGCAGGTAGCGAGGACGCGGCTGGGCTTTGTTGCGTTGGGGTGAGGCGCGGAGCCCCGACTTGAGTCAGCGAGCTTGTGTTTGTCCGAAGTCCAAATGCCCGGGAGCTTCCGGGTCGAGCGCGCTTGGAGAAGAGCCGGCCAGGAGCTGGGGACACCTGTCAGCGTCGTCACCCCGGGGCCTGGCCTGTCCCCCCCCCCCCCCAGGACGCAGTCCTTCGTGGTGTGGTTTACACTCAGGCTGTGATTGCTCCCATTCGATCTGGACGGATGGACACTGACTCAGGACACCTGACTAATGGCGGCGCTGCACGCCTAGCTGTCCTCCTAGGGATGGAGAAGGAGAATCTCCTCCCGCAGCTGCCCGGGGCAGGGCCCGGGGCAGGGCCGCTTCTCTGTCCCCCCCACAGGGGCCTCCTGCTCCCCCTGCCTGGACAGACCGCAGCTGGTGCCCCCTCCCGAACCCACGCCCGGCCTCCCCCCCCCACGCCCGGCTCTCCCTCCGCACCTCTGCACCGACACCCCAAACTTCGTCACGGGAGAACTCGGCCCTGGCGGAAACATCTCCGAAATTATTATTATTATTATTATTATTATTATTATTATTTTTAATCCTGTTCCGGCTTGTACTTGAATTATTCTCCATCGACAGCGCGTCGGATTGAGTTGGCATCACAAACCCTTTTGTATGCTATTTTTTTTTGTCCCCCTTCAAGAAATATTAAAGTCTGAATAAAATTGGCATAGCTGCCTGGTAACGATCTCATTATATATAAATACAGGAGTGCTCACGGGGGAGATAATGACTCCGTGCCCGGAATGGCTATTATCCCCCCGGCCCCGCGCCCCCGGCCTCCTCTTCCGTTTGCGGGGCGGGGTGCGGGCGCGGCCTAGGCTGACTGAAGCGGGGAGCAGCGTTCCCCTCTGCCCCCGTCAGGGCGAGAGCTAGGAGATGAAAGGAGCCGGGGCCTCTCCACTCCCGTCCTGGGAGAGCAGGAAGACAAAGAGGCAGAAGGGGGGGCACTTGGCGCGGGCTGAGAACCCTCTCCCCTCTCCCCTCTCCCCTCTTCCCTCTCCCCTCTCCCCTCTCCGGGGGAAGCGGCCTGGTTTGGTGTGGGAGTTGGGCTGGGGCCGTTCCCGAAAGATCTTTAAAAAATAACAGGCCTGCCACCCAGTCGGAGTTCTCCCGGAGCGAGGGAACAAACGCAGATGGCCGCGGCGGGGCGGGGGCTGGGGAGGGGGGGAGGTCCCCCAAATGCGGAGGTGGCTGGTTATTAGTCCCAGCAATCTTTCCCGGCTGCTACAGGGCAAGCTCATGCGTGTGGCCCATCACAAAGGGACACACGCGGACTCCCCGTGCTGGAGAAGCGACTCTGGAAAAATCGACGTGGTGAGCATCAAAGGAAGGGATTGAACGGGGGGCCATCCGTCTACAGGTGGAACGGCCACCTGCCGTTCTGGAACCTTCTCTCAGGAAGTGAGGCAGAGGGTGGACGAGCACATGGCCATTTCTGTTTGCCCAGTATCACAAAGTTTTCCCTATTAAGGACCGTCAACGTACAAAAGACCCGCGGGAGCCCAATTCTCTGTCGGAAGCCGGGCTGGAGGGTAGGAATACGCTCCCCACAGACGAAAGGCTTCCTAGAGCACACACAGAAGAGGGCCGAGCAAGGGGTCTAAACTCCTCCAGGCACAGAGAGCGAGCCAAGAAGGCCCGAGAAGGCACAGCTGTTCACACACCCAGGGCGGGGCCAGGCCCCGGGTTCAAACCTCCGACTCCCCCCCCCCCCCGACTGGGGGCCACGGTGGTGGGTGGGTCAGGGGGCAGCCATTTCCATCACCGGGGGAAGCAGGACGGGTTCCATGACGACCCCTGTCCCCTAAACTGAGTGTTTTGACTAGTTACAGCACACCGGCTTACACCGATTTTAAAACAAAGTCACAGCCTCTCTGCTTCTGCACGTGATTTTATCATTAGTACTAAGCATGGTGCAGAGGGGTTACCGTTTCACAAGTCAGGTAATGCAGACCTTTCTCTCTCATCTCTTCTTCTTCTTGTCAGATGTGGGGCTTGAACTCAGGGCCCGGGCGCTGTCCCTGAGCTCTTTTGCTCCAGGCTGGCGCTCTACCACTTGAGCCACAGCGCCACTTCTTGCTTCCTGGTGTTCATTGGAGATAAGAGTCTCATGGACTTCCCTGCCCAGGCTGGCTTTGAACCTCAGTCCTCAGATCTCAGCCTCCTGAGTGCCTTTCTTTTTGGACTGTGTCATCTTTCCTTTCCTTTTTTTCCTTACATCTTTTCCTTACCTTTCCTTACCTTTTCCCCAGTTTCTCCTCCCCGCGCCCCCCCCCCACCCAAGTTGCGTCGTTCATTGATCTCCTTGTGTGCACTTTCTCTTCCTTTCAGGGCTGGTTTGGGCCATGGAGAGGGTGGAGTGCTTCACGACCCCCCGTTAGGACGGTGTCAGGAGGGCTGAGGACCTTTCTCCATGCATGGCTGGAGTCTTTGCAGCCACTTTGCGTTGGGTGGATGGGGGTGCTCTTCTTGCTTTCTCTCACAAGGGGCTATTTCTTTTACCTTCTCTAGGTTGTAACTATTTCTCGGTCCCGTCTTCCTTCTTCCATCTCTGTTCCTTCTCTTCCCTCGGCGCGGATCTTTACAGAAACGCCGCCACCATGTCCGTCCGTACTTCATGGGAGAATGTTGCTTTTTAACTGTGCTGAGCAAGTTTCACAGAAAATGAACGGAAGGCATCGTTTCCTCCCTTTCCTATGAAGTGCTTCGCCACGCGGTCGGGAACACGGATGGAGGGGCCTCTTCTTTGCCTTCCTCCTCCTCCTTCATCTGCGTCTTCGTTTTCACCTTCTTCGTCTCATTGTTTAGTCCAGCCTAACCTTGAACACTCGCTTTTCCTACCTCAGTCTCCCGAGTACAGGGTTTACCGTCGTGTGCCACCCAGCCGAGTGCAATTTCACATAAAAGTGGAGATATTTAGAAAGAGAACGTTCTTCCTTTCTTTCCAAGTGTACTTAGCAATCAGCACTTTTTCCTCCCTCCCCTAGCTCAGTGCTGTGACCCCTCCCTCCCTCCCTCCTTCCCTCCCTCCTTCCCTCCCTCCTTCCTAACTCCAAGAGCAGATCATCAAGGTGGTAGTAAGGGAGACCATGCCCCAGCCTGGCGCCGAGCCTCCGCGCGTGCCCTGCTCCGTGGAGGCGAGCCGCCCCGGGGGCTGGGGTTTTCCCAGCCGCCCCGCCCAGCCCCTCTCTGCCCGAGCCCGGCAGGCGCAGGTGAGCAGGGCATTCTGAACCAGGGGCCTCCTGCGCCAGCCTGGGCTGCCCAGCCGTCCTGCAGGAAGTGCTTGAATGCGTGTGTGTGCGCGTGTGCGCGCGCGCGCGTGTGTGCGGTTTGAATCGGGGTCCGGGCACGCCACTGTAATGGTGAGAGTGGCAGGTCGGCACTGCGTTTGGAAACCAGACTAACTGAACAAGGGGCGCGCGCCCTTGTCCCCCGCTTCCGAGCGTGGCGACCAGGCGCCGTCGGCAGAAGCTCATGGCGCGCGAGGCCTGGAGAAACCCGGCTCGGCGCGGGGAAGCCGCTGGGGCCGCTCGAGTCGCCGGCTCGTCTCTAGAGTCCTTGCGCCGTTCTCTCGGCGGTAGGGGTCTCCTCTTGGACCCTTCCCTCCCCGCCAGCTGCTCTCTGTCCCCGAGGGGGTAACGGGGGGGGGTGTGGGGGGCTGTGGTCGCCCACCGGCCCCTTGGGGACGGGCTTGGGGACCTCATCCCGTGCCCTTGTCATCCTTGCGAGCTGCGGGACGCGGGGCGGCAAGTGCAGAATCCAGTCGTCGCCGAAGCCTTGGTGATCTTCTGTGCCCTGGAGAAGTGTGTTTTTATTCATCTGTTTCTTCAGGAGGTAAGAAATAAAGCTGCTCCCTCCTAGGCATAAATTAGCATTTATAACAATGCGGTGCAAAAAAAATGTAATTTAAACAGAACTGATTAGAATTTTGATAGGGCACCCAGGATCTTCTAAACAATTGCTGATCAGGTAATGAGTGGAATAAGTCGTTTATTTTAGTGGTTCAGCTATCGCCTCCGTGATTGGGTCACACTTCCCCAAACATATACGATGGCTGTTCATTAATTATGCACTTCTTGCTCAGTAATTGTCCAATTTAACTACAAACCGTGAGCTTATAGGTACAGCCGTGGGAGACAGCACAAGGGGAAAAAGTAGCAACCTAGATAAACGTGTGTTTTCTTTTCTTGTCCTCACATTCACTGATTCAAGGACTCAGGGAGAGGAGAGCTATTGTTAGACCTGGCCTTGGTCTCGCCTTTGCGCGGTGGACTGAATCGCTTCCCTCGTTAAGCGGGGCGTTGGAGCCCCATCGTGGGCTGTGGTTGCTGGCGTCTGGCCTGTCTGGCGAGCCTAGCCTTTCCTTTGGGTCAGCACGCACCCTGCTGTAAGCCTCTGGAACGTTCCACCAAGTCCCAGGTGTGCCTTTCTGGGGCTGGTCTGAGCAGGGAAGGGTGAGCTTATGGATGGTGCGGGGGAGGTCTTTCTTTGCTGAGAGACTGGGATGTGGGCCTCTCTGTCCCCAGCAGGCCTGGCTATGGCGGCTCCCTCCGTGTGGCCTGAGACTTGCTCTTCTCAGGGCCTGGGCGCTGTCCCTCGGCTTTTCTTGCTCCAGGCGAATGCTCTGCTACCTGAGCCACGCAGCCCAACTTCTGGCTTTGTGGTGGTTAATTGGATATACAAGTCAAATGGACTTTCCTGCCTGGGGTTGGCTTTGAACCGTGCCCCTCAGATCCCAGCCTCCTGAGTAGCTACGGTGACCGGGTGTGAGCCACCGGTGCCCAGTGCAGTCCTCCGTCAGTCCTTGTGGTGCATCTCGGCAGCTGTGGCGTCTGGTTGGTCACTGGTCACCTTGCCCCGAGGGGAGGGGGCACCTGTCCCTGGTCCTGGGCTCTAGGCATCAAGGCCTCTGCTTGCTGGGCGCAGTGATCTGATCTGGGCTTTTCCAGAGGAGCCGGGGAGGTGGGGGGAGGCTCTGCAGAGCGGGGTCTCAGCTTTCCCCGGGCCTTTCGTGAGAGGAGGAGGTGCGGGCTCCCCTGGTCTTTGCTTTCCCACCAACAGAAGGGGGCCTTTCCCCAGCTGCCCAGCCAGGTCTACGCCTTTCTCATGGGTAGCCTATTTTTTAAAGTATTTATTTTAGCATATAGAGACATTTCTACGGCCTCCAGTGCGGGAGACTGGAGTTAGAGACTCTGCGTTTCCGTTACTTTCCATGCCGCCCATACTTTCTGGGCGGGCAGAATCCACGTGATTGTGTCTCTGTCCAGGGACACCACAAAGCTAAGTGGTTTGGGGCGAGTAAGAGGGGTGAGGCCCACTTTTGGGGTTACCTTGGAGTCTGGCCCTTTAGACATTGGTTTAAAACATTAGAATTTCCTCCTCTTTCTAACCTGCCTCCTTTCTCCTCTGAACAACTTGGTCCCTTCTGGTCTTACACGGGGTGGAGGTCAGTGGTCAGTCTTCTGTAGATCTAGTAGCCTGTTTTCTAGCTGCGTAAACTGAGGCAAAGGGAGAGGAAGAGAATCTCCATATGCAAAATAATGCTGAGGCCTAGGATCTGAGGTCTTTGCCCATACAGACCCTCATGGCCACCTTTTAAAATAAAGGAGACGAAATGAGATGTTTTAGGAGTTGCTGGTATTCTTTTCTCCAGTGTTGATTTTGGCTCTAATGAAACTCTTTAGAAATATGCAAAAAGTGATAGTGCAGGTACAACCACAGGAAGGGGATACAAGAGGATCATCAACAATAGAAGCTACGGATTCACATGGCATGTGGAAAGTAATTACAACAGTGAGATATCACTCGTTTCCATAACATGGAGTTCATTTCACTTAGCACCTTATGCATTCATAAGGGTATAGCTATTAGGCTCTTGTGATCCTCTGCTGTGACTTGCCTAAACCTGTGCTAATTATTCCCTAGGAGGGAGACCATAGAGTCCATGTTTCTTTGGGTCTGGCTCACTTCACTTAGTATAATTTTTTCCAAGTCCTGCACTATCACTCTATCTTATCCTAGTACACTGGGTACTGTATATACTAGTATTAGAACTAGGAAAGTGAAAGGGAATATCAAAATCGAGAGACAAAGGATAAAAAGGCAAACGACTCCAAAAGCAATACTTGCAAAACCGTTTGGTGTAAACCAACTGAACAACTCATGGGGGGAGAGGGAAAGGGGGAGGGGGGAGGGGGGAATGAGGGAGGAGGTAACAAACAGTACAAGAAATGTATCCAATGCCTAATGTATGAAACTGTAACCTCTCTGTACATCACTTTGACAATAAGTAAGAAACAAAAAAGGAAAAAGAAAAAAAAAGAAATATGCAAAAAGGATTCACTACCTTGAAACAAACAAATGGCAAATGGATAAAGCATTGTGTTGGGGGTAATTTATTTTCTCTGGCTCTGTTAACTCTTGAGCAATTAGCTAGATTATTTCCCTAATGTGAACAATGACTATATTCATACTCATACAATTAATTGGGCAATTGTTCTAGCATGAACATTTGCTCTATTATTTTTCCCTTCCCCTCACGTCACCTCCCTTTCCACACATGCCTGCCTCTCTCTGGGAGAGCAATTTCTCCAGCATAATGTCTGTGTGAAGATTGTAAGCTCTCAAAAATCATTGCAAGGAACGAGGGCGGCACATTTATTCTCAGCAGATCTCTGCATAGCTTTGGATTTTTATGTTTTGCTTACTTTACAATCACAAGCTCTGTGTTCTAATGGCTCTATTATTTTGGTGGGCCATATTAGAGCTGATTGTTTTTCTCAGCAACCACCCAGCGCCCCTGTGAGCCCTCCACGCTCACCTTATCATAATATTGGAAAGCAATTCCTCTTGACTGCTGCGAGCCAATGCCAGAAATCCAAAATGCTGCCACCACCATTAAGTGATTTCCAATTAGTTAATTGGTTTCACAGGCTGCTTCTTTCTAAACTGCACCTTAAATGAAAAGCAGAACCATCTATTTTTGAGAGAGGAAAAAAAAAAATCCTGGGGCCTGTGGGCTTTAAAATCCCAAGGAGTCACGTATATTGGGAGAAACTTCACTAAACACACCAGCCTGGGAGAACAGAAAATGTCTTTGTCATTACCACGGGGAAGAATGAGATCTCTCTCCTGGTTTTCTCAGACCGGTTCAGGCTTGTTTTGTCCATTTTTTTAAACTGGGGATCAAAGGAAGTTAGGCAGGTGATCACACACACAAAAAAAGGGAGACATTCTAGATTAGCCCAGAATCTTCTCCACGGAAGCTGTATGGCCTCAGTGTTGGGCGCTGCGGTTCTGACTCTGGGTGGACGTTGTAGAATGCGAGCGTGAACCTCACTGGGAAGAAGACAAAGCCTGAGACCGGCACTTTAATAAGCAGCTGTATTTTTTCTGGGTATGGTAGTGCGTGTCTATAATCTCAGCAGCCTGGATGACACAGTGAGATTCATGTCTCAAAATAACAAAAACTAAAACCCAACACCTCCTCTTCCATACAATACAAGAACAGGAGAAAACCAATCACTCTATCAAATAGGACCCCCTAATAATCTCTTTTGTGGGACTGGGGTCTATCCGTGGCGGACTTCCCGCCTGGCGTGTGTGAGGGCCGAGGTTTGCTCTGCAGCACCGGGGTGGGTGGGCCTTTGGAAAGGGAATGAGCGGTAACAATGTCTGTGGACCAACCTCGGTTCAAGTCTGGGCTGGAGGAATCCTAAGAGATGGGTCTGTTTGGTGCCCGTGTCCTTGGTGAGGAGATTGAGGAGACCCTAAGTACGAGACTTGAGCAATATTTGATTTACAAAATAAGGTCAATATTCCGGCAATAGAGAGCAAATAAGGCAATCATTGATTTGCTCACAAATACAGCCATCTATTTTCTCCAATAGGGAACAATCCTTGGCGTTGGTAGCAGAGAGAATGTACACGAACGTGAACGCGAGTGTTCCTTCCTCGCGGATCGGGTATTTGGGTACTTCCCGGTCGCTGGTCAGGGTGAGGGCGGCAGGCGGAGGGGAGGCCGTGCAGGGCGCTTCCCCGTGCTGAAGTCTAACTGAGAGATGTATGTGCGTGGTCTGTGAGGACTCCATTACGATTAGGCCAACCAGCCCGATAACGTCCTCCTACCCTCCGGGAGCTTAGGATCTACTCAAGCAAGGGCCGTTCAGGGCACTTTGATCTTTTCAACAGTCGGTTCCCCTCTATTTCGGGGGAAGAATCTGTCAAGAACTCCCATCCAGGGATCCTGGATTGAACTGGCCTGCTGTAGACCAAAGCTCACTTAGCAGCCAGGGAGAAGGTTCCTTGGAGTTCTTGCCTGAGCAATACCGGTTGCTTGTAAACGGGTCCTTTAAAGAAGAGCTAGTCACTGCTGGCCACGAGTAGCTTATGTTATGTTTGTGATCCTGGCTCGCTGAGAGTCAAGGATGGCGTTTCCAAGCCAGCCCAGGCAGACTCTTATTTCCAATGAATGAGCAAAAGACTGGGAATGGGAGTGTGGCTCAAGTGGTACAGCGCCCACCTGGAGCAAAAAGAAATCCAAGCAAGGGCGCAAGGTGCTGAGTTCCGTCTCCAGCACCAACATGCACACGGGACGTTCACGGCTGAAGACCAGAGCCGAGGAAGGCATGGCTGCTGGCGCGTCTCTGAGGCTGAGGGAAGGGCAGCCCGCACCCCCGGGTAGGGCTTTGTCATCTGTTAACCGCGGGCTTCAAACCACAATTCAACTGTGAGGGATTCAGGGCTAATATCCCCCTTGAGGAGCGGCTCCTCCCAGTGCCCAGACGGTCCACGCGCGTCTGAAAGCCTGATTAAATGGGTTGTGCCGTGCCTGGAATAGGTTCGTCTTGGGGAGTTCCTGGGGGGCTGGAGCTGGATGAACCCCCTCACTTCCCCATGGTCTTCTCCTTCCAGAGGGGCTGCGCTTCCCCGGCCCGGGGTAAGCCCTTGGCTTCCTCCTGACCGTCAAGAAGCCGGCGTTGCCTGGGCTCGAGATGCCTGGGAAACGAAGGAAACACACTTGTTTGAACGCCCATCAGGTATCAGCGACCCCTGGTCTGGGTCCCAGCACCTCTGTCTGCTTGCCCAGGGCCGCGTGGCAGGACGTGAGCCCTCACCGAGCTGGAAGCGTAACCCTCGGGTGAGGAGGCTGGTGACTTGCTTGACTCTTGAATCTGGTCAGTAGAGGGGTGATGCTACCGCTCTGTCCTTTGTTATTGCTGCCCCCCCCCTCCTCCTCCTCCTCCTCCTCCTCCTCCTCCTCCTCCTCTTCCTCCTCCTCCTCCTCCTCATCCTCCTCCTCCTCCTCCTCCTCCTCCTCCTCCTCCTCCTCCTCCTCGAGACGAGGACACCACTGTGTAGTCCAGGTTAGCCTTGAACTTGAGCTCTTCCTGCCTACGTGTCCCTCCACCACTAAGTGCTAGGATGACAGGGCTGTGTCATGATACAGCCACTCAGGGAACTGTGGCCCATACAACGACGTGCAGGGTCACCCGACGAGCCAAAGCCTGCCTGACAAGCATGACGGGCTGGGGGATGAGAAAATGAGGACCTAAGAACCAGGACCCTGGAGGAGACAAGGACGGAGAGTGAATCTTTGGTGATATAGCCCCAAGAGCATACAGAAAGGAGGCTCACCTCTCAGAAAGGGGTCTCCAAGGACTCCAGTTCTCTCTAATTTAGCCAACTTTTCTCCCTGGACTGGCTTCGAACTGCAAGCCTCAGATCACAACCTCCTGAAGAGCTAGCTGGCCAGCCACCAGTGCCCAGCCTAGGCGCGCCTTTTGACCTTTGCCTTTCTTATCTGTAATGGGGTGTGTGTGTGTGGGGGGGGGGGGGAGGATTGCGGGGGGGCGGGGACCTGGGGGCAATGCCTCTAGAGATTTTAGGGGACTTGAATGATTGCACCAAGTTCGGAGCCTACCGGAAAGTGCTCGAAAGATGTTAATTCCTTCCTCCCTCCCTCCCTCTCCGCTTTTTGAGCTAACTTTCTTAATTTTGGGGGGAGTCATGATTCTGTTTGAGAGTCCAGTGAAAGGATGGTTTCTCCTCTTAGAGACCAATATCAACATCCTTGCAAACATTTTTTTATACAATTTAAGAAACTTCTAGAATCACTATAGTCCAAAGAAGGGCCCTTTAGGGGTGTTGTTAATCCCTCACCATCGCCGTCTTCCCCACAGCCAGCGGGCACAGGCTCCTGGAACGGGGCCCGCCGTGTTAGCCGTGGCTGACCAGACAGTGTTTAATCTACTGGGTTTTTCTAAATTGCAGTCAGAACAGACTCCACGCCCGGAGGAAATCTAGCTCTAATTTTCCCTTCTATTTAGTTTTGAAAGGGCTGTCATATCCCTGCGACAGACATACCCTCTGAGCACAGAGCCAGATCTTGACTGACATGTCTGTCTTCCAGCTGGCCCGCTATGCCTTGTTGGAACAAATCTGGCCTTAAAAAAAAAAATAACCCCAAAACCCCCTTTCCCTTTCTTGTTGGACTGCACCTTGAAGCCCTGCGTGCGCCGCTCGCTGCCCGGCCAGGTGGCGTGCTCTGCTGACAGCTCTGTCTTCACTCGGGGTGCGGAATCTCGGGCAGTTATCCTCTGGTCCCCATGTCGGCGTTGGCAGGCGGCCCTGTCTCGTGTGTGCCGACTGCTTTGCAGGCTGGGCCTTCAGTGCTGCCAAGGCCCAATGCCATCTCTTGTTTGGTTTTGTTATTGTTGCCAGTCCTGGGGCTTGAACTCAGGGCCTGAGTACTGTCCCTGGCTTCTTTGTGCTCAAGGCTAGCACTCTACCAAGTCTTGAGCCACAGCGCCACCTCTGGCCGTTTTCTTTTTTAAATTTATTTTTATTGTCAAACTGATACACAGAGTGGTTACAGTTTCATACGTTAGGCCTTGGGTACATTTCTTGGACTGTTTGTTACCACCTCCCTCACTCCCCCCTCCCTCTCCCCCTTTCCCTCTCCCCCCATGAGTTGTTCAGTTGGTTTACACCAAACAGTTTTGCAAGTATTGCTTTCGTAGTCATTTGTTTTTTTTACCCTGTGTCTCTCGATTTTGGTATTCCCTTTCTCTTTCCTAGTTCTAATACCAGTATACATGGCTTCCAATGTACTCAGACAAGATACAGAGATAGTGAAGGTATGACCATAGGAAGGGCATACAAGAGGATCATCAATAATAGAAGCTACGGTTTCACATGGCATGTTGAAAGTGATTACAACAGTGATATAACAGTCATTTCCATAACATGGAGTTCATTCACTTAGCACCATCTTATGTGTTCATAAGGGTATAGCTATTGGGCTCTTGTGATCCTCTGCTGTGACTTGCCTAAACCTGTGCTAATGATTCCCTATGAGGGAGACCATAGAGTCCATGTTTCTTTGGGTCTGGCTCACTTCACTTAGTATAATTTTTTCCAAGTCCTTCCATTTCCTTACAAATGGGGCAGTGTCATTCTTAATGATAGAGGCATAAAATTCCATTGTGTATATGTACCACATTTTCCTGATCCATTCGTCTACTGAGGGGCATCTGGGTTGGTTCCAGATTCTCGCTATGACAAATTGTGCTGTGATGAACATTGTCGTGCTGGTGGCTTTAGTGTGATTTTGTTTGTGGTCTTTTGGATAGATACCCCAAAGTGGGGCTGCTGGGTCATAGGGGAGTTCTATGTTTAGCCTTCTGAGGAATCTCCATACCGCTTGCCAGAGCGGCTGAACCAGTTTACATTCCCACCAACAATGAAGTAGGGTTCCCTTTTGCTTCTGGCCGTTTTCTATACATGGGGTGCTGAGGAATCGAACCCAGGGCTTCATGTATACGAGGCGAGCGCTTTAACACTAGGCCGTGTTCCCAGCCCCGATGCCATCTCTTGTCAGATGCCGTGCGGGCCCCGGGGTGACCAGTCCCCCTCTCCCGGGCACATCTGCCCACTCCGGCTCCCTTGTTGAAATCACGTAAAGCACGGCATCGCTGGCTGCGATCCAGTTCATGTGGACTATGGAGCGGTGAACCGGGAGGACTCAGCACCTTGGATGGTTGGGTTTTTTTCCTTTTCTTTTCCTCACGGTCTGTGGCCTGTCCTACCTCGATTGGGCTGTCTGGCTGTGTACCTTGAGTCAATGAACTGGATAATCGCCATATTTCTATTCTGTTCCACACCCAGCCTGTGCCTCTGGAAACAAAAGTTTGCTCTACAACAAAGTCACATCTCAAAGAACAATTATGCCTCCTGGGGGTGAGTATCTTTGTCAACATGTGCCAAAGGATGACTACACAAATTGGCTCCAAAAGCACATTTCCCCCACTTAACTCTCATTTGATATTTTCACTGAAGATCAATGAGGACAGTGACGAAACACTTCTCAAAACAGAGAGAGAGAGAGAGAAAGAAAGGAAAGAAAACAAAAATCAAACCCACGCCTGGCATCTCTGTCATCCAAACTCCTGTTCGTGGAACCTGATAGGTCTGGGCATTGTTGTTTTCTTGTGTGTGTGTGACTGTACTTTGAACCCCGGCATCCACTAGTTTAGGGGTGCTGCTGGACCCTGCTTTTAAACCCTTCTTGTACATTTGAATCACTAGGCGCTCTGGCTGAAATGCAGGTTGCGAATGAGGGGGCTTGGGGTATGCCTGGGATTCTGCATCTCAAACACGCAGCCATAGGGCACCCGGGCTGCAGGTGCACAGAGGAGGGAGCGGAGTCCTTCTCCTCTAAAAGACCCGCACAGCGATCAAGCCATCCAGTCCTACCGATGCCACCTAGGGACCCCTGCCAGCCCCCCCACCCCAAACTTGTCGCAGCCCCGCTGTGCTTCCTTTGAGGAAATGTAAGTTTAAAGGCTCTGCTCCGATACGAACACGCAAATACGTTTTAAGCTATCACCCACAAAGGAACTTCTCTGTCTGTAAGCCCTCGCCGCTCGCAAGAGTTATTTCAAGTTCCAAGTGGAAAACTATTCCTCCCTCAAAATTTAGAACAGCTTAGAAAAGTGCAAGGAATGGAAATTTTCTGCGTCTTGAGTTCTTGAGGCAGCAAGGAAGACATTTCTGGGACTTTAGTTTAGGACAAGGAAAGCTAATCACAGGCATTCATCCTCTTACAATTCCTTTTCATGGACATTGCTTGTTTGTTTGTATGATGTCTCTTATGAGATCACCTGAACTGTTTTCTGGAGTGAATTAGGGATAGATGAACAAATTACCAAGGTAAATAGTTATTTCCCCAACAGCCAATTGCCTATTATGAGCAAGAAGAAGCGTGTGGTAGTGGCTCTGCTTCATAAAGCCAGCCATGGAGCTCTGCGGGTCTCATCTTCAGGCCTGAATAAGGTGGGAGAGGATGCCATTAGGTTCTGTGTGGTTCTAAGAACAAAGAGAGGCCGAGTGGTAAGTATCCTACCTGTCTGTGGCCTTAAAAATGACTACATAGTAATGGTTCAAAATGATGGCCGCCATGGTATTTCTATATGCATGGCCAATTTTCAAGGAAGAGGTATCAGTGGCCCCAAACCAGACACAAAGGTCTTTTTTGTAAGTGTGTGTTTGATTGTGTGTGTGTGTGTGTGTGTGTGAGAGAGAGAGAGAGGGAGAGAGAGAGAGAGAGGATGAGATGGTCATTGGTACCGAGAGAGGAGAGGGATGTTTTGCTGTATTTCCTGTGCTCACTTTGCCTTGCACTTTATTTACGAGCATTCATGGAGTTTGCCCGCGTGAGAGGCAGGGTGCCAGGGTCTGGAGCCCCTTGGCGGGCCTTCCTTGCAGGCCCACGGTGGCTCTCGCGGAACATGGAGCGTCACCACCCTGGGCTGGCTCCTCAGAGCCACATCTAGATGGTTCCTGCCGCTGGTGTGGCCGGGGCAGGGGCCGGGAGTCTGCTGGGGCAGCAGCTGACTCAGGGAGTGCAGATCCGGAGGCCTAGGAAGACGAGGAGGCAGGAGGTGGGAGAGGCCATCTCCTCTCCTCGTGAGGACAGAGGCAGGCCCGGTAGCCGGGGCCACAGCTGAGCAGAGCGGAGCAGACGTGGCCTTTAACTCCCGCTGCTGTTCCCGGGTGAAGGGTGGACTGGGGGGAGAGGCACTAGGATGAAGGGTGGGCCTGGGGCAGAGGGGAGGCGAGCAGGGAGGGGAGGAGCGGCAGGGGAGGAAGGCGGCCAGGCCTCACCCCCTCTCCCTGGCCCGCCTGGGTCTGGTGGGCAGGAAATGAGGCAGAGCCACTGGGAGCTGGTGATGGATGGCGGGGCCTCCTCCGGCCTTGCGCTGCGTCCGCGCCCGTTGGGCGGCCGGGAGCCGCAGGGGCCGGCTGTGGGTTCTAAGTCACGCGCTCCTCTCCTCACTGCCGCTGGCGTCCGGGAAGTGCGCGAGCCCCAAACCCGAAGAGGAATTGGAGATCTACTGAGCCAGCGGGCGTCGGCCCTGCGGGGGCCTTCAGGCAAATGGCGCTGCACTGTGGGCCTTCTGTGTGCTCTCCCCGTCTCCCTCCGTGCGTGTGTGCACACATGCGTGTGCCGTGGTCCCCCAGCCCCCGGGGCGGGGGTCGGCCCCGTGGAGCAGCTCGAGTGTGGGGGGGGGCGGGTAACCATGGAGATGGAACGAGAGGATGGGGGTGTCGGGAGGAAGTGACTTCACCTCGGCCGCACGGCCCAGCGTGCACGTGGAGCCGCGTGTCACGGCGTGTCTGGAGGAGTGGCCCGGGCGGGAATCCGGATTGGAAGTCGTGTCACAGAGGGAAGAGGTGAGAGGCCAGATCTGGCGAGTGCTGGGGGGCGGGGTGCCCCTGCGTGCCCTGCGTGGTTCCTCAGCTCCTGCACGGCTGTGGAAGGAAGGGGTGTGGAGGGAGCCCCCCCCCAGCCCACGAGAAGCGGGAGGTAGCGTGGCTCAGGTGGTAGAGTGCCAGCGTTGAGCAAAAAAGGCTTGGGGACAGTGCCCAGGTCCCGAGTTCGAGCTCCGGTACCACACCAAGAAAAGAAAAAGGAAAAAAGAAATGAACGTTCACACTCTTAGTTCCGGTGTAGTTGTGTAAATTCCCCAGCAGGATGCTAGCTCGAACGTGGTCGTGGGCAGAACCGCCACGTTCTAACTAAAGAATGAGCCGAACGGCGCTGGTCTTTAGAACTGTCCGTTGCGTTGCAGGTTGACCGCAGAGCCGGAGCACAGCAGGCGAGTGCGCTTCCCACTCGAGCCGCGCGCTTGGCTCTCTGCTTTCACGTTTCGTTTGGGAGGTAGAATCTGTCTACCTTTGCCTGGGCTGGCTTTGAGCTCATGATCTCCCTGCCTCCACCCCCGAGGAACCCGATTACAAACTTGACCGTCACGCCCCGCTGTGACCTTGCTACCTTCCTAGAGTGGTCATAAACGTGAAATGAGATATTAGCGCAGCCTGGGACAGGGCCTGGGACGTTGTCGTCCTTCAACGGGCGGAAGTTCTTCCCGGTAGTCCCCTAGACAGTTAGAAATAGCTGTCAGTGACTTAAGGACGTAGGAGCCACGTGTGCACGGTGCTGCTGTCGCCAAGGGCCGGGAGCGCAGTGACTGCCAATGACAGAGCAGGGTTCCGCCGGGCGTGGGGAGCAGAGGCCTGTCGTCGCGTTGTTGGTGCTGTGCATCCTTGGACGGCCTCTCCTTGCCCCTTCCTGCTGCTGGGTGCCGGGTGCTCCGGGCTTGCTCTGTGTGGCTCCCGTCTCCGTCTGTGTCTCTGTGGAGGCTTCTCCGTGGTGCCTGTGTCTTCTCTCCTTTGTCTCCTATGAGGCCTTGGTTACTGCATTTAGGACCCGCGTGGCTAATGTAGGATGATCTCATCTCAGGTCCTTAATTACATCTGCGAAGACCTTCTTTTGAAATCGGGTCACATTGAGCGGCGTCCAGGATTCCAAGTTGGCTGTGTCTCTCAAGGGTCACCATGCAGCCCACCGCGAGGAGTCCGGTCCCAGTGCTCGTTTGGAGATGTCCCGGGGTCTGCAGCCGGGGGAAGGCGGCTGGGCAGCAGGGAGGGTTTAGTTGGAGCAAGGGCACACCGCTGAGCGGTTCTGGTGAGATTTCTCCTTCACGTGCCCTTGCGCTGTCTCTCCTTCCTCGTGCACACAGCTGCCTCCTCTCCCCCCCCCCCCCCCAGTCCCCACTCAGGATGGATTAGGCACAGGGACCCTGTCCACGGTGGATGAGGTTGAGGAAAGCAAGCGGGAGGAGGGTTGTTCCATGGCTACGCCTTGTAACTTTAATTATAACGTTACTTGGGATGAAATTAGAAATGACGACTTCCTACCCAGTTGCCCATCTTCAGAAAGCTTCTTTGTTCATGTTGACTGTGGTTCTTCACAGGTGGGGTACAATACAGTATGTATGTACCCATGCATGAATGTATGCATTTGTTTATGACAATCCAAGGTCAGCAGGGGTAAAAAGTTAGTGAGACCTCATCTCAATCAGTTGTGGTTGTTCACATCTGTAATTCCAGCCACAGTGGAGGCTGCAGGCTGCAGGCTACAGGATCACGGTCCGAATCTGGCCCTGTGCAAAACACAAGACCCTTTCTGAAAAATAACCTAAGAAAGCAAAAAGGGATGGAAGCAGGGTTCAAGTAGAAAGTCCTTGCCTGGCAAGCGCAAGGTCTTGAGTGAAAGCAGCACAGTCCCACCCGAGGTGAATGTCCTCTCTAGTGAATTTCATGAACCACCAAAGACTCCGTGTGGCCAAAGCAACGCAGAACACCAAGTATAAAACTGGAGGCGTTATAATAATATCTGACTTCAAAACATTTAATAATAAATAAAGCGATGGTAACCAACGCAGCAACGTTGCAGCATAAAATCGATACCTAGACCATTGGGACAGAAGAGAAAACCTAGAAAGGAATCTGTATTTATAGAAAATTAATTTTCAACAAAGGCAGCAAGCACATCCCCCGGAGAAAGGAGGTTCTCCCCAGGAGATGATGTGGGGGGGGGGGGCATGAGGGAGCTGCGTGGGGGAGAACGCCTTTCACCACGCGTGAGAGCTCTGGTGCTGGGGTGGGGTGGGGTGGGGTGGGGCGGGCGGGAGCCGGAGGGCGGCTTCCTCTAGCACAGGCACCTCCTTCTGGGTCTGCGTGCTCCCCCTGCTTCTCTTGCCTCCTGGCGGGGTCTGGGAGTGAGGAAGCCGCTAGTCTGGGGCTCTCGCTGAAGTGGGGTGTAACCCGCCCACCTGCGGGGGGCTTGAGAGCCAGCGCCCCCACACAGCTGCGGTGGCGCTGAAGGCGCTGGGCTTAGCCCACGAGAAGGCTGCTTGCGCGAAGCCTTTGGAGCCCAGTGTCGTGGCGCGAGCCTAGAAGCCCAGCTACTTGGGAGGTGCAGGCAGGCAGAGCGCCGGTTCGAGGCCAGCCAGGGTACAGCTAGAGAGATTCCCGCCGGCCTCTGGGTTCCGGGATCCCTGGGCGGGTCTCCCCATGGTGGCGACTACGCCGTGTCTTTTTCCCTGAGGATGAGCTCTGTCTGCCCTGGTGAAAGCCCGTCTCGGGGCTGCTGAGCTCCCAAACACGCTTCCCACGGCGGTGCTGACTCCTCTGGGGGCCGAGTCCTACGTACAAAGCGCTTTAAGCAAGAGATTCATGGCGCTCGGGAGCTGAGCTACTCACGAGGCAGGGAGCGTTCTGCGGCTGGCTGAATTGATGGCTCTGGACTCCCCTATTTTTCATTCTTTGAATGAAGTCCATCTTCGGAATTACAGGAGCCTTGTGAAGCAGGGAGAGAGAGCATGGGTTCTGGAAACAAAAACAGAGTTCTTATCTTTTAATACAGAAAAGGACGCCTCAGGATGTTATTATTTGTGATTTATGGGGTGCATAGCAATGTGACCAGCTCCTCACTGCAGTAGACAGAGGACTCTGACCCTCTGCCTTTGATGAACCTCGTCGCTTCCTAGGGGCGATTTTCCACCGTGGAAGAGCTGTAGCATCATAAAAATTCTGCTTTAAAGAAGCCATACTTGGGGAGCGGCTAGTAAAGCCCGGCTTTGGCTTCCTTTGGAGATGGTTCAGTTGCAGGTGTCTTCACCCGCTAGTGAGGGAGGCTAAGCATGTGTGCAATCAATATTTGCCCTCGGAACAAATGAGGATATGCTTATTAGTTAAATTAGTCTTACTTAAACTCAATCTTTTTTTTTTTTCTGACAAGATCAAACTCTGTAAACGGATGAAACTAAGCAAGAAAAACAGAGAAGACAGATTCCTTGAGAGGCAAGGGTAGATGTGGAAGTTTGTCTTGGGTTCAGCCGGGTTCCACTGGGAGTGCATTTCCAGGGAGCTGAGCCAAGGAGAGGGGACCCGGCCCGAGAGCGGCCGGCCTCCCACAGGCAGGGGCCACGGATGGGATGAAAGAGGGAACGGAGGCAGCCGTGCGGGCGTTTCCTCTTCCTCTCTGCTTCCTGCCTCCAGGAAGTGAGCTGCTCTTTCCTGCCCCACCCTTCCGCCATGACAGATGGAATCCAAACAGGGGCAGAAGAAACCCTTGCTGCTTTCAATGGTTCCCCATAGGCATTTGTCATAGGGGTAAGCGTTGTCTTGACCCAGAAAAGAAGGCAGATTTCTCGCCTTTGTTTGTTTCCTCCTGTCTTTTCCTGATTTTTTTCCCCCAAACTTTATTTTGAGATAACTTCAGACTTTGGGGTAAGTTGCAAGATAAGTACAGATAGTTCTTGTATAAACTTCTACCTTGTCTGAGTAAATGTTAACATTAGCCACATTTGTCTTTCTGTCTTTCTCCCCCCCTCCCTCCCTCCCTCCCTCCCTCCCTCCCTCCCTCCCTCCCTCCCTCCCTCCCTCCCTCCCTCCCTTCCTTCCTTCCTCTCTTTCTTCTCTTTCTCTCTCTTTGTATGTCTGTATATATACATTTTTCTGACCTAATTAAGAGTAGGTACAGGATGAGACAGGCATCACTTATGCATTAATTCTTCAGTGAGTATCTTATACATTAGAGCGTTCTATATTTTAATAGATGTAGTTATCAAATCAATGAATTAAGTTCATGATGCCATGAAACTTAGACTTTTGTCAGATTTGTCCGTTATCTTGCTGCTATCTTTTTCAACAAGAGGATAACCCATCTCCTCTGGTCTAAGTTCCAGGGCAGGCCCAGGTGGAGTATGTGCCTGTCCTGTGTCTGCCCCTTCACAGAAAGGGCGGACTCTGAGCCTCCGGTAACTTCATGGAACTCGAAGAGACAAATGTGATTCTATTTGAACAAGAAACCATAAACGTCAGCACGGGACCCCCAGGGTTATATTATTAAAGTTGTTTGTTCAAGTTACAAAAATAAGACAACTTTAAAAAAAAATGTAAAAAGTACAGAACTGAATCAGGTAGAAGTACAAGTCCTCCCTCCAACCCAGCCCTGTGAAAGGATTTTGGCATATTGTTTGAGATGTTTCATAACATGCATTTGTAATGTGTGCTTGTAAGACATGAAATGTGCCCACGCTGTGCGTATTGTCGTAAGAGCTCCACGATGCCCTCCGCCTCCTTTCCTGTCAGTTCCTGCAGCTGTGGGACTAGCGCTTCACCATTCCCACAGCTTGTTGTGGTGGCTTTGGTTGACTGCGGTGCTTGGAGGTAGCCTTGCTCCTGGGGAGGGAACAATCCCTGTGCTTAGCCAGCTCCCCCAAAACATGCGGGCGTTTGGGGTGCAAACTCCCTCTCTTCATTCTTGACCCTTTCTGCCCTTCTCATCACCCATGGTGCACCTAGATCCGTCCTGGCATTTCCGACCCTTCTAGAAACACCTCAGGAGGTGCTGGAGCCTGGGAAATCTTCTCCTCACAACTTGTGCCATGTGCCCTTGACGCCGGCCCATTTCACAAGGAGGACATACTTAAGACAACACTCTCGTTACGATCTGTCTCTTTTGGACCACAACTAAAGTACAACTGCCCCCCATTCCCCCCCCCCCCCCGCCCCCGCCCGCCGTTTCTCTGGAAAGTTGGTCAGCACGTGTCTGGGAGCCATCCCCTCGAGTGTCAATTTCTAGCGGCTTGATAGTCTTTTTTCTGTTTCCCAGATTAGAAGTGCAGCTGTTTCTCACTGGGTCTGGCCGTTGCTGATCTGGGGGTGACTTTATGGGGTTGCTTGCAACTGTGTTGCTGAGCTCTTTAAGGAGGGAAGTCTTAAAGATTGGTTTAGGTTACTTTTTCCTTTGGTTGTTGCCTGGATTTCCTCTGGACCTTTCTGACCTTCAACTTTCTTCATTCTTTGATCACCTTGACCTTAGGGTGGCTTTAAAACCCAAGAGGGTACAGGACTGCGATGATCCATCCCAAGTTATTTGTACGCGTGATGGCTGTAATAGTGCCTTTTCCATTTTGCTTCTCACCCGTAGCCTTTGGCCTTGAAAGCTTTTCAGAGCAGGGTTTTTTGTTATCTGAGACTGCCTTCTTGCACTGGCTGGGCAAAATCAGAGCCGTGATTGAGGCTCCTCCATCCTTACGGCACCTCAGAGTAATAACATTTATCACTCTTCTTGTTTAAGCCCTTTAGAGAATGGCATTTCACCGTCCTTGTGTTTCCTGCATTTTTCCCTTGTGAGTTAACTTTCAGGGTAGAATTCTCTCTTCTGGGTTCACCTTCTCCTGCTTGGTGGCACTGTTGAGAAGTTACACAAACACGGCATAGCAAATGGAGGCAGGTCGTGCTCCCGGCTGCCCTTCTCCTCAAGATTCCTGGATGGTTTCTTCCTGATTTGTCATAAGTAGTCCTGCATTACCTCACCTCCAGCTGCCCTTTTCCACTTTACGAAACGAGCGAGTAATAGCAATGCAGCTCTAAAAACTCCCAGCTGACCTGCATTTTGCTCTTATTTATTACCCCTTAGGAAATGTCTCAGTAATTGAAATCTACAATAGCCGACTTTTGTGATCTTGTCACTTAGCATTTTACGTATGTTTGGATTATTTATACGATGCCTTTAAGCCCTACCGTGGCCACAGTCCACCTGAGGGACCTAGAGGACAGGAACCAAGAGTGTCGTCATTAATTCAAAGGCAAGAAGTTAAAAGGGGAAGTCAGCACCCGCTCTTGCTGGGGAGTCAGAAGGAGGGAGAGGAGGAGAGAGACACTGGAACATTTTCCTAGGGAGCAGCAGGGAGAGTCCCATTTCTGCTGAAATTTTTTACTGCTTGATGCATTTTATTTATTTATGGGGACATGCGATCTCTTCTTTTCCCTGTACAGAAATTTATCAGAGGGACCCTCCTGATTTAATGGGGCTCAGAGGACCACTGCTAATTTCCCTTTATTTCATAGATTTCTCTTACCTGCCCTCATAAAGCTTGGGCACCGCGATGGCTTCCTTCAGCATGCATCTGTATTTCATCACAAGTCCCAGCTCCTTTTGATCTACAGCCCCATCCCTCCCGGTCCCACCTCTTTGTCCTCTCTTCACAGATTGCATGCCTCGGTATTGACATTTCAGTCATCTGATTTATCCCAACCGCTTCCCCCGTGCCCACCAGATCGTAACTCCCTTCCTGCGAGCGTCGCTTCAACACCTTCCCCGCTATTTCCCTGGGCTCCTTGTATTTGTGGATCAGGACCTAAGAGATTTACTAATGATTTGTCTCCTCTTTTAGCTCTCTATTTGCTTAGATCCAAAACCACAGGTGGTAAGTGGGGAGGCCTGGGGATATCTGGAATTGTGTGATAGGCAAGCTTTGTTCTGCTGGGGGGGAGTGCCAGAAGGTTCCATCTCAGACAAGGGAGGAAGGCTCTGTGTGGGCTGGCTGTCCTTATGGGCTCTGCTAGGCTTTGTAAACCTAGTGCTACCTACCAGGTTCTGAAGGGCTTCTACAAGTGGAGAGACAAGACAGATCATGGGTTTCAAAGTGGATTATCTCTTAAAAAGAGGAACATGCCTGTAAGGAATCCGTGTGAACGTTTGGTTAGAAGAGAACAGAATACTCATTTCCTCGTGCATGTGTCATTTGTCTTGCGTGGGCTGCTACACACACAGACATATATGAAGCTATTGCATACCTATATGAAGTACAGATCTAGGAGAAAGGGTTGGGGAAAATAAATCCCCAATCCCCTTTCTGAATTCTCATGGTGTTGACACTGAAATACTGAATGCAACATTGTTGTTGTCCCGGCTTGCCTTAGTGACTTCTGTTTTTCCTGTCAGACAAAAGAAATCGGTGCAGATCCCCCCCCCCTCCGTCCTTCAGTTATCTTTGAGCAGGTCTTGCCTTCCTGCACACAGAGGTCTGTGGCGGGGATAGGATGTACCGGAGACCGGCTTGACCGGGAAGCATAGCCTTCTCGCTGTGCGCTTCCAGAGGGTGGCCAGCTGCCCCGCAATTATAATTGCCCACTCTGCTGCTCCACCCTTTTAGGCACAGAGGAGTTGGGTTCTCCGATGAGGATCCAGCTGGAACTACGAAATGTTCCTGGCTCCCCTCCTGGAGGTGGGTGGAAGATCTGACTGTGAGTGAGGAGGGCTTCCCGCCAGGCGCAGCCTCTCACGCCCGTGACGCTGGCTACTGAGCTTGGGGGGACCATGATTTGAGCCCATTTGACACAAAAAGCTTGTGAGACTCTAACTCAACCAATCGCTGGGCAGGGTGGCATAGATCTGTCATCCAAGCATGGAGGGAAGTGTAAAATAGGAGGACCAAGGTCCAGCATGGCCTGGGAAAGTAAACAGAGAAGAGCTGGAGGCATGTCTTAGTAACCGAGTGCCTAGCGAGCACAGGGCCCTCGGTCCAAACGCCTGCACGGACAAAACAACACAGCCCTGCCCTGCTCCCTCCGTTGCTGGGGAGGCTCTGATGGAAAGACGCCCTGCTACCTGTCTAACCACTGTCTCCACACCTGTGGGGGAGAAGGGGTTAGATGTACAATGGGCGTCATTGGAGCTGGGGGGATGTAGACACTGAGGTCATCAAACTGCTCTAGTGGTGGTCTATCCCATCCTCAACTACCTCCTAAAAATACTTACATTTCCTTCAGACACTTGAAGGTAGAATTGAGAACCCTGTCACGCTTCAGGGCCAATTCAGTTCCCTAGCAGGGAATACTGCAACAAGCAACATCAGTTTGTAGGTGCCAAGAACAGTCAACCCAATATTAATGTCCTATGGATTAACGGACCCCAGTAGCCCCGTGAAACAGGGCTTTTCAGTGGGATAATTAAGTATGTAATAGCAAAGCAAAAATGCTAAGAGAAGCTGGGTGTGGTGGATCAAGCCTGTAATCCTAGCTACGCAGGAAGCTGAGATTGGAGGACTGAGGTTCATAGCCAGCCCAGGCAGGAAAGTGCTCGTGAGACTCTCATCTCCAATTTACCACTCCAACACTGGAAGCGGAGCTGTGGCTCAAAACGGTAGAGCATTCGCCTTGAGCAAAAGAGCTCAGGGGACAGCGCCCAGGCCCTGAGTTCAAGTCTTTCAATTTCCCTCGTCCCTCCCCCACAAAATGAAAGAAGGGAAGGAAGAAAGGTCTTCTGTGAAAGTTGATCTTAACCAATAGCAGGTGGCGGGGGTGTGCACCTGCCATTGTAGCCCAAGAGGGAGGGGCAGGAGTGGAGGAGAGCCTCCGTCCAGCCCCCTCGGGACGTACGTTGAGGACTTACCTGAAAGGAGCCAGCACAAAAGGGATGGGGAGGTGTTCCAAGCAGCAGATGCGCGCCAAAGGACCCGAGTTTAAGCCCTTGCCCCTCAAACAAAAGTGTGTGTGTGTGTGTGTGTGTGTGTGTGTGTGTGTGTACTAACTACCCTAGCCCTCAAACAAAAGCCAAGAGGAAAGAAACCTCACCAGTCCAACGGATCCTTACCTATTGAATTCATAGGCTGCTGCAGAGGGCTCGGCTGTACTATTATAACAGGAAATGGCCCCTGCAGTTAGGACTCTGCTGATTTTGTTTTTAAAAGCAGGAACGGAAGGCAGGATGTAAAATCAAATAGACTCCTACGCGGTGAGTTTTGGCTTCTCCTTGAAAGGGCTTCTCCCAGGTATTCTTTTTCAAGCTGGGAGAAAATTACTGATGCTCCATTTTTATAAGGGACATAATTTATCTGCACTGATTAAAATGATCAAGTATGCAGTGACAGTTTTCATCTTCCAGGTAAATGCTTCCTTTGTGTCTTTCACACAAGAATTTCTGCCATGTCACGGGGAATACGGAAGAAGTCAGTCTTCAGGAGGTGTGTTTTGTTATCCAAGAGGTGGCTAGAGATGGGTTCATAACAAATCACAATAAATTATTTATCAGATAGTAAGTGTGATAATTGTTCTTATTTATCACCAGCCTATTTCGCCTCATTCTGCTGTCGTGTTTTCAATCACACTCTCCCCAAAGATGGGCTGGGTAAAACACACAGCCCAAAGGTCATTGCAACAATTTCTCCTCATAATGGCACACTGATTATCTCCTAATTGAAAAATGTAAACTAGGGACTGTGTAAGTAATGCGAGTGACCCTTGCATTTCTAACACACGGACGACAGCCCTCAGTCCCTTATTCATCCTGTCACGAGGAGCAGAACAATTTTCAGTAATTTTGATGTCCTCCTAAATTAATTGGAAATGCTTTTTTTTTTTTTTGCATAGAGGGGAAAAAAAAACAACCTCACATTCTGAATTTGCTGAAAAGGTAGAGATGTAAAATACCATTCACCATCTACTGTCCTGCTGACAGCTAATCCATGGAAGCTTAATTGTAATTTTCCACCAGGTCTGGGTATGGAGAGGAGTACTGATCATTGCTACGTGTGTTTCCACAGGCAAGGCTGTGTATTGAGCCTGTTGCAAAGTTTCAAGTGAATTTATTTCTACCAGCAGCTACAATGGATCATCAGTCACAGGCTGTTTCTGGACTCGGTGCAATGGGAGAGAATAATTCTAACTCTCTGCGCGGAATTGTTGAAAAGATCAGCGGTGTGGTAAAGCACGTTGAAATGCACTTACACACTAAGTACCCTTGTGTCGATGTTCCTGTAGCCCAGAGGGCTCTGGGTTAGTTTCTTATGGTTTAATCTCCTCCCAGAAGGCTGCATTCAGCTAGAAAGCCATGAAGGTCCCAAATTTCATTAATGGAAATAGTAGCGCTGTATTCTGGATCTTAGATGTTTCCCCAAGTTCCGTGTTAAAGGCTTGGCCTCCAGGGTTATGCGATCTGGGAGATGGTAGCACCTCTAAGAGGTGTGGTCTAGTGGAGGCCTTGGATCATTGGAGCTGTGCCTTTGAGCAGAATATAGAATCCTACTCTCTTTCTCCTTGTCTTTGTTCCCTGGCTGTCTAGGCCGTGAATGGTTTTATCGATCATCAAGTTCTGCCTTGCCACAGGATTGAAGCCATAAGACAAACCATTTGGAGGCTGGAACCTCCCAAACAGTGAGCCAACGGACGGACTTTTCTCTTACTAAGTTATTATCCCAGGAACTTCATCACAGTTACAGAAAGCCACAACTGCTTGTGTCACAAAAGAAGTCCCTGTAGCTCTCTGTGTTTCTTGCCTTTCTCCTCCTCTCTGCTCTTCATTTCTTCTCCATCTCCCTTGTTTTTGGGGTCCACTAAGTTCATGGATCAGATAGAAGCTTCACTTGTGTTCCTGCCTCTTTAGAGCATGCTCACTACTGTTCTTTCTCCCTTACCTCATGGCAGAGGTCAGACGATGCCCGCTGACCTTGAAGTAGAGGCTGCTTTCTGGCTCTCAGTGATCCTGTAACTAAAGTTCCTTGTTGTTATCTCTGCGAGTTGTCCATTCATTCATTGAGAAACTGGCCTGTTCTTCATGGGAAACAGCCAGTACCCGGGCATGGTGGGCTAGATTCGGCGCGCCCCGTGGATCCTTCCTGAACACGCTTTCAACGTCGTATTCACGAGATTCAGTGACGGGGTGCAAGTTCAAAAGTCCCTGCGACAAGGAAATCTTTTGACCTCACAAATTGGGACAAAATGAATGCAATGGACATAGTATTTGAAAGTTTGAAAACGGTAGGAGTTTGTGTTAGTTTTCCACTGCTATTTGACAATGACTCCCAATGTGCGCTTCCACATAACCGCTGGTGACCTGGCATTGTGCTTTGACGGTCAGGTACTTGGGAGCATTGGTGGGCGGTACTGGCTCAGGGTCTTCCGCGGGATTGCGGTACTGGCTCAGGGTCTTCCGCGGGATTGCAGTTACCACGTTGGCTTGGGCGTCAGGTATTTGAAGCGTCGACTGAGTCCTTCCACGAAGGCTCGGTACCATGACTGCGCTTCTCCGCTCCTCCACCCACCTCCCCACGGGGCTCTGCCCAGGGCTGCCCAGAGGGGCCGCGGCCTTTCCCACAGCGGCGGGGTAACACTCGAGTCTTTCCTGGCTAGCCTTGGCAGCGACGCTGTCATTTCCACACCATTTGACTGGTTACACCCTGCTGTTTTTTTCTGTTATGGGAGAAAATTACCCTAGGTCAGGAAATCCTGAGGGACAAGAAGATTGGGGACCAGAGAGGAAGCTGGCTGCCACCCTGTGCAGACTCGCTTATCCCCCCTTCTTCATGCTAGGAGGCTGGAGAGGAGAACTGTGCCACGTTCAGTCCACTTGGTAGGAACAGCAGGGACGGACGCGTGAATCGGGACGGGAGGGACTCGGGACAACCGTTACAGCTAAAGAAACCTGCACGTTCAAATTGTTTTCGCTCTCACAATAGCACGGTGGGTTCCAGTGTGCCTTTTCAGGCCACTCCTCCTCCAAAGTGCTCACGTGAGTCACAGACTTCTACGATCCCGTCCATGGCTCTGAGAATTCCTGCAGTCGAGATTCCCCCCCCCCCCTCACTATAGTACTTCCTAAAATTATTTGTCCCTAACCAGGCACTGGTGGCTCACGCCTGTAATCCCAGCTACTCAGGAGCCTGAGCTGTGAGGATCGCAATTGGAAGCCAATCTAGAAATCCAGAAGTGGCACTGTGGCTCAAAGCGGTAGGGCACTAGCCTTGGGCGAAAAAGCCCAGAGACAGTGCTCAGGCCCCGAGTTCAAGCCCCATGATGGACAAAAAATATTGTCCCCAAGTGTTTTTATTTTCCTGTACTCCATACTCCAGCCCCACTGTTCTGTAAAATCGACTCTTTGAGTCACTGGCCCAGATAGTGGGATTCTCTTAGCCAGGATTGTTCTGGAATAGGCGTAAGATAATTATAATGTTAAAAGTAGCACATGGACCCCGTTTGGAACAAGGAGGTGGATAATGATGATGCCGTGAAGGGCATCTTAAAGCCACCTGACTCAGTCCTGGGGCTCTCCCTCCCTCCCATTAGCCACTCCCTTTCCCAAATGCTAGGCACCTGCTCCGTGATGTTCCTCTAGCCCGGCATAAAGTCTGTATTGGAAATTGGGCCTCAAAGTCTTCCAAAGAGCATTAACCTTCTACCCCTAGCAGGAGGAATTTTTCTCCACCTACACATAAACTCCAAGAAGCATTGCTGTGCTGAGATTAAGCATCTCTTAGCTGGTGTATTTTATGGCTGAGTTGTTTGTCTTGGTATGTAAGCCTCTGGGGCATAACCATTTCTTCTTATGAGTTTGGTCTAGCACTGCACACTGTCAGCACTCAACCCCCAATAAATCACCGTAATAATAGCCATAAACATAAATCAAGGGAGCACAACTCAACTTATTTATAGCTTACAGGAGAAGCACCAGCGAAAAAGGGCGGCTATTTCCCATCACATTATCCTAGATCATTTCCAAGCAAAATGTCATATTGGTCACCCACGTGTAACCAGGTAACGAAGGCGCCGGCACAGCCCGCAACGTGGCTGGAAAGGCCGGGAGAGGCTTAGACGCTCTCACTTCCGAAGTCACAATAATTAAAACCTGAATTTCTTGGGCTTATTAAGATAATATTTAACATGTAATTATCCTGACATTTTACAAAGGAAATGTATTTAAGACAAATTATGTAGTCACATTGAATCACAAAAACCTGCTACTTCTGCTCTCTGCTTCAAAGGTCTGCGCTCTGATTGCCGAGGTGAAAGCTTAACGCTTGGTAAAGATTTTAACCCGGTGCTTAAGCTAATGGATAATGGTGGATTAGTTCCTGGCGAAGCCTTTCATGCACAGAGCGTGTTTTTTTAGGCACAGAGTGATTGTGTCACTTGAAATCCAGGACACTTTAAAGTTGGGTTTGCTATTACAGAGGACTGACCATCAAACTACAATAGCCACTTTTCCTGTGTATTTTTTTTTTTAAACTCTAGGAATTTCTAAATCACACTGATAGCCAGAAATACGGATGAAAAGAACCCTAATTATATCCAACAGATATAGATGAAAGTAATTTGGGTGTGTCCACTGTCCATAATAAACCACTTGAACATCTCCCTCCCTCCCTTCCTCCCTCCCTCCCTCCCTCCCTCCCTCCTTCCCTCCCTTTCCCTTCCTCCTTCCCTCCCTCCCTTTTTGTCGTGTAAATTCTGTATTTCAGAAGGAGTGAAACCGCTCTTTAGCTCCATCTAAATCCCTGGGTCTTCTTTGTTTGAGGGGGAGAGCAGGGCCTCTCCCTGTAGACTTCACTGATGTGAACGCATAATCCTCTACCTTAGCTTCCCGAATTCCTGTATGCTGGGATCACAGCTGTGAACTGCCACGCTTGCACCTGGGTTGAAATCGTTTCCTTCTTCCGCTACACTTTGCAATGGTGTATTTGATTTATATTATTCCAAAATGGTCGATCATTTGTACTTACATACAGTTCATGAAATATAATGTTTTGAAATATGAGAAGCATGTATTCTATTTTCATTATGTTTAAGGCACTTTTTGCAGATTACTTTTAAAATAAAATTATGTAATCCACACATGCATTCATTCCTTTTATTTATAATATTATATTCCACTTATTAAATAGCCAATAATATATTTAATAGTCTACCCATGTATATGATAAATAATATTACTATGAACATATTGGCATGTACCGGAGTTTCTTAAAATGAGTAGATATTTCGAAGTATATAAGCTCTGGGTTCTAGATATAAACGTTCTTTGTTTCAACAAAATGAATGCTCTAATCGCCCTAATCATCATGGATGAAGAGACTCCTTTCTCTAAATCCCTTGTCAATGGATGGTACTTTCAAAATTTACCTTCTTCTTGTCTGAAATCTATTAGCAGTGATTTAGTTTTCATTTCCCTGGTTCTTAGTGAAAGCTTATTTTAAGATTTGCTTTGATTATTTGTATTTCTTCTCAACGGTTTACTGCTTTTTATTCTTGTATTTATTGCTGGGTTGTCCTCACTCATTTTTAAAGTTTTTAGTCTTTCACATGTTTCATTTCCGCCCCCCTCGCCCCCCATCTGGTTCTAGAACATGTGGTGTGTTGAGTTGTCTTTTGTTAAAAAGCAGATTAAAATTTTAGGTAAACATATATAATATTATATAACATATTGTGGTCTATATTATGAATGGTATTATAATTTATTTACTTTTTATTTACTTTGCTAGTGTTTGAACTCGGGGCCTGTGTTCGCTAGACAGGTGTTATATCATTTACTTGTACCATGCTTTCGGCTCTTTTTTTTTTTTTTTACTACTTTAATTTTAGAAAAATAATTATTGTGTTTTCTATAGTTGCAGTAAAATAATAGCAACCTTGGATGTTAGCTTGAAATCAGTTTGGATTTCTGAGTCAGTAACTTGTGCTAATGGCCTTAAACCATGGGTAAAAAGCCAGTCTGGAGGCTTGAACTTGCAGCGTGATGGCTGTCCCTCAGTTTCTTTTGCTGCAGGCCAGCACTCGGCCCCTTGAGCCACCGCGCCACGCCTGGCTTTTCTGGTAGTTTATTGGAGATGCGAGTCTCAGGGACTTCCCTGCCTGGGCTGGCTTTGAATCCCAGTCCACAGCCCTCAGGCTCCTGAGTAGCTCGGATTCCAGGTGTGAACCACTGACGCTCGCTTGTGCCTCGTCTTAATAAGAAAAAGTCACTGTTTTCTTTTTCTTCCTTCCCTTAGCAATCAAATCTCCCTCCTTTGATTTTCAGCATCATCTCATTAGACATTTGGCAATCTCGGGTGAGTGGCTTTCTCCTCATTTTGCCACTACAATTTTAACAGCAGGTGTTGAGGGAAGCGTGAGAAAGCTGTGTTCCTGAAGATGTCGTCCACAGGCGAGGGCGATGCACTCACGTGGGAAGCCTCCCCCTGCCTCCCGCTTCACCGACACCGGCGCCTTCTGCGTGTGTCGCAGATTTCCTTGCCATAACTCGCACCCTTGTCCGCTCTGCTGGCGTGAGGGCAGAGCAAGGCACCAAGCAGCAAGGCGACTGCGAGTGGGTGCGTTGTAAAGCAGCTGCTCCCCACCACGGAGTCAGAGTGGGAGATGTGGATGGGCAGCGAGAGCGGCACTATTGTTTTGGATAGCTTTGTAGTTACTTGGACATGGAGCCCTTTCATAGGCGTGACTTTATGTTCACACACCTGACAGGTGTTCCTTCTTTCAGAAGAACTTCTGAGCTATCTTTTACATACCGTGTACCTCTTCTTGTCCCTCCAGAACATTCCATAGCGATTAGTAGCCACTTCATGGCCCCCCCCTCCCGTCTCCCCTTAGGCTTGGGAAACCGTGACTACGTCTTCCTTCTCTATCGATTTCCATTTAACAAAATGGAACCATTCAATATATGGTCTTTCATGATTGGTTTCTTTTACTTAGTATAATGTTTTCATCCACATTTATAGCATGCATTAGTGCTTTATTGTTTATTAATGCTGGAAAATGAACCACTGGGCAACTATACCACATGTGGGTTTTGTTTATGCACTTGTCAGGTGATGGAAGTTTGTGTTTTCTCTACTCTGACAAATCTTGCTACTTTCATTTGATAAATGGCAGAACAGTATCAAATTACTCCAGTGATCCGTGAAAGAGCTCAAGGTCTCTGTCCACATAGCTCGGCAGTGGTACAACTGGAGATATTCAATCCAGTGGACATTTCCTATTTGAAGGCTCTTTCTTTTCTACATTATTTCACTCTTTTCTTTGTTCATGCTTATGATCAGGACATCCCAGTACCTATGTCTGGCAGAATTGCTGTTAACTTGATTCTTTTGAGGCTACGTCATTTTCTTCAATGACTTAAGCGTAAGCGCTTGGGTTACCCTGAGGACAATGAGGTTTACACCCACCCAGAGCCTGGACACAGGAATTCTCCAAGTGCATTGGCTTCGGCCTCCCTCTCCTTCTCGTGTGCTGACCTCTGAAATCTTGATGGTTGGTGACAGTGGGGAAAATCCCTCCATTGAAAGAACGGAAGCTTCGGATGTCTTAAAAATCTCTCCTCGTTCCCACAGAGTGCTCTGTTTCCTTGTTCAATGTGTTAAGTGAGGAAGCATGTCTCAGACGGGAAAACAAACGATGGTAATGGTGAATAACCAAGTTTGTAATTCTGTACCTTATTTTAAGATAACTTCAGATCTGGAAGTGGACACAGTTTATTAATGGAATTCCCAAAATTAAATCTAGATGAAGGCAACGGACATCTCTCATGTCTGGGAGAAAACAGCAATTAATTTAAATGGCTTTTCCTACTGGTGATCAGGCTGTGCTAAATGCATTATTAATGCTCCGATGAGTTGGCCAAAGCTTCCCCCATGCAGCCATTCATCGTCTGAGATGAACGTCTTCTGTTACCCGGTGATGAGGTGTCGTAGCCTGTTTTGTGCTTCTATACCAGAACACGGGAGCCTGGATGCTTTATGAAGGACAGATCTTTATTTCTCATACTTCGGGCACGGTGTCTGCAGAACCACGGCTGCACTTCCAGCCGCATCTAGAGTGTCACATATTCCAGGGGACAGTGGCACCGCGGCCGAGCCACGGGAGAAGGAAGAGGGACTGACCTTATTCTTTTATTATTTTTTAAAGACAGGATGCATGTGTTCATTCTTCACGGCGGTTGAGCCTCACGCTTGTGGACGGGGTGCTTGCCGTCTGCTCACCTCTTACGCTTCTAGCTCTGGATCCTCTTAAAATGGCAGCTGGGCCATTGGAGGTGGCGGAAGTCAAACACACAAGTGTGGGCAGACAAGGCAAAGCCGGAGGCCGGCTTGCCCGTGCGGGAGGGAGTTTACACCGTCCATCTTTCAAGCTTCTTATTTTATGGTTGAGAACAATGAGTTCTGTGAAGTTATGGTCTTATTTCATGCCACGGAGTGAGGGGGGCTCTCTTTAGGTTTCCCCTGATTAAAAACTCTCCTGAAGCCTTAGAAGGCTCTGCAAAGACACGTTCCGGACATCCTCCCCCAAGTTCTTTGATTCCCACCCCCCCCCCCATTCCCAGGGCTGCTGTAATTGTTTACGTGGACATGGCTGACTGTGAGCTTTCCTATGGTGCGCTTCTCCAGATATTCCTGGAAGCCAGCCCAAGTCTAGGCACACGACAAATGCTCTGCAAATATTCGCTGAACGAATCACAACTGTTTCTTTAAGACTCTAGCCGATGGGATTTTTAAAAATGCTTTTCTATCTCATGATGCGGGCTGGAGATGTTCTGGCTCTCTCTTTAGTTATGAACGGCATGGTTTCCTTCCCAGCAGCATCTAACAGACAGCCCCCCATCGCATAAGAGAAGAGAGGGGCTGGTTGGCTTGATGCAGGGTTCAAGAAGCCAGGGCCCCGCTTCGGCCTCCCCAGGAGGTGAGGAAGGGAGCCCAGAGATGACACAGGAGGAGTCCTCGTTCTACCAGAACGGCCGCTACTTGTTCGTCAGTCCGCTCCCGTTTCAGGCAGGCAATCATCCGTCAGCTAATGTCCGCCCCCTCGACGTCTTGCTGGGAGCCAGGAGTGCACTCGGTTCTCTGAGCAAGTTCATGTTGCGCGCCGGCCACGTACCACGCTCAGTTTTCATAGCGAACAGAAGCGTTCACGGAACAGAACGGGATACGCCTCTCATGCTGGCTTACATTCTCATAGGAAAAACAGACGCTGACAATGCCGCGGTGTGTCTCGCGGTGGTAGGCACTGTAAATCCCGTGGGGGGTGGGTGGGATGTTGCCGTGGTGAATAAGGCAGTGATGGAATGTCACAGGATACGTGACATTGGGACGGCACCTGACGCGGGGAGGGAATGAGCCAGAGGGTCTCAGAGAATCGGGTTCTTTCTTCCATCTCTGTTACCTGAGGGGCCTCATGTTATAGAGAGCGGTAGAATATCCGGATGAAGCCAATGATTTGGTTGGGCTTTCTCAAATGAACAGGAAACAGAAATTCACACACAGGCGCCGGACAGTCGGCCCTTGCGTCCTGGGCGACCTAAGCAGCGCTGACTGCTCCCGCGGGGCGCAGCTCGGTGTGGGCCCGCGCCCATCTGCCATGCGCTCCACCGCCTTCCTCACCCTGCTTCCCAGAGGGAGGGCGCGAGAACCTCCTCTCTCCAGGCCGGGGTCTCAGTCCCTGGGGTTTGGGGGGGCCCGGCCTGCGGGCGGAGGAATCTCCCACGCCTCGTTATCGGTGGGTCTGCTCAGCAGCCTGAGCCTCTCCGCGCGATCTCGAATGGTCTCCGTTACCCAGGAGGAGGAGGACCGGGGCGCGGCCGTGTTTCCACTGTCCCTCGAATCAGACGCGGAGAATGTGGGGTACCGCGTGGCCGGGAGGGGGCCGGGAGGACCTGGGCCGGTCACTTAGACAGCACGCGGCATCGTTAGGGGAGCGAGTCCCGGCACCTCATTTGCTGGAGACCCCGCTTCCCGCCGCACCGCCCTAGTTTCTTCCAAGGGAGGTTGTTATCTGCCTCTAAACAAGCCCTCTGCAGTCACGACACTCGTGGGAAGGACGAGTTACGAGACGGCTGAACCGGGCCGGCGAGGAGAGAACCAGAATTGGGACCCGAGGGCCCTTAAGTGCGGTGTGGACATTAGGTCTGCTTTGGACTCCAGTCCCAGGTCCATGGAGTATGGCGTTCACGTTTTATTTAATGAGTGCCCGACACTGAAACATGGCTGCCGCACCGCCTTCGAGCGGAGGCTGGGGACAGCAACTGAGAACCGCAGGGCGAGAGAGCGGCTTGAAGTGGAAGAGGACAGGAGTTCCGCCTTTCCTTCACCTGTGGACACTGTGGCCATTGGGGTGGGTCTGTGGGTGGGGATGAGATGACAAGAGACAGATGATGGGCAGGAACATTGGGACGTAGCACAAATAAATGAAACAATCCTATGCTTGCACAAAGAGGCTATGCTTCATGCAACAGCTGAAATGTTATTTATTTATTTATTTTTTGGTGTGAGCTAGTTCTAGGGCTTGAACTCAGGACCTAGGCTGTGCCTGAGCTCTATTGCTCCCAACTCTACCCCTTGAACCACAGCTCCACTTTTTGCTTTGTTTGGATGATTACTTGGAGATAGCCTCACAGACTTCCCTGCCTGGCTGCCTTCAAATCATGATCCTCAGGTCTCAGACTCCCGAGTAGCCGGGATGACCGGCGTGAGCCCCCAGAGCCTGGCCGACGTGAATTCTCTTACTTTAAGATATTCCCGATCATCCTTTTAAAATAAAGAAATGCCATTGAAATTTTCATTGTAGAGATACATTCCCATTAAGACCTTTCATAAAACCGGATGCTCACCGCGTGGATCGCGCAAGAGCAGACGGCGAAGGCCGGGCGTGTGGCGGATGTCTCCCGAGCTCAGCTGAAGGATGCTGAAAGCACTTCCGATATTGGACAGGTCGGGGTTTGAATCGTGCAGCCCGCATTTGCAAACTCTGCCGCGGATGAGTCATTCAACGTCTGAGCCTTCAGTCGATTTCAGGGACGGAAACAGAGGTCACGATTCTTCCCACCGTGGGTGGTGGCGACCGAAAGTGTCTGGCGTAGGACAGAGGCTCAGCCAAGCTTATTTCGTGGCCGCCCTTCTCCTTTCTCAGTGCATTGGCACGTCCGGCGAGGAGGATCTGAAAGCGTCATCTTGGTTTTGTCAGAGAAATCGGTCGGTTATCGTGGAGCAGGCCATCCTTCAGGCTGTGTTAGTGCTAGGTCCGCGCTTGTGTCACTCATCCTGAATCCAGATGATTTTCTGCCTTTGTCCCCTGCAGTGGCCTCAAGGACTTCTCCACCGGGGGCGGGGGGGGGGGGCCCTGCTGGTCTCCTCTGTACCTTAGGAGCGGTGCCACTTGGTAACTTGTCACACGTACCGACATGTCCGCTTGCTGTATCGGATCCCTGCTTCCCGCCGAGGGCCCAAATTCAGCATTTTATGCTAAGTTCCCCCCTACTTCGGAGCAAGCTCCAGGTAGACAATGGATGTGGGCAAATAGGAGGAAGAGAAAACTTTTCCAAAGGTTTATGGGGGAGGCTATATTCATTTTCCCACAGACCAAATAAAAATGCCCTGTGTTTATGGCATTGGCCCTGACCACCTCTAAGGAACTCCAGAGAACAGTGGAGACTTGTAATAAAACTCAGGAAGCCGGCGCACAGAATAAGTTGGGATCTGTCATTGTGACACACGAGGCAGCCGAGATGAGGCCGTTCAAAACCCTTCTTTGTGGAATTGACAGCCATTTCCGGTGCTGTCCCTGGACCCTGGGCTTCCATAAAGAGAGAATGCATTGCCTGTGCGAAGAGAGTTACTCATTTAAGATACTGAAGTTTCTCTGTGTTCTCTTAAAGCATTCCTGCTCTCGTGTGGAAAATCGAAGGGGCGGCAGTGGGTTTCAGCATCTGCCGAGTCGTGCAGTTATCGATTTCCCTAGGAACCATCTTGGCCATTAGCACAGAGCTTGTGGTTCACCGAGGGACGCGTGTGCGTTCTAAGCCCCTGTGCGCAGGGAACATGGAAGCAAAATGTGTCTAGGTTTTTAAGAGCTACGATGGCCCATTACTGGAGACCACGTTTCCCCGTGGTCTCTGCAGGGGCTGGCGATCGAGATCAATGCACTTCTCAGTATCGGTGTGGAACCCGGCAGAGGGAGACCCGTCCGTTTTGTGAGTCATGACTGTCGTCCCAACTGCTGCTCTCGGAACTTGTCTTCCCGAATTAGCAGCGTGTGCCCCAAACGTTACTAACTTCAGCTTTATGATTGGGTCGTTTTAGGACTTCCCCTCGGAACCCTTTTCAGAGACAGAACCTCACTCTCCCTCCTCACCCCCCTCCCGGCAGTTGGCTGATATCAGAGACTTTAAAATCTAAGAATAATAGCATTGCCCTCTTTGAAAATCAACACTATTCAAATACATACACAGTAGTTGGTTTAAAAAAAAAAATCCAGCCTTGTTGGGCAAGGTGAAGGATGCCTGTAATCCCAGGTACTTGGAAGATAGAGATCTAGCGGATCCTTGCTCAAGGCAGCTCCCGAGATTGTGTCTCAGTCAATAAACCGGGCATGGTAGCACACACCTGTCATCCGGGCTTCAGAGTGGACAGGTGTGAATCGGAGGTTCCACAGTCCGGTGGGCTCAGGCATAAACTCAAGACCCCATGTGAAGAACAAGTACAGCAGACCAGTGGAGGTGTGGCCGAACAGGTGAACTGCCTGCCTACTGAATGCAAGGCCCCGAGTTTAAACCCTAGTCACACACACACACACACACACACACACACACACCCACACACACACCCACACACCCACACAGCCTCATTACTTTATGGTATCAGCTGACAAAGATGGAAAGAGTCATTACAATAGTAACCTAAGCGTAGCTCAGCTCTTTCCCGAAGGCGGTTCTTGAGCGAGGCTTTCTCCGATCACCGGTGGGGAGCCCTTCTCCCTCGTGTCTCGTGAGGTTTCACTTCCTCCCTGGTTTTATTCTCAAGCCTCGTTTTCTGTCAGGGCTTCCTGTCGTGATGTGTGGCCGGGCAGTCTTCCTTGGGGAAGGGGAGCAGCTCTTCCTAGTTCCAGTTCCGGGCACACACTTCCTTCCCTCCCTCCTGACCGAGCTCCTGTTCCTCTTGCCTACCCACACTCCACATCCCCTCCCTAAGAAAACCACCAGCCATGATTATTATTATTATCATCATAATTATCCCTTTCATGGTTTTCACCTGTTCTTTTTTTATACTTATTTATTGTCAAAGTGATGTACAGAGCACTTACAGTTTCATATGTTAGGCACTGGATACATTTCTTGTACTGTTTGTTACCTCCTCCCTCACTCCCCCTCCTCCTCCCCCTTTCCCTCTCCCCCCATGAGTTGTTCAGTTGGTTTACACCAAACAGTTTTGCAAGTATTGCTTTTGTAGTCGTTTGTCTTTTTATCCTGTGTCTCTCGATTTTGATTATTCCCTTTCACTTCCCTAGTTCTAATACCAGCATATACAGTATCCAGTGTACTTAGATGAGATACAGTGATAGTGCAGGTACAACCCCAGGAAGGGGATACAAGAGGATCATCAACAATAGAAGCTACGGTTTCACATGGCGTGTTGAAAGTAGTTACAACAGTGATATAACAATCGTTTCTATAACATGGAGTTCATTTCACTTAGCATCATCTTGTGTGTTCATAAGGGCATAGCTATTGGGCTCTTGTGATCCTCTGCTGTGACTTGCCTAAACCTGTGCTAATGATTCCCTAGGAGGGAGACCATAGAGTCCATGTTTCTTTGGGTCTGGCTCACTTCACTTGGTATAATTTTTTTTCCAAGTCCTTCCATTTCCTTACGGAGGGGGCAATGTCCTTCTTTCTGACAGAGGCATAGGATTCCATTGTGTATTCCAGCAGTCCTGCAGTGCCATTCTCAATTCTGAGCTCATGGGAAGCAAGGGTGTGCCGGAAAGTGCTGTGATATTTTAGAAGCATTTTGCATGTCATATTGCGTGTTGTAATTATGAAGGCTGTATAAAAGCCTCCTCTAGAGACAGAAAATATTTTTATACAGCAGCGTTTTAGCAAGTTGGTAGCGTGAGGAATTCGAGAAAGAGAGAGAGAGAGAGAAAGGAAGAAGGCAAGAGAGAGAGGAAAGTCAAAGGGAACTCAAAGGCAGAAAGGCTGATAAGTGACCCGGGCGGCCAACCGTCCCCGGGAGCCGCGCGTGCCTTCTGCTCCCGTGAAGGCCGCTTCAAAGCCATCTCCATCCTTCATCAACCAGGAGCTCAGTGCCTCCCGGCGGGCTAACCTACATCCTGCTGTTCTCACTGGGGTTTTTTTTTTTTTTTGCTTTCCAAGTTACTGTTCAAAAAAGAAAGAAAGAAACCGGTCCTTACGTCTCCATTTCTTTAAGGCCCCGGGTCCTGCGGCTGCTCCGCGGGCTCCGCGGGCTGCACACCCGCAGTCAGGAGTGGTTCAGTGCTGCGCAGCGCGGCGGCCGGGTCTCGCCCTGCCTAGTCACCCACTGCCGAGGGAAGAATTGGAGGGGCGCGGCCTGGACACCCCGCATCTCCCAGCACATCCCCCCCCTCCCCCGCAGCATACCCCAACCCCATGTTCTCCGGGCCCCATCACCCGTCCTCTCTGGAAGTGCCCCGCGATGCCTGAAGTCCCAGCGACACGATGGCGCGCGCCTGCCACGGCAGCGAAGGAAAATGCCCGTGGAGCCGCAGAGGCGCCGTGCTCCCGTTCAGTCTCGCGCGTTCCCGGAGGCGCCCTTCTTTGGGGGGGGGGGGCAACTTCAGTAGCTGCTCTGCGAGCTCAGCCCAGGCCAAACACACAGCCAGCAGCACTGGCTGCCGTAACGCGGGGGGTGGGGGGCGGCGGTGAGGGGAGATGGAGAAACGCCGAGCCACCCCGCCAGGCGCGGGTGGCAACACGGGACGGGGCGCTTCGGCCCAAAGCAGCTGTGGGGAACAGGAATCCGTGCTCCCCACGCGTGTGTGTGCGCTTTGCAATGGACGCGTGGCAAGGAGCCATTTTGGAACGTGTTCTCAGGACCCGGAATGCTGGCTCATTCCTCATAACCCACCTTGCGGGATTGACAGGGGGGAAAAAATGTAGGTAGGCTTTGCTTTAACACATCTGAACCCCGACGGCTCCGTGAGAACACCCCGACGGCTAGCTCTGCTTTGTTGATGGGCCAGATGGGCCATAGTTAAACATCCGCCAAGTCCAGGGAACCCTCGTACGGCAGTCAGGCAGACTCCCTTTCCGGTTGCTTCCAGTTGGGAGAGAGGAGAGACGCTGTCTGCAAAAGGATGGGGCCCGGTACCCTCCTATCATGGCGCATTATTTTGAGCGGACAGGGCGCTGATGGCTCGGTGCTGTGCGAAAGCTGTTTATTAATGGAGCCACATAATAAACGAGGGCCACCCACACGCCGGTGATGAGGGCTGGGGATTGGAATTAAAATGTCACCCCCCTTTCATCCTCAGCTGTGGTTTGAAGTTGCTTCCCCAGAGGGTTGATTGGTTCCTTCTTGGAGCAATTCCATTAAAAGGCTTTTTGCTTACCCAAGTAAATCACTCTACCAAATGAGTGGCATTTAGCAGACCCCTTCTTTTTGGTTATTCTGGTCTATTGATCTGTGTCTCGGGAGAAATTCTAGAAACTTCCATAGAGTCTTTTGGTCTTTAAAATGCCATCTCCCTGGTGACTAACTGGAATCAGAGATTACTAAGATGGATTCCTTCCTTCCATCGGTGGTCCCGTTCCTCCATTACACGTACCAGTCCTCTTGCTTCCCTGAGAATTTAGAAATAATGGGGTGTATTTATCACCAGCGGGTAGCAAAAGCCATGGAAAATTCAGATTGGCAAGCCAGAAATAAATGCCTTCACAGGACAAATAGTGGGCTCACAGCTAGGTGTGGGAAATAGGAAAGAAATACTTTATATGGAAATCGTGGAAGGATAAACTGTATTCTGTTAGAAAGCATAGAATTGTCTTCATGCTCTCTCTGGTAAATTGGATAAAATCTGGATCCTAATAATTTGCCGCTGGGAGTATAGAAAATAATGGAAGTGCTTTCTTTGTACTTTATTTTTGTAACCATCATGGCTGGCTTTAGAATTCCTGGAGCACACGAAGAAAGAACAGCCGTGGGTGGGCTTCTCAGAATCTACTTTTTCCTTCAGAAGAGATAGCAGAAACATGAATGATGACCTCTTCCTAATTCGTAATGATGGCTTCATCTCTCTCAGATATTACTTCAGCTCTTGGATGATCAGTTCTTCCCAGTTGAATCCTGATTGCTTTTTAAGGATGAAAAAGACCAGGGAGACTGGATAGTCCATTTCTAGTCATTATAAGTTTGCAACTTACATGCAACTTTGGATTCTAGTTTAAGGTCGCTTGAATAGTAGAAGTTCCAGCTTGTTTTTAATTCCCCATACATTTTTTTTTTTCAGTGCTTCTCGCACAACAAACACACATTGATACACACATTGGTGACTCATATCTCTTTTTGTTGCTGCTCACATCCAAACGTTACATCTCCAGGCCTAGATGATTAAATCACCTGCTTTTAAAAGAAGAAGCCAAGCAGCCACCATGGAAGTGCTGCTAATGTCCACGCACCATGCATAACCGGAGTGGTGTGTGGGCCTGCATGTCTGATGGCGTCCTCCCTGGGAACGGATCCTCTCTGTGAGGTTGCTCTTGGATTAGGCACTTAAGAAAATTATGCTGCAGTTTTTAAGTGTCTGAAGCTCTGACCACTTCTAGTCACACTGTATACAAACCGAACAAAAAATCAAACCGAGAAGGCTCTTCAAAACCAACGGGGATGTCTTAGGCTGCTAATTTTTAGAGAGACATTAGGCCTGTAGCACAAATCAAGGCTAAAATCCAAGCATTGAACCACCCCCGTCGCCTTGGGGCCACGTTCGAGGTAACCATCCTTCTCCCCATCTCAGTATTTCCTTTAAGCCATGCTTTATTTTAAACGGGGGGAGTTGAACAGTCAGAATCTATGAAAGCAGGATGTAGAGCAAGCTCAGTGCACCCTCTGGGAGCTGGTACCATGCCTTTCTTAGCATTTATCTCCCCCCCGCCCCCGTCTTAGTCTGCCACATACCAAGAACACGGAATGGCAACCTGAGTGAGTTTGTTGACAGGATAGGTGAATGGCAAGGTGGGGTTTGTGGATGTGTCTGGCCAACAGTTCCCAAAGTGTGGTTCCATGGAACACGAGTCTGAATATATATTGCAAAAGAAATATTCTGAGTGTGAGAAAGAAGGTAGAGAAATAGGAAAGGTGATTTCTACTTTAGGTGCATCAAAATGGACATAAATGCTCAAGAATTCCAGATACTCAGGAGATAGGAAAATGAGAAAGTGAGGCCCTATCTCAAAACCCAAACAAACAAATGGCCTGGGGGGGGGGCAGGGTTCAAGTGGTAGAGACCGTGTCGGCTCGCGGAAGGCTCTGGGCTCAATCCCGAGTACTGGAAAAACAAGCACACGTAACCTACCCGTTTAAGACCGAAGCAGACTTGTCTGGAAGAAACACAATCATGATGAATATAGATTCTTCCAGGCTATTTGATCATGGAACCCCTCCTACCCCCATTTAAAAAAACACCTCCTTCCAGTGTCCCGCAGAGCAGTGTTAGGATCAATACCCAGAGTAAGATCCATTGGATTAGAAGGCAGTCTTGACTTCTTTGGCATTTAATTCAGGATACTCTTATTGGATATATACTATGTTTTCAAATATCAAAGGAAGTCTGTGAGTAAGAAAAAGATGACAATGAAGTAAATTCAATTCCCATTAGGTCAAGGACCGAAGAGCAAAAGAATTGGAACCAAAAATCTTGTTGAAATATTTCTTAGGGAGGAACCAGGTAGCACTTAGAGATCTAAATGTCTATCTTGTGAAGGACTGGTTAGCCCGACTACGACATTTGCTATTGGAGAGGCACGGGCTTAATGCAGATCTGTGGAGAGAGAGTTGGTATTCTCTCTTGAAATGAGTCACAATTTATCGTGGGCAAACCACATGCATTGAGGGGTGTCTCTGTCTGTCTGTCTGTCTGTCTGTGTCTTTGTCTCTCTCTCCATAGTCTTCTTGAGGAACAAACAGTGTGGGTTGAAAGAGAAAGGCCCGTTGCTAATTATGTGCTGGGTTTGGATGTCTCGCGAGGAACGTTACCACCCCGAGGCGGTCGTGCGATCTCCCTGGCCAGCTCCTTCTGGATTGTTCTGTTCTAAGCATCGTCAGTGTCCCCGCGTGAGACAAACGGGCTCATCCTTCCGTCGGCGCTCGGAGCTGCAGGTGCGCGGACGGTGGCGCGCCTGTCACCTTTCCTTTAGTTCTGCCCTCCCTTCTTTCTGGGTAATGAATCGGGGTGTCGTTAGCTGCCCGCCTTGAGTTCATCACTGTCAGTGCTGGCAGGGTAACAGATAATGGCAGAGATTCAAGGCCACCCAGCGGATGAAGGCTGACAGGACCTCATTTGTCATCCGCTTTTCGGGGGTCTCTGTGCTGGAGCTGTAATCGAAGCTCACCAGGTCGCGGCGGGGCCGCCAGGAAGCAACTTGAGCTGTCAAATCTGCTTTGTAAATGAAGTGTTTCCCTAGAGACAGCGTGTTTATGACTGTCACCCTGGGGGTCAAGCCCCTCACTACCCAAGACCTGTGGTCCCTCTCCCTTCTCCCTGGCGAGTGACGCTTACGTCACGGAGGGAAAAGGTAGGTCAGAAAATGGCTTTCTTTGATTTTCGTGGTACCTAGACTTGCTTTCCCCGTCTGTACATGGACTATTCTGATTGCATCTGGCCTCCCTTCTCTATTCATCTGCCTGCCTCCCCCCACCCCAGGTTGTTTTTGTAATGACTGTATTTCCAGTATAATTGTTGGGAACCATGTGAACTCCTTTACCTATTTGTAGTTCATCCCCAAACCAGACTACAAGCCGATAGGACTAGACCAGGGTCTGCAGTGCAGCCTGGTGGGGTGCGTTCTTCAAGGTCACGCGACACAGGAGTTGTAGAGCGGACTTCAACCTCCGGTGCACGTAACGGAATGGTTGTTCTTTCTGTTGTTTGAGCATGGACGGGCGATGTCTTGAGGAAGCACGGTTCTGTGTTCTTTGAGCTAAACACAGTGCCGGGGTCATGGTGAACGTTCCGCAGGTAGTTGCCCAGCGAAGGGAGTTCCCGGTCCATCGTCACAAGGCCCATCGTCCCGGTCCATCGCTTACGAGAATCCTAGACACAGGCGCCGGCAGAAGCTTGCGCGGTCAGGTGACGGCAGAAGCCGGGGGAGGAGGCGGAGTCGTTGCTGTCTTGCTGGGTAACCCAGCATGTCCCGCCGGTTGTTCGTGGAGGAATTCTCTAGTGACATCGTGAAGGGAAAGGGGGGGCGAGGTTATGAGCACACCGTGGCAGTGCCCTTTGGGGGGTTCTGTCGCTGCATCGTGTTCCTCACATCCAGCTGCTCGCATCGCCACTCCTTTTCGTCAGGCTGGCCTCTTCGTCTGCCTTCTTCCGCCGGGTGATGGCTGTCTGCGCTCTGATTTCCCTCCCGTTCTCTGGGTGTCCGCGCTCCTCCTCTGAGGCTGCGCCCGGCCTTGACCATACATCTCAAGGCCGAGCTGGGGTTTCATCTTCTCCGGGAGCGAGTCCCCACGGCCCATCCCGCCTGCTCCCACCCAACAGAGTGTCTTCTCCACCTCGTACTCCGGCCTTGGGTGCATCATCCTATTGCCTTGCTCAGTACTCTCTTGCAGCCTGTAATTCCTTGCACATCCAACTTTTATTCCCAGGAAATTGCAAACTCCTTGACAGGAGGGACTGCGCTCTCTATTTCTTTTATATTCTGTCCTGTGCATAGCACAATGCTAGGTGGGCACTCAATAAATATTTATTGAATTAAGTGGAATAGAGCACAGACTACATTTAAACCTTCATGCGGTTCCTTTTCATAAATTGTACAGGCCTTGACAAGAGGATTATTGGAGAGAGCCGCTTGAATACATTCAGCCCGGGCAAGTGTTGCAGGGTCACAATGCAGGTTCTTGGACAAAGAGAAACGGCTGAAGTGGGATGGGGGAGGGGGCCGCGTCAGGGAGGAGGGGAGGGGACTGAGCGGCCAGGGGAGGGGAACTCGGAAGCCAGAGCGTCGTCTCCATCGCAGACTCCGCGAAAGAAAAAAGCGTTCTGAAAATACAAATGCAGTCCACCGGACAATATGTTCTTTATGACTCAGGGGATTTGCTGAAGAATGCAAAACAATTCCACTCCCAATAAGTTCTGCAAGGTAGAATGCAGTGTTTTAAGGGCTTTCTTCATAGAAATTTCAATCTCTTTTTGCTGTTTTCTTTTCCCAATTCTCTCCCTCTCTCTCCACTTCTCTCTCATACCTACACACACACACACACACACACACACACGTATACACACCACAAATAGTCACACGAGTACGTTTTTTTTTTCTACTGGAAATGCTTCACTGAGTATTTAGAATGATAATATTTCCTCTACTGACTCACCTCTTGAAAGGTTTTGTGCATATGTGAGTTTTGAATTTATGTGTTTGAGGGTACAAGGAGAACTTATCATAGGTAGTAAAATGACATTATGTCAAGCACAAAGTGACATTGTGTGAAACCACACATAAACGTTACTTCATCCCTGGGGATATTTTATTACTGTTATTTTTTCTATGTGGGCATCTTTTCTGACTTCTGGGCTAGATCTATTTGATTATTGAAAGAGACAGTTTCTCAAACAGTTTTACAAAGATAGAAATTTAATATTCCAGACACACAGATTGGAATTAAGCCACCATTTAGAGAATTATTCCATCCATTTCCTTGCTATCCAGAGACAAATTTATATGACATTTCCATTCATTTGGTTGCAACTGAATACCCTTAAACATTTCCAGGATCAAACATGCCATGATTTCACTAGAAAATAGTTCTGATATTGCATAGATGATAACCTAATATTAAACAATGCTTTCCACAGGGAATGTGTTCCTTCTCTATCTTTTTTTTCTCTCTCTTCCCCCTTTCCTCACTTTCTATTGTTGATTGGGAAGCACTGATCAATTTCCACCTGAAAGCTTTCTATCACCAGGAGAGTAATAGCATATGGGGAGTGATGGCCAATGAGCCATCTACCTTCGCTACCCAGCTCCACACAGCACGGTTCTGGTCCATGACTGTACAAGAGGATGCTGGGGAAATCTTCATAAAAGCTTCCCACAAGAAGGTAGATGCTGGTCACCATCACGTTTGGCCTCTGCGTCCATGGGCTGTGGAGGAAGGGCTTAGAGAAGCCTCACACACCTGGTGATCACGGGCGTGAAGGCTTGGAGGAAAAGGCTAGTGTACGAGGAATGGTGGACGCCGAAAGAAACAGGCGAGGTCCCTTTGACCCCTTGAGGGAGTGTGTCAGGCCTGCGCTACCTGCCCTTGGGAGACCTAGGAGGCAGAGAAATCCCATCATTGTAAAATCTGTTTGTCTAAGTGATCTTTATCGTCTTCTACTCATCGTGGAGTTCTAACATTGAAAATTTCATCTATCCGTCCATCCCCCCGTCTATCCATCTCTCCCTGTGACGGGAATGACAAAGGTTTATTGCCATCACCATAATATTTAGAAACTATACACAAACATGGATATGATCGTACGTATTCCTTCCATGGTTAAAATTCTTTTATTTGCTGGGCACCTGAGGCTCATGCCTCTAAACCTACCTGGTCAGAAGGCTGAGACCTGAGGATCATTGTGCCAAGCCAACCCAGGCAGAAGAATCTGAGAGTTAAATCAGCAAAGTCCAGTTATTAGCAAAAAGCCAGATGTGGAAGCTGTGCTCAAGTGGCAGAGCACCAGCTTTGCGTGATAAAGCTAAGGGACAGCACCAGAGCCCCGAGTTCAAGCCTCCGCACTGACAGTTCCCACCTCCCTCCAAAAAAGTTTCATTCTTCAAGGAAACGGTGTGATTGCATGCTTGAGGGTGATGCCCACGGAAACACTGTTCTCGGTGCCGTGTCTGCCTCCCACCCCCCCCAACCTCCCACCTGCACCTCCCCGGTTCCTGGACACACACATCCTCCATCTCCCCGAGGTGTGTGCCATATCCGGATGAGTCCTGAATCCTACCCGATTGCTTCTGTGTCTGTTCATCTTCTAGAATCTGGTGGTATCCTTTTGGACCTTCGGGATAATGGATTCTGCTTTCTAGAGATGAATGTCCTACACGGGACTTGGTAAGTCCTCCAAGTATCAGCCCGGAGGTCTGCTCTGGGGCTTCTGTTCCACTGTGGTCCGGGAAGCAGGCAGGGCTTTTGGCCGCCTCGGGGGCCGGTACACAGAAATGGCTGGAGGACGCAGAGCAGGCCGGCTCCACGGGGGAGAGAGGAGAGAAGGCCAACCCCAGGCGGTTCCGATGTTGTGTGCATCGTGCGCCTTCTTTTCTAAAGTGCTCATGCCTTTTGGTTGATGTCAGTTCTTGGTCTCCCTAAGCCAGACGAAAGAGGAAACTAGATGAAATGTGCATTGCAGAGTTGTTGTGACTGATACATGACATCATCTGTTTATATCAAAGGAAGGCCACCTTTTTGTGAAAGGACATCTCCAGAGTGAAGACGCACTCCCTATAGTGACTTGAAAGACATCAACAGCCCCTGCTTCTTCTTTTAAATTTATTATGAAGTGGTTGTGCACAAAGGTTAGAATTCCAGAAGTCAGGTTGCGAGTGCCGTGCCATCCTTCCCGCCGTTCTCCATCATTTCCCCCTCCCAGCCCATCCTTCTCCACAGGGATGCAGGTTTGTCTTCTTCGATACATCTATCTTGGCTGCTTTTGCTGAGCATGGCAATCCTCTGTGTCCCCTTGTCCTCCTTCGCTGCTTTGGGAGGGTCGAAGTTCAGAGGGGTTGGGAAGTCACCGGCTTTGACTTTCTGTGAAGAGATCTGGCTGGCAGCCTGTGCTCAGCAGATCCGGAAGGAGGCGTCCGTCTCGCTCCGGTATTGGGAGAGCTGGCAGCGGGACAGGTGGAGGGATTCTCGGTGGAAGGATTCTGGGTGGAAGGGTAGTCAGTCACGTCCGTGTAGGACCCGGCATCTTCCCTCGGTCAGCAGTACGGGGAGGCGCGATTTCCGGGCACTGCGAGGAACTGCGGACTGAGTGCGGTGGGTAGGAACGGGCGGGATTTTGCAGATGCAGTTGAAGAGTCTGATGTGGGGAGATTATTTGAGATGATCCAGATGGGTCCCGTGTAATCACGAGGGTCTCTGGAAGCGGGAATGTCAGAGTGAGAAATTAAGAGATGCCGTTTGGATGGCTTCGCAGATGGAGGAAGGTGCCAGAAGTCACAGGATACAGAAGTAGGGAAGACGGCGGCTTTCCGCGGCTCGGTGGACACCCCGACTCTAGTCTAGCCAGACTCTGACTCCCAGAACCATAAGGCAATTCATTAATGAGGGCCCTTCCAAGCCACCGACCAGGCACTGATGGGACACGAACACCCCGGTTTGCTTGCTTTTCTGCTTCAGTTCCCCATTCCGCACACGTTCTCGTCACCCCCCCTCGTTTCCCACTGCCGCTTGTGCCCCGAGACCCAGCAGCCTCGTTCCTCCCTCGGAATGTGAGACGATAAACTAGGAACAGGCACTTACGTCCATGTCTGTTCCTTGGTGTCATTGCTCTCAAGTGCCCAGTAAATGCAGCCACTTTCCAAGATGGCACCACGGAGCCCACTTAGCCTCATCCCCCGTCCCCTTGAACTTGGACGATTGTAGCAACCGTCTCTGTGTTCTCCAAAGCGTAGTAAACACACGACCTCTATGCGGTTCCTCCAACCAGATAAAACGCGTCTTTCCGGCACACCATCTTATCACAGCAACCTCTGATCACGAATCGGCACCAACTCTCCAGTTCCTAGAAAACCGAGTCCCAAGTCTTTTTTTTTTTTTTGGCCAGTCCTGGGCCTTGGACTCAGGGCCTGAGCACTGTCCCTGGCTTCTTCCCGCTCAAGGCTAGCACTCTGCCGTTTTCTGTATATGTGGTGCTGGGGAATTGAACCTAGGGCCTCGTGTATCCGAGGCAGGTACTCTTGCCACTAGGCTATATCCCCAGCCCCAGGTCTTTTTTATCTTCAGAATTGGGTTCTACTTTAGCTGCCTAACTGAAACCTGGACATTGTTTTAGACTGGGTTACTCTCTTTTCTGTCTCGTCTCTCCTAGGCAATAATGACCCTATGTATGTCCAGGAGTCTCCCTCCCCTCCCTCCCCCCCTCCCTCCCTCCCTCCCTCCCTCCTGCTCTGGCCATTGTTACTCTACATTTTAAAAAGTCTAGCTGGAGTCACAAAATCTTCTTGACTCTTCTGACTGCTGGTGGCTTTTCCTTACCGACTGCTGACTTGTGTTGGTGCCACCTCTGTGGTTTTATTGTGAATCGAAGACTCTATTCCTGTAGCCCCTCTTGCCTGCGGCTTAGGGTGGAACGCATGATAATAATGGAAACAGATCTAGCTTAGTCAGCCACATTTCCCCCTGTCTTTCTGAATCCTTCCTTCATTAACATGTAGCTAATGCAGAAAATTGTCTGCGCAGCAAGCGGTGGGTAGGAGATGCGGGTTTAGAAGCCGCTAATGGGAGCAGATAGCAACAAGCCATTTCTGCCGGTGGTGGAAATGGTCTTTGGACATGCTTGAAAATGTTGAGATTTTATCTAGTCATGGCCTTTGCCTTCCTATCATCTTTAAATATGTCCGCTTTATTATCATTATTGTTTAAAGTTTCAAGTACTTTCTTCAACATGACATAGACATTGGATCTGAATTTCCCAGCTTGGAAGCTTTATCATGTACGTAAATTTTAGTGTAAATCTCAGCTCTGGCATTCATGAAAACTATTAAATGCTTATTTGTGTTGGGATTATAGATGATTACCACTTTCTTTTTTTTTAAGGACTATTTTATCTGCAAAATTTTTGGTGCTTTACCACTAAAAGAGTCAATATATCATATTGATTAAAAATGCAAATAAAAGTAAAATTAATCGATCAAGGCTTATGTCAGTTTTAGGACTCAAGTTCCTAAAAGAGGCTATTTTTTTTTTTTTTTAGTAAGTTCTTATAGGATCTGATGCACTGTGGCTCTCAGATAAATGTGGAGTGATACCTATTTGATTCACCCCTTCAGCTGACATATTGGCAATTCTTCAAGACATTAAACCATTTTATGGGAAAACTTGATGGGTGCAAGTTATTACCCCATTATCAGTGTAAGACACAAAATAAAATACCCTTAAGTTGGGCCCAGGAGAATAAGGCCCATAAAGCAAGAACAACTTGGAAGAGCAGGAACTGAAGTGATCAAAATAGAAACTGCAACTACTGAAGAGTCACGAATGTTAGAGAAGGATAGACCGAGACCTGTAAGACAACCAGTACAGAACACAGGCCATTCTGTCCCCGCCTCCCCTTCTACTTCATCCCCTCTGCCATCACTTTGCTAAATCAACAGTTCAGTGTGGACCAGCTGCTCGAGTGATAAAGCTTTAAGAAAGGATGAAGAAATAGCTGAGACAAACGATAGAGTCATCTTTTACCATAATATATTTTCACAATGCCTAGCACTTCCTCATTTAATCACGACATTGGCAGGACAGGGAACAAGTTGGTAATTTGCAGTTGGGTTGTAATAAAAATGTTGTAATTCATAGGGGAGTCACCAGACGACATTATATATTATGAGTTTAACTCGACGTATAACTCTTTCTGGGATTTAAACTGTCATAGGCAACCATATGTGTGGACTTTGACTTTTATAGTGGTTTAATGAGTTGTTTGGTGAAAATAAATGTTGAGAAAGTTATAAAGCTTTCTCTCCTTCCTTCTTTCCTTCCTTCCTTCCTTCCTTCCTTCCTTCCTTCCTTCCTTCCTTCCTTCCTCCTTCCTTCCGCTGCTCCTTCTGTTGTTTTCTTTTGTATACTAACCTTTCTGTTCCCTTAGCCCATGGCTAGGCTCTCCATTCTTAGATTTTGTTGTTTTTTCAGGCTTGACTTTCGTGGGTGGATTATGACACCGAGCCCAACTACATGTATGGATTAATCTCTGGCGGCCGTGAGCTGATCTCGGAAGCCTCGGGGAAGATGGGATGCAGAGCGTGCTCGTCTGAAG